>NW_022196904.1:86444638-86475458 GCF_008632895.1 Mastomys coucha
TTTTTGAACAAAGAGGATGAATGTTTTATTTGTTTCTCATGGTGTTACAAAGCCAGTGTTCCATAATGGGGAAAACAAGAGCCAACACAGCACATGGCAAAACAAAGACAGTACTCTATGGCCTCTGATACTGTATAACACTTCCCTTCATTTTCACACATTTCCAGTGAGAAGACACTAGGTCTCTGACCAAAATCCAGTGGTGGATATGGGCAAGTTACAAAATTATGTAAGGTACACCACTGTTATCCTGAATTATACAATTCTTATAACCAGTAGGTAGGGTCTCACCATGTAACTGTGGCTGGTCTGGAACTTGTTGTGTAGACCAACCTTGAACAAACATCTGCCTGTAGAGTGCTGGGCTTAAATGGTAGTCCATCACCAAACCCAGCTTCATAGCCACTTTTTACCACAAATGATCTTAAGAATTCTAAACACCAGAGCTTAACCCCTAGTCTAAATACTTAGTGTGGTGATTATCAAGAATCTGTATGCTGTTTTTATCTGCATCCAGTAGTAAGTTGGGGGTGGGCCTTCAGTAGCACTGTCAAGAACAGTTTCTTTCCATCAGTTATTGCTAAAAGTTATTTCAGGGTCTATTCTCCACTAGTTTAAGACAAGCTTGCTGGAGCAGGTCATCTCCCAGTGGAGCCATGGTCACTCCTCAATGGACTTCACGAATTTCTCATATGCTTCTTCACTCATCAATTTACCCAGTTCAGAAAGATCACTCAGTGTCATCTTGATCAGCCCTGGGTTTTCGGCAAGTGCTTCACTGACTTCTGTTACCTCTCCTGACACAGGAGAGTAGAGTTCACTGGCAGCCTTCACACTCTCCAAAGCTCCAAACTCCTTGTTTTTTCAATTTTGTCCCAACTTCAGGCAGACTACAGTAAACAACATCTCCCAACGCTTCCTGTGCAAAATTACTGATTCCCCTACCATGTTTCAATACCATTCTATCCATCCATGTAGTTATCCATCTGTGTTTCTCTGTGAATTTACACACCAACAGCAAAGCGGATAGGGGTGCACAGCAAGTGGACGGTGCAGCGCTCAGCACCCAGGGCCAAGGTGGGCAGGAGGCCACAGCCTGCATGCTCCTCACCACTCAGAGCAACACAATCTGAGGTCCCCAGGGTAACTGCTTTCTTTTTTTTTATTGTAGGTTTTGAAGAACAGACTTGAGTTTCCCATCAAACCCATTCTGAACTGGGCTATCTTTCTTGCTAAGCTAATGACATCTTTAGTTAATATTTTTTATTTTAATTATAGGAAGGAATTTGCCTCCCCTGTCATGTTTTCTCCACGGGAAGCTTTTTTTATTTTTCATTATTTACTTTGATACTTTGAAGACACTATCCATCAAATAACCTCTACGTGTAGGAAGTGTTGTTTGAAAAAAAAAAGAAAACAAACAATTAAGCCTTTTATATTGAAACGATATTATTTCTGCATGTTAAACATTTCCTTCTCTGGGCAGTGGTGGCACACACGGCCTTTAATCCCAGCACTTGGGAAGCAGAGGCATTTCCTTCAGTTAAATCCTATTTATTACATTCCTTTGACCATTGTTCATATGATTTCAAATATTGGTGATGATTTTACTTGTAAGATACCTTTTCATATATAACAAACATTTGGGTTGCTTTGATAAGGTACAATAATTTTAATGTACACCCTTGTATTCTAGAGGGGTTATTTCTTCTCTGTTTTCCTTTTATTTGCTATATTTCTTTTAGTAGTATTTTCTAAGGGTAAGTTCTCACATAAAGCATAATACTATTTGTTGATTCAGTTGTTCAGTTTGATCATTCATTCATTCCATGTGTTTGGTTATTTCCTCCCACAATAAGAAAGTTAAAGGGAAGCTGGGCGGTGGTGGCGCATGCCTTCAATCCCAGCACTTGGGAGGCAGAGGCAGGCGGATCCCTGAGTTTGAGGACCGCCAGGGCTACACAGAGAAACCCTGTCTCAAAAAACAAACAAAACAAAAAAAGAAAGAAAGAGAGAAATATGAGTGGTGCACACTTGATCCCAGCACCTGGGAGGCAGAGGCAGGTGGGTCTTGGTGAGCTGGAGGCTACATGTTGACTCAAAAAAAGAAAAGACTAAAAAGTAAAGTAAATTAATTAAAGGGGCTAGAAGAATAACTGAGTGGTTATGAGCACTGACTTCTCTTCTGAACACAGTGGCTCACAACCATTTATAACTGCAGTTCCAGGATATCTAGTACCATCTTCTCGCTTCTGAAAGCACCAGGCTTATTACATAATGCATAGATATATGTCTGTGCAGACAAAACACTCATACACATAAAAGATAAAATAAAAAGTAAAAACTGTACAGAATATGGAATGGACAAAACATTTTTTCTTTTCTTTCTTTTTTTGTTTTGTGTTTTTATGTTTGTTTTTTGTTTTTGTCTATGTAGCCCCGGCTGTCCTAGAACCCACTCTGTAGATCAGGCTGGCCTTAAACTCAGAGATCCACCTGCCTCAGCCTCCTGAGTTCTGGGATTAAAGGTGTCTGCCTCTGCTAGTGCCACCACCACACTGCAGACTTTAGATTTGATTTTTAAAAAGCATCTCAAAAGCACTTGATAGTGTTGCAAAGGACCTGGGGTTTGGTTTCCAACACTCACATGGTGGCTCATAATTGTTTGTCATCTAGTTGTAGTGAGTGAGTCTAAGGCCCTCTTCTGGCCTAGGCACAGAGCATGCTTGTGGTATACTTTCATATATGCTGGCATAACACTCATACACACAAAGTATGGTTTTCTTAATTTGATTTTCTACCATTTCCTTATGGTTAAATAGTTCTGGGCCTAGAGATTTAGATTAAGTGATTAATTAAGTGATTAAGAGCATGCATTGCTGTTCCAGAGGGCCTTTGTAGGTTCCCCACACCAATGTTAGATAGCTCACAAGCACCTGTAAGTCCAGCTTCAGGGGTCCAATGCCTCTGGTGTCTGCCAGCACTTGTACTCATAATCACACACTTCCTACACCCTGCCACCATCCCCCACGATTAAAAAATAAAATTTAAAAAGCTACTTGTCTCGGGCGAATGACATGTATGCCACATTGTGAATGTGGAGGTCAAAGGACAACTTAGAGGAGTTGGTTCTCTCTACCTTTACCCAAGTTGTGGGGCTTTGGAATTCAGGTCATCAGGGCCACACAGCAAATGCTTTTACCTGCTGAGCCATCTTTCTGGGCCTCTTGACACTGATTTAGATGGACAGTTCATTGTGTAGTTTAAATGTCAAAACAAATTATTTCTTTAGTAAAGTGTTTTGGCTTTTTTTAAATCCCATGGGTGTGTACATGCACGAGTGACTGTGCCATGTGTTCCTGAGCACGTTTACCCACTAAGCCATCTTGTTGACATTCCTCAGTAAAGTAAAACTTCCTAGTGTATTATTAGGAACCACCTATGTTGGGCCTAAGAGTAAAGGGAGAAAAACAGCCTACAGGAGCACTTCTGGAACTAATGCTTGCTCATTGTCCCCTGGACAGTAGCTAGTGGGGACGATATTGACTGTATGTAGCTGGTGATGCCTTTTTTTGAGAAGAAGCTGTGTGGTGCTGCTCCACTTGTCTGAGGTCTGTATGCAGAGGAGCAAGACTTGTAGATGCTGTTTTCTTCTTACTTCTAAACAAGTGTGCCAAAGCCGAAATTTCATACAGCTGTTTCCCATGCTTACTGGTGCAAAGGACACAGCCTGTGATAGAGGACTTCTCAGTATGAGAGTGGATGAGGAGCAGGACCCTGCCTGGGGTTCTGTGCTCTTCTCTTTCCTGCCACGCTGAGCAGAGCTCAGTGGAGAGTACCTGCTGAGCGAGCACACATGTACTTCCAGATTCAGCCTCTCACACTGCAAAAACAAGACAAAATCAAAGGAACTCTTATGTCACTTATTCTGGCCATAAAATGTTTATATTAAAAGGTTTCTTTCCTTTCTCTCTCTTTTCTGAAATGAGGTCTCTCACTGTATTATCCAAACTGGTCTTAACTCTTGGATTCAGGGGATACTCAAGAAGATGTTTTCTTCATTTATTAAATACTGGGCATCTTTCTACATATGAGTTATTATTGTAGGAAAGGAAGTTCAGTAAACAAAGCAGACCAAAAATAGTTCTTTTTATGAATCTCACACTACAGTGGATAAAATAACTAACCTGTGTGCCATTTACCTGAGCCTATTTTGTTCTAAAATAATTTGTGTATGTTAAATTGCCTAATCTCTATTAGATAAATAAGTTTTCAGGAACCCAAGTGGGTATCAGAAACTATAGATAATGCTGAAATTTACATTAATGTTAAAGTTTTTCGCTACAGATAAATTTTAATTTATAAATTTGTATAAATGTACAGTGTAAAAGTCTGTGATGTATGGGTGTTGGCTGGTGCCAGGGCTTAGGGGCAGGCTAGGCACATACCGTCCCAAGTCACAGTCCAGCTCTACCAGTAGGATTCTTTTCCTTCTTGGTTTGTTTGTTTGTTTGCATGTTGGCTGAGCATTTTGTTGTTAAGTTGGCCGTGTCTCGTGTGTTTGTGTGTGTGTGTGTGTGTATCTTTCATCCTTCTACCTTTGTGTGGGCTCCAAGGGTCAAACTTTTATCACTGAACTGTCTTGTTGGGTATTCCTTTTGAATTTTTATATACCTTCAATTTCTTCTACTGGCCCAGTTTGTTTGTTTTGTTTTTTTATTTAAAAATTTTTAAAATTTTTTCGAGTATGAATGTTTTGCCTGTGTGTTTGTCTGTCTGCACCACTTGCATGTTTGGTACCTAAAGAGGCCAGAAAAGGGCATTAGATTCCCCCAAAGCAAGAATTACAGATACTGGTTTTAACCTGCCATGTGGGTGCTAGGAATCCAATGCCAGTTTTCTGGAATAACAGCCAGTTCTCTGCTGAGCTTCAGTTTTACGTCATCTTTGCTACACCTTTTATTATTATTATTATTATTATTATTATTATTATTATTATTATTATTATTATTATTTAGGGTTTGTACATGCACCACTGTGCAGGTGTGGAGATCAGAGGACAACTTGCAAGAGTTGATTCAGTCTACTATGTGGGTTTGGGATTTGAACAAGTCATAAGACTTGTCATTAAATGCCTTTGCTACTGAGTCATCTTCTCTTCCCAATGTTGCTTCCTTTTGTCCTGATATACAGCTGTCTGCAGTACAGAACTCTGCTTATAGTGGATGTAATGAGCCTGTTTGTTAATAATTTTGAGTATGTATTGACTAGATGAATGCAGACTTACCTGAATCTAGAGGGATGCTTTTGAACAGATCTGGTTTGTAGTGCTCTCCTCTAATTTGCTTTTTAAGCTCCAAAGGCCCATTTGGAAAATGTTCAATGTGCTTTACTCAGCTGATGTATATAATGAGAGACTTCCAAGTTAATGTAGTAGCATTGTAGGACTAATTGTTATCATTTTATTACAGGTCAGTATTAATGGAATGGTGTCTTGGTATGAGTGTACAGGGTTGTCTGAGTTTAGTACATTTTATTTCAGGAAACCCCTTTATCCCGAACAAACCAGTTGGCCACCCTAAATTGATGTTTCTTCTAACTTACTTGATTGTAAAAGATATTACATGTTTACTATAGAAAACCTGATAAGATAAAGCAAAAAATAAACACCAGTAATTGCCTTGTGACCGAAAAACTATCACTGTTACTGTTATGATCTATCTAGTTCTTTCTGGTCTTTTTTGTAGCCTTTGATATTGTTGTGCTTATTGACTGGAATTATGGAATTATGTGGAATTATGAGAGTTTTATGTCTTATTTTTGTACTTAACATTCTATTCTAACCATTTTTCTAATGTGGTCTCCTTTCAAGAATGAAGTTCTGGGTATAAACAGAAGTGTTTGTTACTGAGTGGTTTACTTGTTTATACTGTTAGTGCAGCTGGGTACACATGTGTCTTTCGACAGACACAGAACTTACTTTTGAATTTTACTTTCTTGGATAAATTGTTTACTTTGGGTTCAATTTTACTTTTGAGACAGAGTCTCCTATAGCCCATACTGTATCACTTGAGGATAATCTAGTACTTCTGATCCTCCTGTATTCTTTTCCCTGTGCTGGGATTACAGGCATGTGCCATCACTCCCTGATGTACATGGTGTGGGGGCTCAAACCCACGGTTCTGTGCATGATACCAACTACGTTAGCTTCAGCAGTTGTAACCATTTAACTATTCTGAATCGTTGGTCCTTTATGTTTTGATAGCTTTAGTTTTATCTGGTATTGTAAATATTATCTTAAGAACACTGCATAATTCTTTGGCACACTTGCATAGTGCCTATTAAATCTGTCAAACTTTGCATGGATCTCACTTTCTTACTTGTTCACATACATATCTTTAGAAGATATTGATGAGAAACACAAGAGTTGACTCAGGGACTGAGAACAGGTACTGATCTTGCAGAAAACCTGTAGATGGTCTCCAGCATCTAGTTCAGGCAGCTCTTAACTGCCCATAACTGTAGCTGAAAGGAATTTGATGCCGCAGGCCTACATGTGCATCTGCACACATACATAATTAAAAACAATAAAAAATAAATATTTTATAAATTGTTAATGGGTTTTTTGTTTTTGTTTTTTGCATTTGGGCTACAATTTTCTGCCATTGCAGTTTATTCAATTAGATTATCAGGTGTTTTGAGTGTCTTATAAGTAATCTATGATTCTGTCGCAGAGGAATAATTCTTAGGCTAGTTGGACAAATAAAAGTTTGAATAAACAATTAGGATTCTGCATAGTAAGTGCTATTAAAAACATACATATAGCAATATGTAATAAACACTAGATATTCATTTTTTATAGAGAAATAGTTAAAACTTAAATGGAGTGAATTTTAATTGGGCTTAACAGGCTTTGACAATAATATGATTGATTTTATTAGCTACCATTGAGATCTTGCTTCTGCCACTTTCTATAGGCCTTATGTGTAATATAGTACATGTATAATAAATATACATACTATATACTAATAACTGGCAGCCAGAGCAGATATTCTGACATTTTACAACTGTAGAAAGGCCAGAAGCCTGTCTTAACCTGGTTTGCTCAGTGCCCAGGGCTCTGTCCCCAGCTGACCATCAGCAAAATAAAGTGCTAATATTTCACTGAAAAAAAAAATAGGACAATATGACTCCAACTTTGTGGAAAATATACACAATTAAAGATAGAGAAACCAAACCTGAAAGCTTCCTCAGTGACTGCCTTTAGGTATAGGCGTATGGGTATTTTCTTTGCCTCGTCTCATTTTTCCACTATGGTGTTTTTGTTACCTCGGTGACCTGAAATACTCAGTGACTTGTATACAAGAATGTTTCTCTCTTTATAAAAACTCTTTGGCGTTTGAAAACTGTTTTATGAAGATTTCTAGTTCATATTTTTCAGGCATCCCTTGAGTTGGGATACATTACTTCAACTCTATAAATTCCATCCAGAACACTGACACTAAATGTAGAAAGCAGACACCTGAGTCTATATTTTAACATCTAGAAATTGTGGCTCATAATTTTTCTTTTTATTATCAGGTTTTTTAAATCAAAATATCCAGTTACAACAGGCTTCATATTGAAATTGAAATGGGTATAGTATTGTTTTAGATATTTTTTTAATCTAGAAACTTCTGTTCATATAAACTTTTGTTCTGGTTTTAGACGCATCAAAAGAAAATGAAAAGACAGAAGGCGATGAGCAGTCAGTGGATTCCAGAAAGCGTTCTGCGGCCAGTGCTCTAGATGAGCCAGCTGTGAAAATTGAGAAAGCAGATGAAAAGGAGCTTGTGAAACTGCCAGTCATTGTAAAGCTAGAAAAACCTTTGCTAGAAACTGAGGGAAAAAAGATTATCAGAGAGGAGAGTGATTCTTTCAAAGAAAATGTCAAACCCATTAAAGTAGAAACAAAGGACTGCAGAGCGGACGCAAAAGATCTCAAAGGCAGCTTGGAGCGGCTGGGCTCACAGGAGCCCGAGCGAGTGGACTTTGGTAGCAATATTAAATCTTCTCAAGACATCACAGAGAAATCTACTGAGGAAACAGAGAAGCTTAAAAATGATCAGCAAGCCAAGATACCACTGAAGAAACGTGAAATTAAGCTGAGTGATGATTTTGACAGTCCAGTCAAAGGACCTTTGTGTAAGTCAGCTACTCCAACAAAAGAGTTTTTGAAAGATGACATAAAACAAGAGGAAGAGACTTGTAAACGGGTCTCTACCATCAGTGCTTTGAGTCATGAAGGGAAACAACTTGTGAATGGAGAAATTAATGATGACAAGGTAACTCCAAATTTTAAGACAGAACAAATGGAAACACAGCTCTGTGATACAAAGGAAGATAGCTCTAGTATCCCTACTAAAGATGGAGATGAGAGCATGGAGGAAAATGGTGCGGAGTGCTTTAGTTCTGCTGTAACAAGCACAGAGGCAGGTGGACTTGAGAGAGAGGTGCCTCTAGGGAAGGGTGTAGATAGCGCTGTACCTGACATAGAGAGCCACAGTCAGAAAGGAAGGTTAGAGGAGCCTGGGCTTCCAAACATGGAAATGCCTCTTGAACCTTCTGAGAAAGCCGCGGATCTCTCTTTAAAACCTACTTTGTCTGCCACTGAACCCTGCACTACAAAAGTTGAAGAGAAGGCCCCCAAAAGTAAGAGTGAGAACCACAGCCCAGGCATAGAATGCCTGGAAAGGGTGGAGAAGGCCAAGAAGACCTCCATTGATAAGGATGTACAAAGGTTGAGTCCAATACCAGAAGAAGTTTTAAAGGGTGCTCTAGAGTCAGAAAAGTCAGGTCCTTGCGAAGTGACTGAAACTCCTCTCCCACTGGAGATGACTGAGGCCAAGGAGAGACAAACCTCAGGGGAAAAAGATGTAGACCGTAGTAGAGGTTCAAGTGAAGGTCAGTCCCTTGAAAATACAAGCCCAGAAGTTCTACAAGAGGGTTCTGAGTCCTCCAGGGTGGAAATGGCCAAACTGGACAATGCCCAGACCTCTGGCATGGAGGATACTTCTGAAACAAAGGGCTCTGTGCAAAAAAACAAATTTAAATATAAGTTAGTTTCTGAAAGAAACAGTACTGCTTCAGAAAATACAGAGATCACCTCTGAAAGGAAGAAGGAAGGCATCAAGTTGACAATTAGGATATCAAGTCGGAAGAAGAAGCCAGATTGTCCCCCTCAAATTGTAGACACGGAAAGCAAGGAAGAGAAATCAGGGAAGGAAGAAGAGAAAACAAGTGTGGGTCGAACTTTAAGAAGGTCTCCGAGAATATCTAGGCCCACGGCAAAAGTTGCTGAGATCAGGGTCCAGAAAGCTGATAAGAAAAGAACCGAAGGAGAAGATGGAGTCGAAGGGGAACCAGCATCTTTGCAAACGGCAGACAAAAAGGAACACTTGAAGAAAACAGAGAAGGATACAAATTCTAAAACAAGCAAGGTAAAACTTCCACTGAATTTTTAATGGAGAAAATTTTTTTTAAGATTTTATTTTATGTATGTGAGTACACTGTAGCTGTCTTCAGACACACCAGAAGAAGGCATCAGATCCCATTACAGATGGTTGTGAGCCACCATGTGGTTGCTGGGAATTGAACTCAAGGACCTCAGGAAGAAGAGTCAGTGCTCTTAACCCCTGAGCCATCTCTCCAGCCCAATGGAGAAAATTTTTAAGTTACTTTGTTAGTCTCTGTTTGACTTGTGTATGTGGAGATCAGAGAAGGGCTTGCAAGTGTCTTCTCTCTTCCCACCATGTGGATCACAGGGATCAAACCCAGGTCACTAGGCTTGGCAGCAAGTGCTTTTACCCTCTGAGCCATCTTGCTGGCCATTATGTTTTTAATTAATTTTTTTTGCATGTTATATATGTGACATATGTATGTGTTTATGTTGACTGTGTGTGTGTGTGTGTCTGTGTGTGTGCATCTGTGTGTCTGTGTGTGTGTATTGGGTGGCTTCTTTATCCCTCAACCTTTTATTTGTGAAACAACTTGAAGCTCAGGGGGTCGACTCAGCTAGCTTCCTGTGAGCTTCAGCCATCCACCTGTCTCTACCTCCATCTGCCCAGGGTTTCAGGAGCACACTGCCATGTGTGACTTTTTATGTGGGTTCTGGATGCCCAGAGCCCAATCCTCATGCTTATGTGGCAAACATTTTATTGATTGAACCTTCTCGCAATCCTGTGTTCTCAGTTTTTAACTAGAAAACTAATTTAGATCAAAATTGTTTATAGCTTTGTGTTGAAATAGCCATCCAAAGACAATAATAAATCTTCTTCTCTTTTCAATAATTATACCTACATATTAAATTTCAGACCATACAATGTCATCTTTTAGATTCTTTTTCTATTGCAAGTAGTTCTAGAAATGCACTCTATATTAGCTGTCCCACTAATAAGAAGCCTGCAGAATGCTACAATGAAACTGCCCATGATAACAGTTTTGTGATACATTGTTTCATGCCTTTCTCCAAGCATCCATGTTCGTGAATATTTGGTCATTAAGTTTTTAAAATAATTGGATCAAACCCGTTTATTTTACTGTGAGTTTTTCCACTTAACAGTATTGTCTCTATATTTATTTGTGGCCACATAGTATTTAATAGTGTAGATATACCTCAGTTTATTTAATTACTCCCTTATTAATTGACATTTAGGTTGTTTCCCATTTTTCACTATTACAGGCAATGCTGCATTGAAGATCCTTTTGGACATAAGTGAGTATTTCTTTAGAATAGACTCCTGGAATTGGAATTACTGGGTCAAGGGGCATGTGTATTATAAAATTGATTTTCATTGTCACATTGCCCTTCAGGCACCCTGTTATTATGCCACCCATTGCCAGTGTACGGGAGTACCCATTTTCCTCATTTTAATCATTTGTTTTATAAGCAGGAATTTTCTTTTCTATGACCTTCTTAATTTTTACCAGAATCAACTCTAAGACTTTATTCCATGGGAGTTTGCTGTTAAAAGTATTACTTTTTCGCCGGGCAGTGGTGGCGCACGCCTTTAATCCCAGCACTTGGGAGGCAGAGGCAGGCAGATTTCTGAGTTTGAGGTCAGCCTGGTCTACAGAATGAGTTCCAGGACAGCCAGGGCTTACACAGAGAAACCTGGTCTCGAAAAACAAACAAACAAAAGTATTACTTTTTCACTTTATTGGCCACATTATTATTCATTGTCAATTATCTTTTGTTCCTTGAAAAGTGGAATTTTGAATTCTTTCGAAACCCTTTTTTCTTATGTTGGAATTATTTTGTTCTTTCCTAGAGAGCTGTAGCATGGTAATGAAGTAAAATAGGAAAGACTGAAACTAGGTAATAAAATAGTGTACCATGATCACCTTCATCTCTGGATTATAGTCATTTAAACGGTTGTTGGGATTTTTTTATATGCATCTCTGACCTGCTTTAAATTTTTTGTTTGTAATTTAGAACTTCAGTTTTTGAAAAATAAGCGTGTCAATATATCTTCCTGTTATTGACATAGCCTGTAAGTGTTCATGGCCTTTGACCCAGAATCCTGTTCAAGGAATTTATCCTAACCACAAAAATGGATGTAAACATTAACATCTATGAGGGTACATTGTGAAAGTGAAAAAATGGGAAACAACTACCCAAGTGTGTTAATAAAATCAGTACAGCTATTTGGTCATTTTTAAGGACTCCCCTTCTCCCCCTACCCCCCATACAGAAAAGAATAATGAGAACTCATCCCAAAACTTAGTTGTAGATAGACATGTTGACAAAACTATAACAATTTCATCTTTCTTTCTGTATCAGCTAAATATTCTCCAAGGGATATATAGTCTGGAAAAATGAGAAAATTTCTTATGTCCAATTATCTTATTTTTAATTATGTAAGGTAAAACCCAAAGGCAAAGTTCGATGGACTGGCTCTCGGACGCGTGGCAGGTGGAAATACTCCAGCAATGACGAAAGTGAAGGGTCCGAGAGTGACAAATCCTCAGCAGCCTCAGAAGAGGAGGAAGGAAAGGAAAATGAAGAAGCAGTCCTTCCAGATGACGATGAACCTTGCAAAAAGTGTGGCCTTCCGAACCATCCAGAACTAGTATGTACCTGCTAAGGGAACAGTGCTCATCTGATGGCTATACTGTGGTTATTTGGAGTGAACTTCTGCTCCTAGGTGGTGTGGTTTTGTTTGTTTGTTTTGTTTTTGAGACAGGATTTCACTGTTGGCCGTGGCTGTCCTTAAGGGGGCAGTTACAGTTAACTGTGTCTTACTTTTCTTTTACTGTGATAAAGCACTGTGACCAAGGCAAGGCAACTTAGAAGAGTTTGGGTGGGCTGTGGCTCCAGTGGGTTAGAGTTAATGATGGCTGAGGGAGAGCATGGAGATAGGTGGCTAGAGAAGCATCTTAGAGCTCACATCCTAATCCACAAGCAGGGGGTGGAGAGCACACTGCAGGGCGGGGTTGAGGGGGTGGAGTCTTTTGAAAGCCCAGAGCCCACACCCAGTGACATACTTTACTTGAGCAAGATCACACTCGCTAATCCTCCCCAAACACCCACTAACTGGGCACTAAATATTCCAGTTCTTGAGATGGAGGACGGACATTTCCTTAAAACCGCCACAACTACCATAATGAGCCAGGCTATGAAAGTTAGGGCTTTCGTGTTGAGGATGTTTGAAGATGTGAGAGCATGCTGTAGAATCAGCAATGTTTGTGCTCGTCATGCCATTTCCTCCCTCCTACCCCAAAAGAATGGCTTTAAAACAAACTTTGGGGGCAAAACAAGTGTGTGGAAATAAGTGGAATGAGCAAAAGTGACAGGAAGGACATCCACAGGATTTTCATTTGTTAGAAGCCAAAGATCTATAATCCAGTGGGTTTCTTATGCCCCACACTTAAAGATAACCTGAAACCAAAATTAGGAAGCAATGATAAACCACTATTGTATTAGTCAATAAAATATATGGTCCTTGTTCTTGATGAACAGAAAAGTAATTAGTTCAGTAAATCTAGAACTCTTGTCTGTGCTAGTTGTTTTAGTTAAAAGCAATGAATTGTTGCCTGAGACTTGGAAATTCTTATATAGTAATAATTATTTAGTAGAATTTGAGATTTTGTTGTAGTGTAAGTCTTCCTTTTAGAAGTAAATGAAATTGTAAGTTTTATTTTTAATTGTCTTAATTTGAAATTTAGGTTACATTTTTCTGTAGAAATAATGTGATGAGTGGAATTGGGAACTTGGCTTGGTCCACATATGCCAATCAATTGATTTTATAGTTGATAGAAACCCTTAATGATGGTTGGGATCAAGTGGTGACTCTATTATACAAAACAAGAAGATGGAAGTTTTCCAGCCTTAATTCTGTCCTTTGTGGAATGGGGTAGAACTTCAGAAAGACCGTGTATACCAGAATTAAACAAATAAATAGAGAGCATAGATTAAGTGGAGCCAGGCCCTTTCTTTTAGTAAGACCAATGGTAGACTGAACTCTGTGTTGCTGGAGTAGATAGAGTTGGAGGGATTACCGTAAAGTCATTTTAATATAGGTAGAGATATAGGTAGGTGTGTGTGTGTGTGTGTGCGTGTATGTACACATACAGTTACTGACTAATAAGTTCACACTGTGAGAACTTAATATTAGTGACAGACCTAGTTTTCTAAATTCATCTAGAATAAAGGAACTAGGGTTTCTTTATTTTTGTTAAAAATTCTCAGTCCCAGAAAGGAAAGTATAAAGTATGTCTAAAGCACTGTGTGCCTGCTAGAGGGTAACAAAATGCTTTTAAACAAAGAATCTGATACAGGGCTGGTGAGATGGCTCAGTGGTTAAGAGCACTTGACTGCTCTTCTGAAGGACCTGAGTTCAAATCCCAGCAACCACGTGGTGGCTCACAACCATTTGTGATGAGATCTGTTGCTCTCTTCTGGTATGTCTGAAGATAGCTACAGTGTACTTACATATAATAATAAATAAATCTTTTTTTAAAAATCTGATACAGAAAGCCCTAAGGGCCCAGGAAGAAGCAGAAAGGGCTCATGTATCTGGCTGAAACTGCTCCAACAAATTAAACAATAGATTTTAATAATAATTCAAAGAAGAAGAAATATTCATTAGTTCACATTGATAGAAATAATTGAGTAAAGATTTCTTTGTAGAAGAGCTTCAGTAACATGGGTTTGAAGAAGAGAGAGAATCACAAGCAGAGTGCTACAGTCATCACAGATGAAGCAAAGCTCAGGAGAGATGCTAAATTAGTGGGCAGGTGTGCAGGAGAGACATTTGTATAACTTGATTATATCTTGCTTTAAAATACCTATGAATTTATTAGTTGGTATAATGATTTTTTTTTATTTATATCCCTAAATCCTGTGATACTCGTAGTCCTAGAGAACTTGAGCCCCTCCCCTTGAATATTGGCTGGAATTGTTTATTCCTTTGTTCTGTTTTTTTCTGGTGTTCATTTGTTTGTGTGTTCCTGGTGACCTGAGTGCATTCTAGTCACACATCTACCATGGAATTGCTTTCCCAGTTTCTTTTTCTTTTTCTTTTTCTTTTTTTTCAGAAGAGTTTCAAGATATTGCCCATGCTGGTCTTGAAATCTGATATTCCTGCCCTCACTTCCCTAGTAGGTGGGATTCTGGGCATTAGTTGCAAGGCTCAGTGGGAAGGTAGAAGTATAAAAAGTAAAAACAATGCAACTTCCAAATAAAAAAATGAGTAGCTAATACTTTAAGTGATAAAAGTTAATATCACCACTAATAATCTGTATTAATATCATCTATCCCTTGTGTGGTGCTTTTAATAAGAATGGCTCCCATAAAACCTGAGGTAGTTGCTTGCACACACCTTTAATCCCAGGACTTGGAACTTAGAGGGAGGTGGAGCTCTGTGAGTTAAAAGCCAGGCTGATTTGCATAGTGAGTTTCAGAACAGCCAGAGGTGTTTTTGAGACCCAGTCTCAAAAAAAAAAGGAAAAGGAAAAAGTAAGAAACATTACTCTAATTCTATGTCTATGGGGCTGAAGAGATGGCTCAGCAGTTAAGACCTACTGGTCTTCCAAAGGACCTGTGTTCAGTTCACAGCACCCGCATGGCAGTCCATAGTGTTGGGGCCCAAAAGCCTCTGGCATCTCAGTCTCTATCTTGTCCCTGGGCCATCATCTATTAACTAACACTCTTTTGTATCTTCCACTATCTTGCTTCCATTCTGCAATTGACTCGGAACATTTTACAATAGGGGCTTTTCAGACACCTTACCATGAGGGCATTCTTTTCCAGACTTTTCACCATGAGGACACTCCTTTCTGACATTTTACATTGTGGACATCCCATTTATGCTAATGTGTAACCAAGCAATAATACCGGTTTGGCCCTTGCACCCGGGGAAATATCTTTGCGGTCTGCAGCTTTTTTTTTTTTTTTTTTTTTTTTTTTTTTTTTTTTTTGGTTTTTCGAGACAGGGTTTCTCTCTGTAACCCCGGCTGTCCTGGTACTCACTATGTAGACCAGGCTGGCCTCGAACTCGGAAATCCGCCTGCCTCCGCCTCCCAAGTGCTAGGATTAAAGGCGTGCGCCACCACCGCCCGGCTGGTCTGCAGCTTTTAAAGCCCTTTGTTTCCCTAGAGTAAATTGAGACTTGATCAGAATTTTTTGTCTTGTCTCCTTCCTTTGCATCTCCTGATCCCAAATTTGTCGTTGTTGTTGTTCTCCTCTCTTAAGAACCCTGTTGTTTAAGTCCTGCAGGTCGGGGCACATAAGTGACTATAATTTCAGTTCCAGGGGATCTCGTGCCTTCTTTTGACCTTCACTGTTACTACACACAAATAGTACATATATATATATACAAGCACATAAACAAATACTTCTTTTTAGATTTATTTATTATGTATACAGCATTCTGCCTGCGTGCATGCCTGTAGGTCAGTAGAAAGCACCAGATCTCATTATAGATGGTTATGAGCCACCATGTATTTGCTGGGAATTGAACTCATGACCTCTGGAACAGCCAGTGCTCTTAACCTCTGAGCCATCTCTCCAAACCTAAATAAATACTTATTAAAAAGAAGAATGGTCCCATACCATCATGTATTTGAATGCAGGGAATGGAACTATTTAAAGGATTATAAGGATTAAACGATGGCCTTGTTGGAGGAAGTGTGTCCCGTGGTGGGGGCTGGGAGAGGCTTTGAGGTTTCAAAAGTCTACATCAGGCCCAGTCTCTGCCTCACTGCTGCCTGCAGATCAGGACATAGAACTCTCAGCTCCTTCTCCAATACCATGTCTGCCTGCATGCTGCTATGCTCTCTGCCATGATGATAATCTGTGAAACTGTAAGCCAGCCCCGATGAAATGCTTTCCTTTATAAGAGTTCCCTTGGTCATAATGTCTCTTCACAGTAACAGAACACTGACTTGTCACCTTGATATGACAGAATAAGCAGAGGGTTCCTCTCTCAAGCACAGACTCCAGCATAACCATTTAGAAACATAATCCTGTTTTCAGAGTTGTTTATAAAATGTTTAACTTCCAAAAACTGGCAAAGTTACAGAAAAAAAGGAGGTAGACATCTCTTAGCACTAGAGGGTAAGTGTAGGGAAACGTAACCAAAGGAGGTGCCGCATAGCCTCCTTGGATCCAGAGTCAGATAAACAACATTAGTTTTGGGGAAAGATCTTATGAAACCTAATATGTCGATGTCAAGTTTTTAGTTTTGGCAGAGGTGGGTAATATTTTAACCTTGGGTGGGGAGGGGGCATGGTGGTACGTACCTTTTGAGCAGGATGGCTCCGACACTTCTAGTGCTTTTTTGTATGTCAGTTTCTTATCTGAATTTACAGAATAAAAGGAAATGTGTTTCTTACGTGTAACTAACTGAAATGCAATTAAAATGGACATGCTTTATAATTCTATATGTGTTAGCATACTTTATGATAATTGAACTTTAAAACTCTGTTATAAAGAATGTAAGATCACCTGTGGCAAACTAGAAATTGATTTCAATTCAGAAAGCACTTATTATTTCACTAATTTCTATATTAAAATATTTTCTTAGGATATCAGAGGGAGTAGTTTTTAACTTTTAAAATCTTTCTGTTTGTATTTTTGTGAGACGGTGTTTCTCTGTAGCCTTGAATGTCCTAGAACTCACCTTGTACACCACACTGGCCTCAGACTCCAAGATCTCCTGCATGCCTCTGCCTCCCTAGTATTGGGATTAAAGGTTTAAGCACCCACATCTGACTCAATTTTTAAATTTTTCTTCACATCCCTAATTATCAGAGCTATTTCATTGGCTTTATACAGATACCCTACAGTTCATGGTAGTATACTAATAAAACTGAAATATCATTGTCTTTACTAGAATTTGTGTCTTTTCATATCTATACAAACTGAGCACTTTGGAGGCTGAGACAGGAATAGTGCTGACAGTTTAAGGCCAGTCTGGGCTATATAGCAAGTCCTAGCCTAACCAACTCTATTAATAGAGCAAGGCATTGTCTCAAAAAAAGAAAAGAAAGAAATGTCATTATTTTAACAAAATGTAGATGTTGATATTACTGTGCTTTATTTCAGATTCTTCTGTGTGATTCTTGTGACAGTGGATACCATACTGCCTGCCTCCGCCCTCCTCTGATGATTATCCCTGATGGAGAATGGTTCTGCCCTCCTTGCCAACATGTATGACCCCCCCCCCCGACTCTGTTTCCAGCTCTCAGTTTTATATTCAATACATTAGTTGTATTTGACAGTTGTTAAACAGCTTTCATCTTCAAAGCAGTTGCCAGTAGTGTTTACCTCTTGCTTGGGCTCCTGCCTTCTATTAGTGTCTTGTCTTCTCTAAAACGTCTGGCTTTTGTAGGACTATTTATTTTCTACTCGAATTTGTAATAAATATAAATAGCACAAACTTTGGATGGATATATATAAAATAAATGTTTCTGAAGTTTACCACCTTCTTCAAAGATCCTTTTTCATGTATATATCCCTTTTTGTGGTAGTACTGAAAGAAACATCAGTCTGTTCTGTATTGATTCAGACTTTCTTGTAAAACTAAAGAACCGTACGTTTCTATTCACTGCATGTTTAACAAGTCTAACCTCATTATGTTGCCAACATAATGGTTTTATGCCTTTTTCTCTGAAGTTTCTGTCTTTGGCTCGTCATAGCTTAATCTATGATATCTTTTATACTGTTTTGATCTAGTTACTATGTAGCATTGCTTTATATATTTTTATTTTTTTATATTAACATGTTTTATATATGTCATATATATTAAAATATATTGATAGCCTTTTGTTTTTGCTATCGCCTTGTTTTGAATAGTAATGAACAAAATACAGTTTTGACCTGTGAAAGCAGGGTAGGCACAGAGTATGTCTCTCTTTCATCTGTTAAGTGGATCCTGAAGCACCTTTTTAAACAAAGTGTGCTTCAGTATTTATTCACCGTGTAGCCATTTTCAGCTCAAGGCTTAATAGCCTTAAGCTTGATATTAAGCATGTGATGTATAGTTGTATTCTGGTATTAAAAATAACACATATATTGCTCCGTCAGAAACTACTGTGTGAAAAATTAGAAGAACAGTTGCAAGATTTGGATGTTGCCTTAAAGAAGAAAGAACGTGCAGAGCGAAGGTAAATTGATATATGTGTTAGTGTTTTCCTTAGGAATTTGGCAGTAAAATTGTCTTAACAGTTTTAGATGAACACATTTATCTAAGACTGGCAAGCTGTAGCAAATAACTCTGATCTGCTGCTGCTCTTTGCACTGCTTACTAAGAGTGGTTTTTACATTTTTAAAAACATCACCATAAAATCGTTTCATAATGTAGGAAAGCTACATGATATTCACGTTTCATATCCAATAAAATAAACTTTACTAGAACAGTTTTCTGTGTGCTTAACTGAATTGTTGAGCTGTGTCATAATGCTGGTAAAATAGACTGTTTTCATTATGCCACTGCAGTGTCATCTAAACAGTTAAAGTAGCTCCCTGGAGCCAGTAAGGTTGACCTAGGATTTACTGGGGATTCAGAATACAGTAACTTTATTCATCTGGACTTTCTTTGATCATTCCATTTCTAAACATTCCTTCAAATCTACTGCATACTCAACAGAATAGAGCAGATTAATAAGTCTGTTTGCATTGAACTCACACTCTACTTGAGAATGCACATATAGAGAATAGAGACCCATTAGTGTGTACATGCATGTGCAAGACAGAGAGATACAATACAATCCTAGAATCATAGAGGAGCATTTAGTTCTCCTAGAAGTTGGATTATCAAGAAAAGGCTTGGAAGATAAATTGGGTTTATTCAGGTAGACATAGAAGAGACAGTTCCAGTTGATGTTTAGAAAACCCATGAGCAAGGGGAGAGAGGAAAACTGAGGGTAGAAAAATGGGATGTAACAGAACTCCAGGAAGGCAGAGGAGGTCCAGATGCAAACAGCTTTGTATACCTGGCTAGGGAATTCCAAGTATTCTCTGTAGGTAGTGTGGAGTCATAAAAGGATATGTTCTTCATTTCAAAACATACGCCCTGGTAAGTCAGAGGAATGAATGAGAATTGGAATGGTGCAGTGGAAAGTCTGGAAGTAGGGCAACCCTTGTAATGGTAGAGTAAAGGTGGCTTCATGTAGTCTCTGATGATCCCTCTAGCTCTCATCCGTCTTCAAAGTACAAGAGCACCCATCCCCTAATCCTGTTGTTTTCTCCTTTGCATCCAGCATTTAAGCAACATTTTTTGAATGCCTATTTTATTTCAGGCAGTGTGTTCAACCCGAGCAAGCACATACTTTTTCTACCTTAAATGCCTGCATGGTCTGTAGAAAAGAGGATTCTGACAATGAGTAGCAACTACCCAGCAAGTGTCTACAGACCTTCAGTGTGGCTCTCTGCAATCTGCTGGTTCAGAAACCTCTATTTTGTGGTTTGTTAATGTTAATGATACCTAATGATGTCAGAGATAGTTTGGGAATTCAAAAATTTCTGTTCTTCCCAACTACAGTTACTAGTGCTTTGCTTAGTAGGGAGTTGAATTTAATTAGGGATTGGATTTTCCAGGTTAGAACAGTGGGAAGGACAAAAAGAGACAAGGAGTTTTTGAAAGTATATGCAAAGGAGTATTTATCATGATAGACTGTGGCGTGTCAGCCAGGTAACAGGGCTGGTCAAGTTTAGTGCTTAATAGGGGCCAGAGTAAGCAGAAGTTCTACTAGAGTCCAAAAATTGTAGAAATTAGAATATAAAGTAGAGTAAGTTGGAAATTGAGTTAGTGGAGTCAAGACAATAGAAAGTGTAAAACTGAAATTTTTGAAAGAGTGGAGTTGTTAGTAATGATAAGGGCTGCAGTATCACTCATCTGGGTAGCGAGATTGGTGGACGGCATGTATCCTGTCAAAAGATTATTAACAAAAGACTGGAATGAGCAGTCATGTCTGCCTTCCAGACTCTGTACAACAGCGAGTCCATTTAAAGCCTTCCGTAATTTCTCTGTTTAGATGAAAGTATACCTTTTCATGTTTCTAGTAGAGTTCAAAATAGTCTGTAGTCAGTTGATAACATAAGGTATGGTTTTTGCCCTCACAATTAGTTATCTATGGATTTCAAGGCTTGGTATAAATCTGTCCATGATGAATATGAGCAAATATCTCTTCAGTTGAATTGAGAAGAGAAGTAATAGGCAAATGAAAGCAATTTCAAGGTTTAAAGGAGAAAAATAGTATTTCAGTCAATGTGATTATTGTAAGAAAAGATATATACCCCATATACTTAATATAAAAGACAGTTCAAACCATGAAATATTCTGATTGTCTTGATCATTATTAATATCTTTTTCTTTTTTAAAAAAAAAAGATTTATTTACTTTATGTATATGAATACACTGTATCTGTCTGCAGACACCCCAGAAGAGGGCATCAGATCCCATTACATATGGTTGTGAACCACCATGTGGTTGCTGGGGATTGAACCTCTGGAAGAGCAGTCAGTGTTTCTAACCGCTGAGCCATCTCTCCACCCCTACTATCTGAAATCTTAACAAAATTTTAATCAAAGTTATTTCATAAATGTAATAGCTTTACCACCTAATTATAAGATTCTTGTTATCAGGGCCAGGAGTTCATAGCACATTAGAAGCTGCATTTCAAAGGCTTGAGACAAGTAAATGCATTCACTTCCTTTCAGAAGGAACATTACAATAAGCCAGAAAGAACAGTTAGTTCAGTTTAATGTACTTTGGTATTCAGAGCTCAGCTGCCTTTGCTGTACTGGGCTAACATTGAGAGGACCAGAGCAAACAGCTGTTGTATAGAGTTGTTTGTTATTTATTTATTTTTTTTAATTATTAAAATACAGTTTTTTGGTTTGGGTTTTTTTTTGTTTTTGTTTTTCTTTTTCTTTTTCTTTTTGCAAACGGAACCATGGAGATGTCATTAGGATCTGTATTCTTGTTTTCTGGCTCTATGGGTATCTTGATTTGCATTATTGAATGCATAGCCATGTGTTTCCATTGTAGTTTTTCATCTCCAGAGCAAGAAATAAGTGGCTTTATTGTCATTCTCTAGAGCCTTGAGATGGTTTTGGGTTTTTTTGTTGTTGTTTGGTTTGGTTTGGTTTGGAGGGGGGTGCTTTTCGAGACAGGGTCTCTCTGTGTAGCCCTGGCTGTCCTGGAACTCACTCTGTAGACCAAGCTGGCCTCAAACTCATAAATCCGCCTGCCTCTGTCTCTCAAGTGCTGGGATTAAAGGCATGCACCACCACTGCCTGGCTGAGATGGTTTTGTTATATATTGTTTATTAGTCATTATTTTATAGTGATATTTATTAACATAGTCTTATAATTGTATATTACACTCAGAACATTACCCAAAATATCTAATATGCAAAGATCTAGTTTATCTACTCATCTAACTACATTGTCAATTCACAGTTTGAAGTTTCTTTGTTTATTTCAGTTGAAAAGTACAGCTTTCATATATGTAAGAAAGCCTGTGCTTTTCATCAATACCAAATCTCTATTAATAAGCTTTCACTTTAATATTGGTAGCAGCCTCTTAAGTACCATGAAATTGTAATTTTATTACTATCTGAAATAATATTTACATACAAATTTTATTTTTAGCAAATTTTAATTTATACTTTTGGTCTTGATTTTAAGGAAAGAACGCTTGGTGTATGTTGGTATCAGTATTGAAAACATCATTCCTCCACAAGTAAGTTTCTGGTTGATAGGTTTTGTTTGTTTGTTTGTTTGTTTAAATTTAAAATCATGTGTGTATGCGTGTTTTGCCTGTATGTCTATGAACTTCATGTATACGTAGTGACTACAGAGGTCAAAAGAGGGTACTAGATCCCCTGGAATTTGAATTCCAGATAGTTGTGAACCTCTCTGGGTGCTGGGAATCGAACCTGAGTCTCCTGCAGAACAGCTGTTTTTAACCACTGAGCTATTCCCAGTCTCAGTTTCTATAGCATTTGTAGAGGAGGTGTTGTGTGCTTTCTTAAGTATAATGGAATTGTGTGTCTTGTTTTAATATTTAACATTCCTATTTTACTAAGGCTAGACATTTTAAGCATTTGAAGACATAACTATTGAAATTATTATATATAAATAGTTAACCCAAAATGTAACTATTGTATTTAAACTAAATTTATAGCTCATTGCTTTGGGGTAATGTTCTATTGTTTCTATTGTAAATGGGGCAATTTGTGTTTAGCTTTATAATGTGTTATTTGCATAAAATAACTAAAGAATAGCTTGGGAATATATTACTTTTAAACGGCCCTTACTGAAACTTAGTTTCTATTATAATTTAATTTCTTGGAAGAACTACCATTATTTAACATTTTATTAGTTTGTAATAAAGGGTACCTCATCAGTGAATGTTCAGTACTTTCCAACTTCATTTTTTTGTGGGTTTTGTTCTGTTGATGGTTTTTGGCAGGGTATGTAACCCTGGCTGGTCTGGATTTCAGAGATCCACCTGCTTTTACCTCTTGAGTGCTGGTTTTGAAGGCTGGGCTTAGAGGTGTAAGCCATCACAGTCAGCTGCTTCCAAACAACATTTTACTATTTTATCCTTTTCACAATTTTTTTTAAAGATTTTTATTTAAGTATATGGGTACATAGTCATGTCTTCAAATACACCAGAAGGGGGCATCAGATCCCATTACAGATGATTGTGAGCCACCATGTGGTTGCTGGGAATTGAACTCAGGACCTCTGGAAGAGCAGCCAGTGCTCTTAACCACTGAGCCCATCTTTTCACAATTATATCACAGCTTTAAGTAGCTTACCAAGTTGGTCTTCTTCAGTTTAAATCATATCATCTCATGAATTGAGCATACATAATGTATTCAGTTTTCTGTATATCATTTAATTATTGTTCAAGTGATTGAAATTGTAGAAAAACTTCAGTCGTTATTTTAATACAATTATAAACTCACAGAAGTGTAAGAAAATCAACAGATGTAGTTCATCTGTTGATTACCAATATTTTTAACTTGCGTAAGTAGTTTTGCTATATATGTTCATTGTGATAGATAACCTCAGAAGTTCAAACCTTTCATGTACGCTGCCTAGGTAGAATATTAAAGCTGCTAATTCCAAGGACTGTCTCTCTGTCATACCTATTTACTTTTATCTCTAAAGGAGCCTGATTTTCCTGAAGATCAAGAAGAAAAGAAAAAAGATGCAAAAAAATCCAAAGCAAATGTACTTGAAAGGAGATCAACAAGAACAAGGAAATGTATAAGCTACAGGTATGAAGGAAGAGAAAATGTTACAGAAAAAGTCTTTTTTTTTTTTTTCCAGATAGACAAGACAGAAATGGATGGTTTTCCAAACTTAGTGATTTTGTTTTGTTTTGTTTTTTGTTTTTCGAGACAGAGTTTCTCTGTGTAGCCCTGGCTGTCCTGGAACTCACTCTGTGGACCAGGCTGACCTTGAACTCAGAAATCTGCCTGCCTCTGCCTCCCAAGTGCTGGGATTAAAGGCTTGTGCCACCACCGCCCGGCTGAACTTAGTGATTTTTAAGTGTTACATTTATGTCACTTGGTATCCTTGGGTATTGGGTTTCAAGACCGAAAGGCCACGCTGTAGCTCAGAAGTAGTGGAGCCCTTCCTTAGCATGAGCAAGGTCATAGTTCAGTCCACACAACAGGCACACACTTGCATCCACTTGTATGCACAAGATTCCAAGCAGAAATTATTTGTATATTCAGTGCCCCTGAGTTCATCTTAGGTCACCTGAGCCCCAAACGGAGATGAATCTTCCGCATAAAGCAATCGTAGAGATCATTTTTTTTTTCTTGTTTCTTATCTTTAAATCCAAAAAATAGTTTTTTGAGCAAAAGCACATTTATCTAATTGTAAAATTTGATCACTTACATATAAATTTAACACCGTACTTATTTTCAATAGTAATTATATAATAATTTAAAGAGTCTAAAACTTCACTGATTGTTTGAAGTTTTTACTTGCTTACTGTCTAGAGTGTGTATGTGTATATGTGTGTGTGTGTGTGTGTGGTAGAGTACCTACTTCACATATACTGATATTGTATGAATCCTTCTATTTCTAGTTGATAGAAATACTATCAACTAGATAACTTTCAAAAAGCATATGTTGATTTCTCACAGTTCCAGAGGCTTTATAAAGTCAAAATGAAAGTACCAACAGATGTGGGAGACAGATTTCAGAGCCTGTTTCTGGCTTATCAATGGTACCTTCATGCTTTGTGCTCACATGATAGAAGTTCTTGTAGATCTAGTGTTTGGTGTGGGTCTGCTTCTTTTTATATATATAACTGTCCTCCTGTTTTAACGTCACATGGCAGAAGATGTCAAGAGATTTTTGTTTTCTCTTTTTTAATCCTGTTTAATGAGGACAGTAATCATATTCTTTCGTGAACTATGCCCTAAGGTTGTCACATTTGAGTTGGAATGGGAACAAAACAGACTATTACAGCCACTTTGTGTAGGTAGTTTATAGAAATCAAACATATACAGCTTAGGAGTTGATCACTGTGTGCTTATTTTAGATTTGATGAATTTGATGAGGCAATTGATGAAGCTATAGAAGATGATATTAAAGAGGCTGATGGAGGAGGTATGTGCTTATATGTTATCCTTTTCACATATTTCTACCAACAGATTATTCTTCTCTCCAATTCTAACTGAACAAACTGTCTCATATTTAAAGTTATCTGTTGACATAGTGTTAGTGTATGAAGTCAAAACTTAGTAATTATTAATTTTTTGTATGATATAATACAAAAGGTTAATTTCCTTTATTGATCAAACAATTTCTGTCTGGTTCTAATTAGAATACTCAGGAAACTTTCCTATTGTCTTTATAACTACAATGCCTCAAAATATATGGATAATTCAAATTTTAATGGTTGGTATAACTGTTCACTCACTTAATTACCTTCTCTCCCTCCCTCCTCCCTCCCTTCCTTCCTTTTCTTTCTTTCTATTTCATTTTGTTTCATTTGAGATAGGGTCTCTTTCTGTTTCTGGTTGTCCTGAACTTCCTGTGTTGATAAGACTGATCTTTAACTTACAGAGATCCTCCTGCTCTACCTCCTAAGTGCTGGGATTAAAGGCATGCACTACCATAGCCCGCCTTTAATTGCCTTTCAAAACAGCATTATAGAAAAATCTGAAGGTTGTTTGTTAAAGCATTATGTAGCCAGTTATTAATGTTCTGATATAGAACCTTCTGCTTTCTACTTGTTACTGTGAACAATTAAGAGTGGATCAGTAAGCCTTTTTGGTCTTTTTAAAGAAACTAACATTATGGCCTTTCAGAATTGTGTCTTTTATTTATATCTTCATCAATTTTTTTTCTGTTTTTATTCAAGAAGATTCTTGAGCAACTACTAACAGATTTGAGGTTTCTTTTCAGAGAGAGGAGAGTGGTCTCAGATTGGCTAATGGAGACAGTTGGACAACTTCGTGGCTAAATCAGACAGCCCTGAGTTACTTTCTTTAAAAGATGGGTGTGGAGCGCTGACTCAGCAGTTGAGAGCAGTTGCTGCTTTCTCAGTGAACTAGAGTTTGGTTCCTAGCTCCCATGCATGTATGTACAGCACGTGTGTATTATATGTATGTACAGCATATACGTGCCTGACACCCAAGGTCAGAAGATGGAGTCCAACTCCATGGAACTGCAGTTAGTATGGTTGTGAGCTATGAAGTAGATACTGGGAGCTGAACACAGGTCATCTGTAAGAGCAGCAAATGCTCTGTTGTAGAACTTTCTGCTTCAGCTTGAAATAACTTACAACTGCAAATAACTGCTCCGTAGAGATTCCCTTCTCTGGACTCTGATGGTACTCAGACACATGTGGCATCCACTTCAAAAGCATACATACATACATAACGCATGAATTTTTTAAAATCTTACAAGCCAGGAGAACTGAGTGCTGGCACGGCCACTCATTGGTTGAGGCCTTTGCACACCTGAGTTAGATCTTGGACCTTGCCAAATTACAGAAGAGAAGTAATTCTTGAGAGCTGTCCTCTGACCTCTATACCTCTATAAGTGTGCCTTGGAATATATGAACACACACATACACACACAATCTATGAAGAAAAGGAAAGAAGTATATTGAGGGGCTAAGCAGATGACTCAGAGGCTAAAAGTATTTGCTGCTCTTACAGATGACCTGTGTTCAGCTCCCAGTATCTACTTCATAGCTCACAACCATACTAGCTCCATTTCCATGGAGTTGGACTCCATGTTCTGACCTTGGGTATCAGGCATGTATGTGCTGTACATACATACAACACTCATACAAATAGAATATTGAGCCAGGTATAGCAATAAAAATCTATAATTCAGGAGGCCAAGGCTCAGGAGGCCGAAGCACAAGGATTGGGAGTTCAGGACCAACCTGGGCTGTACATAGAGGTTTTTAAACAGACTTCCACCAAATAAAAGGCAGTGAGAGAAAAGAGGGGGTTGGGGTGGGCATCACTTGGTGGTATAGCAAGTCAAATGTAAACTAGGAGTCTCTGCCCTGTGAACCTGAACATAGTAAGATAGGCACATTAATTCTTTCTTTAGAGCATTATCAGCTGTTGTTGTAAGGAGCCTGCATAGTTCTAAGATAAATTAAGCAAAGGGACAACTGCTGCTCTGAGAAGTTATGGGGAAGGCTCAGTACACATGCAATTACCTCTTCCTTTCAGGAGTTGGCCGAGGAAAAGATATCTCTACCATCACAGGTCACCGTGGCAAAGACATTTCTACTATTTTGGATGAAGAAAGAAAGGAAAATAAACGGCCCCAGAGGGCAGCTGCTGCTCGCAGGAAGAAACGCCGGCGACTTAATGATCTTGATAGTGATAGCAACCTAGATGAAGAAGAGAGTGAGGATGAATTCAAGATCAGTGATGGGTATGTGTCTAGGGGCCAGCATACAAAGTGCTGTGTTCTCGTAGAGCCTTGGCTGTACTATGCTGTGGCTTTTCTTCATCTACATGGATTTGCAGGATATTTAAAGCAAATTTGAGGTCACTGATTTTGATTTATTTTTAGGTTAAAATTAAAACTATGTTTATACTAGTTTAATATTTAAATTTGATTAACTACAATTGAAGTTTCATTTATTGAAAGCTTTCTCTATACGACCTTCTATCAATTTTATCAGTTTTTAATCAGGTATGGTAAATTACAAAGAAGTAGTTACTGGCCAGGCAGTGGTGGCACATACCTTTAATCCCAGCACTTGGGAGGCAGAGGCAGGCAGATTTTTGAGTTCGAGGGCAGCCTGGTTTACAGAGTGAGTTCCAGGACAGCCAGGGCTACACAGTGAAACCCTGTCAAAAAAGCAGTTACTATCCTCTCTCTGGTGCTCTTTAGTGGTTGGTTAAGAGATAACTAATCCAATATTAGTATTCCATTTATACAGAACAAGTATAAACAGTATTGTGGAGTTTCTCCTTTTGGTTTGTTAATAGATATATTATAATGGATAAGTATACATAACCACAGAGGAGTTCCTCTGCCTTGCCTGCCTCTATAACAGATAAAATTAGGGTACAGAAGATAGTTGATCAGGGCAATCATGGAATAAGAATTAGAGTTGACATGTGTAGAATGTGTGTTTTGAACAGCCTTGTGAGTTTAGAATTAGAGGCAGTGTGAGATAAGAAAGCAACCAAAACAGAGAAGCCACATGTTCAAATGTCAAGGTATAATTAGGAAACTCCCAGAAATGTAATGGGAATAAAATAGAGAATGCTCTGGTAGAGTTACAACCAGGACATAAAAAAGAACAAAATCACTGAGTGGGGTTTTTCTTTTTCCTCTTTTGTCATGTATATAATTTTGAACTTTGTCCTGAAAATGGATTTTAAAAAAAATACCCAAAGGATTGAGGCATGAGATGAAAGGGAAAACTCAGCTACTGGCTGGGTGAGTGATTCTCAACACCAGGCTAGATAGCTGAGTAGGCAGACATGTTCGCTACTCAAGCCAGGCAACCTTTTCTTTAAAAGCCATGTAAGGGTGGAAGGACAGAACCAACTCTGTAAGTTGTCCTCTGAATATGCAGGCATGATAGAAATCAGGCTGGTTGACCGAAGGAGAGTAGTAAGTTGAGAAATAATGAGCCTTTTCAGATGTGTTGGATTTAAGATGTCCCCAAAGAGGTCAATACAATTCATGTATTATTTTCACAGCTTCTACAATGAGAGGGATAGATGATAGAGCATTCATTTTATAGGCAAAGTTGACATAATTTTCCAAATATATTTTCAAATTTTACTTAATGTTTTACTGGATTCTTTACAATGTGTTTGGAACTTTGAAAAACTGGTTATGACTTGTAAATGTACCAAAACAAAACAAACACTAAGCGCACCATTATGACGTCTCTGGCTTTTCCTGGACAGATCTCAGGATGAGTTCGTTGTGTCTGATGAAAATCCAGATGAAAGTGAAGAAGATCCACCATCCAATGAGGACAGCGACACTGACTTCTGCAGCCGAAGACTGAGGCGGCATCCTTCTCGGCCAATGAGGCAAAGCAGGCGTTTGCGGAGAAAGACTCCAAAGAAGAAGTACTCTGATGATGATGAGGAGGAAGAAGAATCTGAGGAAAACAGCAGAGACTCTGGTAAAAATGCCTTCAGTGTGTATCAGAGCAATTCAGTTACTTCCTATGACTTCTCGGGTCACAAGGTGTTGAAATTATTCAGCTGTGACATAAGTGTCCTGATGACACTTTGAAATCCTTTTCTTATGACTTACTAGTAGCTTTTCTCATACAGAGCAATCTGAGAAAAATCACAAAAATTAATAAGTTACCTTCATGCCAAACTCCTTCATAGTAATAAATTGTAATAAATCCTTCTGGTATCATGTATTTCTGAGAATATTTTGAGATGTTGGAAAATGAATAACCAGTTAACCCAACACATAGCAGGCTTTCTTAGCTTTTCTACTCACAACATTTATTCCCGAAAAGATTTTACAGGACTTCCAGTACATACGCAAACATTGACTAATAATAAATCATAAAAATATTTTCTTTTTTTAGTGTTTTTTTTTTCTGTGCATTGTTGTTGTATCTATGTGAGAGTATCAGATCCCCTGCAACTTGAGTTACAGACAATTATGAGGTGCTTGTAGGTGCTGGGAATTTGACCCAGGTCCCCTGGAAGAACTGCTAAGTGCTCTTAACTGCTGATTAATCTCTCCATCCCCAAATACATTTATTTTTAAAGCAGTTCTTTAGATCTGGACATGGTGGCCCATGCCTATAATCCCAGCAAAATTGAGAGGGAGTTAGGAAGACAGACAGAGAGGGAGTGGGGGAGAGAGATAGCCCAAGTGAGGGCGCATGCATGCACCTGTCTCTGTCTCCCAAATGCTGGAATTAAAAGTGCACCATCATCACCTGGCTCTGAATTTTATTTTAAAAGGAAATAAGATTTATATACCTTACTCAACTAAATTTTTACAACTAAATTCTAGTAACCTTCTATTTTTATAGTGTCCGCTGAGTATACTTCTACCAATGGATTTACATTTTGTAGGTTTTTTATTTTCCTCCTTTTTTCTTTTTAACAGAAAGTGACTTTAGCGATGATTTTAGTGATGATTTTGTAGAAACCCGGCGAAGGCGATCAAGAAGGAACCAGAAAAGACAAATTAATTACAAAGAAGATTCAGAAAGTGATGGTTCCCAGAAAAGTCTCCGACGTGGTAAAGAAATCAGGCGAGTTCACAAGCGCAGACTTTCCAGCTCAGAGAGTGAAGGTGAGTAGTGTCCTGAGTGTGGGACATGGCGGGACATGGCAGAAATAGATATTGCATGGGAAGAAAAGTGACTCAAGCTATACTTTATTTTAAAATGCATACAATCACTAGTATCAGTAAGATGAATCTTTTTTTTCTGTTTATTAATTATGATTGAAATAAATGACTCAATAGGATGCTAATTTTTAAAGGTTCCATTGTATTAAGTTTTTAATACAATATGATTTACTCTGCTTTTCTTTGTTTTGTTCCAGTTTGAAATAACTTCCTAACTACTGAGTAGCTAAGCAGTTTCAAACCAACTTATCTATTGTCCTTCTGTACTTTAAGTATGAATTTCAGCTGAGATCTGTTTTATGTAATGGCTTGAGTTGTACTATACCAGAAGTGTAGAAAAAATTTTAAAACATTCATAGCTGGGCAGTAGTGGTGTGTGCCTTTAATTCCAACACTTGTGAGGCAGAGACAGGTGGATCTCTGAGTTCAAGGCCAGCATGGTCTACAGAGTGAGTTCCAGGACAGCCAAGG
>NW_022196904.1:86475468-86501523 GCF_008632895.1 Mastomys coucha
AAAAAAAAATGCCTCCTTCCCCAAATTCATTTGTATGAACTGGAAAGGTTGCTCCGTCGTTACGAGAATTTCTTGTTCTTCTAGAGGACCGAGGTTCAGTTCCTAACACCCACAGTAGGTAGGCAGCTCACAACCACACATAATTCCAAGTTCAGGGACTCTGATGCTTTCTGATATCTGTAAACACTGGCATACACAGATACACATGCGTATACATAAAAATAAGGTAAATCTTTAAAAAATTTTAATAGGAATTTATGATACCCATTTCATTGATAAGTCAGACCTTTCTCTAAGTTCATTTTAAAAGATGCTGACTCGGGGCTGAAGAGATGGCTCAGAGGTTAAGAGCACTGACTGCTCTTCCAAAAGTCCTGAGTTCAAATCCCAGCAACCACATGGTGGTTCACAACCATCTGTAATGAGATCAGATGCCCTCTTCTGGGGTGTCTGAAGACAGCTACAGTATACTTACATATAATAAATAAATAAATCTTAAAAACCCAAAAACAAAAAAACTTAAAAAAAAAAAGATGCTGACTCTTTTTAAGCATAATCTATCATTATTTATGATCTCCTTTGAATATTGCTTTTACAAATTAAACATGAAATAAATGTTTAGAAATATGAAAATAGGAAAAGTATATGTGGATATAGGAGACTAAAGATAAATTTTCCCTTGAGTATCTTCATATGAATCCAGCCAGTAAATGTCAGTATTGATTGAACAAGCCCTTGCTATGAGCACTAGAAACAGGAGAGAACAGAATAGCCCTCATGTAGGTAGATGGAAAGGTGATAGGACAAATATTAGAATATAAGCTATTAGAAGGAGAAAAGAAGATTAGAAAAATATCCTTCCAATTTCCAATTTCTTCATTGAGAAAGACAACATATAGGGAGCAATGTTAGGAATTTCTGGTGAAATATTTACCTAACATGCATGAGGCTCTAGATTGGGGATTTGGTTCTAAATACACACAAACACATATTCGCAACACATTCTCCCCTACACACACTAATACATACTCTTTCATACACACAGTCACACACAGATGTGACATTTAATATCTGAAAGAAACATTGGGTAGGCATTCTCTCATTCTCTGAAAGAAGAGTGACACCGACTGATTGCGCCCAGCATCATCAGGGAGCAGAAGGAAGGCCAGGGTTGTTAAAACTCAATGTGTCATGAAGATGTCAGCAAGCTACAGTGTACCTACTGACATAACAGTGTTGCAAATCAGGTTTTTTTGGAAGATGGTCATGTCTGTTTGTTTACATATTGTCTATGGCTGCCTTCTTAAAAAATGAGTAGTTCAGATAGAACATGAGGTCTCTCATGACCTAAATAAATAAATAAATAAATAAATAAATAAATAGTAATCTCAGATAATCTCAGAGCTGTCTAGCTTGTTTTCTACAATAATTAGAATATTCTGTATTAGTGCTGATTAATTGAGTAATACTATCCACGTATGGCTGTGAAACACTTAAAATTTAGCTGGCCTGAGCATGGAACTAAATGCTGTTTAATTTTAATTAATTTAAATCTATCATATGATTAGTTTCTATTAAGAGAATAGGCCATTGTATGGAATATGGATTTGCTTTGTGTGATATGGGAAGTGCAATGCAGTAATATGATCTCATTTGGGTTCTAGTTTGCTAGAGTACCTATAATACCAATAAATTAAAGAGGGAGAACAAGTTTGGAGACCAGAAGTCCCAGGATGAGATGATAGGGTAAAGCTAGGTCCATACTTGTAAGAGTAAAAAGTTATGGATAGTTTGTATTTTAAGATTTTGTGTGTGTGTGTGTGTGTGTGTGTGTGTGTGTGTCTGTGCGTGCGCACTACATGGATGCCTAGTATCTGTGAATGTCAAAAGAGGGCAACAGATCCCCTGGAACTGTAATTACATGTGGTCATCCTTCCTCTGAAATGGGTGCTGGGAACTGAACTCTGGTCTTCATCAAGAGCAGCATGTGCTCTTAGCTGCTAAACCATTTCTCCAGCTTTTCAAGGATCAGTTTGGCTTTTTTTTTTTGTTTTGTTTGTTTTGTTTTTTAAGATTTATTTATTATTATATCTAAGTACACTGTAGCTGTCTTCAGACACACCAGAAGAGGGCGTCAGATCTCATTACAGATGGTTGTGAGCCACCATGTGGTTGCTGGGATTTGAACTCAGGACCTTTGGAAGAGCAGTCAGTGTTCTTAACCACTGAACTACCTCTCCAGCCCCGCAAGGATCAGTTTTGTTGTTAGAGCAAAAGCATTTACTGAGAAATTAAGGAGAACTAAGCAGCTTTAAGAACAAAACTGCCTCCAGGCAGTGGTGCCGCACACCTTTAATCCCAGCACTTGGGAGGCAGAGGCAGGCAGATTTCTGGGTTCGAGACCAGCCTGGTCCACAGAGTGAGTTCCAGGACAGCCAGGGCTACACAAAGAAACCCTGTCTCAAAAAACAAAACAAAACAAACAAACAAACAAAAAAAACAAGAACAAAACTGCCGGGCTGGAGAGATGGCTCAGTGGTTAAGAGCACTTACTGCTCTTCCGGAGGTCCGGAGTTCAGATTCCGTCAACCACATGGGGGCTTACAACCATCTGTAATGAGATCTGATGCCCTCTTCTGGTGTGTCTGAAGACAGCAACAACATACTTAAATATAATAAATAAATAAATCTTTTTTAAAAAGAAAATAGAAAAAACTGCCATACAGCCTTTAAGAGTTTTTTGTTCACATTAGATTTAAGATGCCTCTTTAGCTAACATACAGGTCCTAACATACATACATAACAGACCAATCTGGAATTTAGTTTGCCTAAACCAGGAGCCTTGTAAGTTTGTAAATATATGTGTAGCCCATAGAGTCGGCGAGATGACTCACAGAGTAAGCACAGGTAACAATAAGACATTCACAATTCACGTTTTATTAGAGGAGGTTCCTATTCTCAAAGGTTATACAGAGTAGAGTGATGTCCAGACATTTGCTTTTGGTTTTTGGTATTTTGAGAAGGATTTCATATAACCCAGGCTAGCCTTGAACTTTTGATCTTCCTATACTTCCTAAGTATGGGAACTATAGGTGTGTATCACCTTCCTTCAGTTTTAATCTTTCCTTATTAATACATTTATATGACCCCTCAATTTTAGGACTAAGGGAAGGAGTTCCCCAGTTTGTGGCCAACTTATCTTCCCTTAGTTTAAGAACCATCAGATGCCTATTCTTTCACTCCCCCAAGAGACCTTCTGTTCCCTAAATCAGAAGTAAAATACACAGTAGATCTCACTAAACATTGTTATAGATGGTGATGGGAGTCATCTATCATATCAGTCCATTTCTTACAGAGCAGTGTTTTCATAAGAGCAGAGAATGGGTGGGTGAATAAGGAAAAGAAAGGAGTATATGAATGTGTTTGTGTCAACTGTGCCAACAGCTTAAATGTTTGTTTTTTAGAGAGCTATATGTCCAAGAACTCTGAAGATGACGAGCTAACAAAAGAATCGAAGCGATCTGTTCGAAAACGAGGCCGAAGCACAGATGAATATTCAGAAGCAGATGAGGATGATGAAGAGGAAGGCAAACCATCCCGCAAGCGGCTACACCGGATTGAGACAGATGAGGAGAGCTGTGACAATGCTCATGGGGATGCAGATCAGCCTGCCCGTGACAGCCAGCCCAGTGTACTGCCCTCAGAGCAAGAGTGCAGCAAGAAGCCGTACCGGATAGAGAGTGATGAGGAAGAGGACTTTGAAAACGTGGGCAAAGTTGGGAGCCCATTGGACTACAGCCTAGTAGACTTGCCTTCCACCAATGGACAGAGTCCTGGCAAGGCCATTGAGAACTTGATGGGCAAAGCAACTGAAAAGTCCCAGACCCCCAAGGACAATGGCACAGCCAGTGCAAGTCTAGCCCCCAATGGGACAAGTGGTGGACAGGAAGTGGGGGCACCAGAAGAAGATGAAGATGAGCTTCTGCGAGTGACTGACCTTGTTGATTATGTCTGTAACAGTGAACAGTTATAAGACTTCTTTCCATTTTTGTGCTAATTTATTCCATGGTAGCTCTCACACCAGCGGGCCAGTTAGTGAAGCTGTTTAATTTTTCCTAGAAAACTCCACTACAGAACGACTTTTTAGAAGAAAAATTTCAACAGATCTTGAAGTCTTTCTGGAAAGTGACCAGTTTTGAACTTTGAAGATTAATAATTGCTGTAAATTCCTTTTGATTTTCTTTTTCCAAGTTCATGGTCCTTGGTAATTTCATTCATGGGAAAAAATCTTATTATAATAACAACAAAGATTTGTATATTTTTGACTTTATATTTCCTGAGCTCTCCTGACTTTGTGAAAAGGGTGGATACGAATGCATTCCAAATCTGTGAGGGCCCAAAACAGAATTTAGGGTGGGAGAAAGCACTTGTGCTTTAGCTTTTCATATTAAATATATATTATATTTAAACATTCATGGCATAGATGATGATTAACGAACTGTTTAAAAGTTCATGTCTGTACTGTTGCAGTTTGAGTATTGTAGATAACATCACACAAATATCACTTAGTAATAGCTTTTGTGACATCAGTTGGTTTACTATTGGAGTTACCACACTTTAAATAAAAAAAGAGACCCTGGAAGCACCATCATAAAACACTTTAACCTAAGTTTATGTTATAGCAGAGTTTCTTGTTATAAAAAAAAAAATCATCTGGAAAGTATTTGTATAGTAAAATGTATAATGAAGCTTTGACAACCAGATTGTACTAACAGAATCTTTTCAATAGCTTTTAAAGCTTTTGTAATAAATTAGATGGCCTCTGCGTGCTGGGCCAGGTGGGCAGTTAGTGAAATAAGTGGTCTTTCCCTAAAATCCAGGTACACTATAAACTTTGCCAGTAGTGTTAACTCTTCAGGCCACATGGTGTTCACCATCTGAGATGCCATTTTGAATATAATACATCTAAATATAACATGGAGATGCTAAGCTGTGTATTTTAGCACATTTGAAGAATGAGAAGGGATTTTCAGGTGAATTTTAACTGGTTTATTCTTGCCCTTACTATCTACTTCAAATTGAAGTCTACAAACAAAGCAGTTCCTTTGGGAGGTTTTTAGTTTTGAGTTTAAGCATGTGTATGGTGTGTGATTTGTATGGTGTGTGTGTGTGTGTGTGTGTGTGTGTGTGTGTGTGTGTGTGTGTGAATTTTCTATCTGCCTGGATATATTAGCAGGGTTTGAATGTAATTTTGGCCTTTGGCCATTATATACTTCTATTAAAATCCATTAATAGTCACACAACCAACAGAATTGAATGAGAACCGCTAATATACTTAATAAGTATAATTTCCACTTTAAACATCTCAATACTTTAAGGATACGCCCTTTGCTTCAAGAATAGGCGGTTTTTAAATCAATGTAACATAGCTGACACTAAAATACGAACGTATATCTTAGTTTCTGTTACAGTTGTGAAGTTACAGGCACAGCCCTAACCCTGCACAACTGTAGGATTTGTGATTCGCCTTGCTTGGCACATCCTGAAGCCTTCAGCATTTGCTTCAGTGTGTGCCTTTGCCCTGATATTCGGGTTTTCTGTTCCAGTGTTGTCTGTTGCCGGCAATAGACATGCTGTATCTGCTGCTGGCTCAAGGACTTTCACTTTTCTTCTCAGATTAATTATTATATGTAGTTAATGTACAGTAAACCACTTTTTTTCTTTTTAATTGAAAGCTGGCATTAGACTTGTGTCATGAAAACCTCTGGACACTTTATGCTTCTACTTTCTGTTCCTTGACAGATACACTCTTAAATCTTATCTCCTGGCCTATAAATTTGAGTGCTGATTTTTTTTTTCAGTTATTTGATTTTGGTTTCACGTTAGTTCCATAGTACTTGAGCGTTAATGTTCGCTATGACTGTAGCAGTGAACTTACATTTGTGTAACAATCAAACCATGAGAGCAGCCTAAGAAAACAAGGATGCAGCAGCCACTGCAGAGCCAGCTGTGGCTTCATCTTGAAATAGTGTCGTGCTGGAAGGACAGGGCGGGCTTACATTCACAGGCAGTGAAGGACTAAAAGGAACCACAGTTACATGCATAACTTCCTTTCTAGCTGTTGTGTTACTTGAAAATCAGCTAAGAAGTTTTTTCACTGTCTAGAACAGACAGGCAGAAGGACTCCTACTACTGTGTGGTAAGAGATTCTTGTTCCGCAGTCTAAGAGGGTTTCAGTCCTGCAACCAGGTAAAGCCGCTGTGGTGTAGAAAATCTCCTATGTGCCTGTCTCTACCTCTGCACACACCAGCACTTGCATCCACCTATCAATTCTATTCGTCATTTACACAGATGATTAGAAGTAGTAAATGGATAGCTAACTCAACAAGCATGCAGAATGTGAAGTAACTTCTTATTCTTCTGCTATGGAAAACCCACAGTAATTTTTATAGTAAAGACTCAGTATTCCACTTAGCAAATGTCCCACTGACTTGGGTTTCAAAACCACTTGTGCTACCTGATTCTTATTAAACTTGAGTGTCAACTTCATAATGAGTGTCTCCCTTCTAACTTTACATTCTCATTAGACCAACTGGCTATAAAGAGTAATCCAGGCAGCTAATATATACCAATTCTTAGTATCCAGCTTCTTCTGCTTGGCTTTTTTGTCGTTTCTGTTCATGTTGGAGACCGAATCCAGGGCCTCATGCATACTAGGTAAGTGTTCTAACACTGGGCTAAAACTCTTGCCCTGCTTAGTGTTCAGATTCAGTCCCTCAGAGTCTGTTATCTCTCAGAAATCCTTATTTGGAAGATGTTCCCAATGAGGTTTCTGTTGCTGCTGTTAAAAATAAATATTCTGTATCAAAAATTCTGATAAAACCATTAAGAACTGGTGGATAGAAAGGAAAACAGGCATGTAGACTATCTTCAATCCTTGATAGATTCAGATTTACAATAGATTTTTAGAGTTTTTCCCTTTAATAATTTCAGTGACCCCCTCCTACCTTTTGAAATACAAATGTTGAACTTGTATCAAAAGGCTTGTCAGACACTTAGTCTACAACTTATGCTTTTAAGTGGAGATACAATGTAGTATTCAGTGTTTAGTTTGCGGTTTCAGTAAAGTTTGAGAGCTAGACATATTTTTACAGTTCCCGAACTTAGAGTTGAAATAGTGTATGAAAATGACTCAGACTGGTTTGTACATGTGTGATGATACCATGTTTATTGTAGAGTGTTACTGCAAAGTCATGTGTTTTCAACAATACACATGACACAGAGGTGGTTTCCTTGACGTCTTCTCCAGTTGGTCAAGGTTGCAGATTGAGAGGATAAAAAGTTACATTAAGAATGAATTCATGTTTACTGGTAACTCATTTTTTAAAAAGTGATCTGCCAAAGAACCAAGAACTTCAGATATTAATGAAATTGTTGTGGGGAAAAAGATTTTTAAAAGGATGTTATTACTTCTCATTTTCTAGTTGCTAGAACTTATCCTACATAATAAACATTGAAGCAAAGTACATATATTAAGAAAAATGTGGACACTTACTTGTTTGTTTAAATAGAGAGTTAAAATGATGGAGAATGTGTCAGTAGTTTTAATGTGGGGTGAGTGGAGTTCCCTTTGTGACAAGAATACCTGTTTAGCCTTGTTGGTAGGCATGAGGTCTTAGCCCTCACTAGTTCCTCTACCAGAAGATGGAAAACACTGAACAGATGTGTAACTCTCAGAAAATGCTGTGAGTCCACTGCCAGCTGTCACAGTGGAGCAGGTCTTTAGTTCAGGGTGGTGTCTTAGCTTTAGAACAGATGCTCAACGATATTTCTTATGAGGAAATGTGTACATACACACATTGTGGATAACCACTAGAATGCTGAATTCATCATGAACTGAGTTACTAAATGTATAAGGCAAATAATTGTGACAAAATTATGAATATGATTCAACTATAGAAGGTTTAAAGAAAAAAATAGTTTTTCTTGATGGTTTGACATTCTCAAGACATTTCTGGTTTTCTTAAGCAGAGAATGCCAAGGCCACATACGTGTCTGCTGTAATCTCCATAGTCCTTGTCTGTTAATATGATCCATTAGTGAACTCTCAGAACAAAACTCATTCATGTTTTATCCGCCACTCCCAGAGAAACCCTGGAAATGGCAAGCTAGCTGCTGTTTTATTTCCTCATTGTTTTTATCCTGATCCTGAAAGGAGAAAAAGAAAACAAAAACCTTTGCTATCATCCAGTTTTAGACTGGATTATTGTTATGCTTCCACTTAATTTCCAAATATTTTGCTCTAACTTAAATGAGGTAACTTTATTTTGAGTGCCAAGGTTTACTAGATAACTGGCTGCATAACACTGAAGACAAGTCATTCCCATGTAAACAGTCATAAGCCAAAATAAGGTAGCCTTGGTAGTGAGCCACCTTAGATTGTATACTCAGCCCTTGTTGCTTATACAGACCTCAGAAGTTGATTAGAACAGAGGTCCCTGCGTTTCCCACTCCTGGTCATGAACACAGTTCCCTGCCCTATCTCACATTTATAACATTTTGCTCTAAGAGAATGTTCTGGCACACTCACCATAGGGGTTTCAGTTCATGGAGGTGTTGTTCTGATCTTAATAATGTTGTAGATACATCTATCTCACACACCAGGTATGGGATAGAATATAACAGATTACCAGTGAGTAGGGATTTATTACGCTCTAGATATTTTAAATGAGAAAAAAATTAAGAAACTATATTTATGGGGATTTTTCTGTTTTTGTTTTTTGTTTTTTGCCAAACTGGCACAAGCTAGAAAATGTGCAAAGGACTGAATAAGCTCCCTATTCTTTTTGCCACCAGATGATACAAGAATGAGCTTGTTTAACTATATATTTTCTTGATTTTCATCAGTTTCAGAAGGAGTCTAACTTAAGCATTTGGGGTTTGTTTGATCTGTATTTATTGCATCCTGGTCATAGGCCAGGAGCCTGCATGTTATGTTTATGGACAGCTAGAACACAGCCATATGGAACTTAATGGCTCAACATCTAAATAATTTAACTTATTTTGTACGTTGCAAAAAAGAAAAAAAAGTTTATTTTGCTTGAGAGTCACATTTTTTTATAACTGTACAGCTTTTAAGGGATGGGAGGTGGGGAAATACCCTAAAATAGGATGTAGATTTTTACAGTTGTGTTTATGCTAGAACATCTATGGGAGCATTACGTAATTAAACCTCGAATTGTTTAAAACCTTGTGCCATGGTCTTTTTCGTTATATTGCCCTTTAGCAAGAGTTGGTGCATGTCAATACTGCACTGCTGTGTGGACAGGCCTTGAGATTAAACTAATACCTGTTTCCAAAGCTTTCATACCATTGCATGAGACTTCCTTGCACACACACACGCACACACACAGTTCCTGTTAGTGTAATGCATCTTCAGGATCAGCATAACTTATTGTGCAGACCAGCAGCATCCTTCTTTCCACGCATGCCTTTGTGGTGCTGTCTAGGGTGTTACTGATGTTGGTGTGTTTTGTTCTCTCGTCAAAGAAGTTTCTTGGTCATAATGTCTGGATAGTACCTTGCCCAAAACACCCACTGGGTTTCCCGTGCACTTTAAGAAGGGTTGTCCTATGTTGAGATGGAGATGGGAAGGGGGCAGGGCCAGTTTCTTATGTGTAAGAGAAGGAAAAACTAGAATTGTTGACTGTTCTGTAGACTTACCCACCTCCACACAAATAATTTGCTGAAACTTGGCAGGAATGGAAATCACATTAAATTTTCTGTCCCTCCTTATTTGGTAAGTAATTTTATAATCTATTAGAACTGCTGCTGGCAGTCTTCCCTGGCACATTTTACCATGCTATAGCCACACCTTTTTAAATGTCAATACTTACCCACCCACCCACCCCCCACCCCGCTATCTGGTAATTTCAGCATTCTGATTTACTACCTGGATAGCACAACTGTATTCTTATAAGAAATTAAATTTATCTAAGTGTGTCAATTTCTAAGTAACCTTCAACTGCTGGCAACTAATTTGGGACATAATTTCTTTTGCTATTTTTATTCATTTAGAGGCTTAGGGACCATGAGTTTCAATGTGAAGAGTTTAAATTCCAGCTAAGAGTTTGTAAATTGGCTTATTTTAGAATCTCACTTCAATTTTAAAATAGTAACTGAGTTTCAGGAAGCACCTAATCAGAACATGTCTTGGATTTTAAGATGCGCTTACTTGGAATACTTTATTTTCCCTATGCATAAAAGAAAAATATTGCTGGAATAATTCTCCAACTACTGTTTTTAGATGAGAGCTGAAGCAGAAGCTTCAAGACTAGCAATCAAAGTAACTCTTGAGGTAATTAGGATCATGCTGTTAGTCAAAGAGAATTGGAGTGCACTGTCACATAATAATGTAGTACTGCATGTGTGAATAAGGTGCACAGAGATCTGCAAAGGTAACTGGTAACACAAGTGAAGTTTGTGTATGGAGAGTACGGCAGGTCCTGAGAGCTTCAAGCTTCAGGAGTGTTAGAACTATAGTTCTTAGTTGTTTAAATATAATATTTCTTGTGACAACCAAAATATGTTGTGGCTGGTGCCAATATTTTCGTTAATGAAATGTTGAATGTCGCATTACAGTCTGATCAGAATTCTCAGTGTAATAAGCCAGGCCTAAGCCATTTTATAGCTATTGGCCTAACTGTGTAACTTTTTTCAAAATGTTTTATTATAATACTTGTCATTTCTTTCACTTAATATATGTTAATTGTCATAATAAAAAGTTTAAATAAGTTGATGTACTTAGCATTGTGTTTGAAAACATAGTTTATGTTACATTTTGGCACTATAGAAAGCTCAGAAATTTCAATAACTGGTTTGTAAAAGGTTAAGATGTTCTGCATCACCCAAGAATAGACTTATTTCATGATCTAGAAAGCAAATTTGTAAGTAGATCAGCTTCCTCAAAAGAATTTTTAAGGCTGCCTGTCAACTAGGTATATGCTGGGCAGTGGTGGCACATGCCTTTCTTTACTTTAATCCCAGCCCTTGGGAGGCAGAGGCAGGTGGATTTCTTGAGTTCGAGGCAAGCCTGGTCTACAGAGTGAGTTCCAGAACAGCCAGAGGCTATACAGAAAAATCCTGTCTTGGAAAACAAACAAACAAACAAACACTACAGCATTGTTCTTTGTTTTCGTTACTTATCCTCAGGAGAACTGACATGTTAGAGCCCAGGCCTTTCTTCTAAACAGCCCTCTGTGGACACAGCTACACTGCTACAAGTCAGCAGCGTAGGCCAAGGCTTTTTATTCCTTTCAAGCGCGCGCGCGCGCGCGCGTGTGTGTGTGTGTGTGTGTGTGTGTGTGTGTGTGTGTGTGTGTGTGTGTGTGTGTGTGTGTGTGTACGTTTTGTTTTAGCCAGCAAGCTAGCAGAGTTCATCAGTACTTGAAATTCTAACCTGAAACTACCAATTAACATTTAGATGAAGAAAGAATGTGAATCAAGATTTCACTTTATGAAATGAATGCTGGTTTCTGGTCTGTCATAATGTTTATAAGCAATCTGACATTTTTATAACAATCAGCTAAGAAATGATAGTATTATGACGGGCTTAGCCATTTGTTTTTTTTGTTTTTTTTTTTTTATCTTTTGAAAAAAATCTTTTTGTATATGGGTATTTTATCTACAGGTATGCCTGTTTAACGCTATACATGCATGGTGTCCCTGGAGGTCATAAGAAGGCAGTGGAACCCCTAAACTGGACAGGTATAAGCCACCATGTGGGTGCTGGGATTTGAGTCCTGGTCCTCTGAAAGATTGGCTTGTACTCATAAGTGCTAAGCCACCTTTGCAAACCTCAGCCCTAACAATCTAAGAATCTTTGCTGAACATGGGGCTAGAATATAGCTGTCAACTTTTATCTTAATTAAGAGACCTGAGGGTGATTCGTTTTAAAAAACTAAGATTTGATGCACTAAATGGCGATCATTTAGTCGATGTGGGATTACAATATAACTATTTTAATGAAATTAAATGTTAGATGTTAGGACCCTTCTGGATGAGATAAATCCTTATGTAATTCTGACTGAATGAATTCAAGGTTACTCAAGGTCTAAATGACAATCAGAGAAAGAGCACTAAGAAGATATGACCTAGTATATACAACATTTTTTATTGTTTTTTGTTTGTTTGTTTGTTTGTTTGTTTGTTTTCCGAGACAGGGTTTCTCTGTATAGCCCTGGTGTCCTGGAACTCACTCTGTAGATCAGGTTGGCCTCGAACTCAGAAGTCCACCTGTCTCTGCCTCTCAAGTGCTGGGATTAAAGGTGTTGCACCACCACTGCCCAGCTATAAACATTAGTGTATACAGTCATCTCCTATAGGAAAAGTTAGCTAGAACCTATAAGACAAGTTTGTGGACCTTCCCTGTCCAGTAACTCTTGCCCATTTCAGAGCCACCTTACTCGGTTTCCATTTTTCTAGCCTGACCCAGAGAAAAGTATTTGCAACAACACCCATCTGTGTCTGTGGCCTGGTAGCTTTCCTATTGCCTTTGGGTCTTTCTTGTTTCAGTTCTCTGTGTCTCTGATCTCCATTCTTCTGAGTATTCCTCTTTATAATAATGTTCTCTGAAGCATGAAAAAGATGGTATGTTCCCATTTAATGTGTCTTCTGATTATTTCTTGCTCGACTTTCAATGTTTAAAATGAACAGGTCCTTGGGAAGCAGAGGCAGGCAGATTTCTGAGTTCGAGGCTAGCCTGGTCTACAGAGTGAGTTCCAGGACAGCCAGGGCTATACAGAGAAACCCTGTCTCGAAAAATCAAAATAAATAAATAAATAATAAATAAATAAATAAAATGAACAGGTCATGGAATTATTAAACTGTATTTAAAAGTTCTTACAAAAATGTCACTAATTTCTAAGGGAAATTCCAAGAAGCCAACAGGCTCTGTGGCAACAGAATTCCACCATCAGAAACTGTTACAGAGGGGCTGGCGAGATGGCTCAGTGGTTAAGAGCACCAATTGCTCTTCCAAAGGCCCTGAGTTCAATTCTCAGCACCCATCTCTAATGGGATCTGATACCCTTTCCTGGTGTGTCTGAAGACAGCTACAGTGTACTCATATACATACAATAAATAAATATTTTTTAAAAATGAAAGAAAGAAAGAACAAAAGTAGAAAGCTGATACAACAGGAGAGAACACCCCTCATACTTTGGTTCTCTGATTTTCTATTGAAAGCCTATTTTGTCTGCTCTTTAACATTTATTTTCTTTTTTTGTTTTTGTTTTTTTCGAGACAGGGTTTCTCTGTGTAGTCCTGGCTGTCCTGGAACTCACTCTGTAGACCAGGCTGGCCCCGAACTCAGAAATCTGCCTGCCTCTGCCTCCCAAGTGCTGGGATTAAAGTGGTGCACCACCACTGCCCAGCCTTAACATTTGTTTTCTAGTGTGGCACCTGTAGTTGTTCTATGACCTCTCCAAACAAAACATTTTATTCTACTATAGGGGCCAAAAATAAAGAACATAATAATGATAAAACCTCATTAGAACATGTGCCTAAGTTCTAATCTAATTCTGATCTAGGAAGAATTGGTTTGTAAGCCTAAGTGTTACTGTCATCAACAGGCAGGAACCTTAATGACTTCTTATCTTTACAGGGCCCTGTCAGTTGTTTCTAGGTGATGGTTTACATTAAAATGCTGGAGTCTCAATAAAAATAGAGGAAGAACTACCAGGGCATGGTGGTGCACTGTACTAACAGCACTCAGGAGATAGTGGCAGGAGAATCACAAGTTGAAGGCCAGCCTGGGCTACACAATAAGTGTAAGCAAATCCATTTTCCTGATCTTTAATTTTAGCTATAAATGCACATTACAGCCTCATTACATTACTCTGCCTCTCTTCACAAGATTACTCTAAGGAGTAAAGGAGAGAATGGACAACGAAAGCATTCTTTTAAAAAGTTAAACACCACAAAGAAAGTGGTGTACTAAGTGCCAACTACTTACTTTATTCACAGGGATCGATCCATACGAGAAGTAGAATGTGCAAAGCTTCCTATTTCAGTACTTGATGCTGCTCTGTTGTTTGACTCACTGGTTTAGCCGCCCCCTCTGAGCCTGGCACTGAGTGCTGGAAGGGATCCTTCTCACAGCTAAGATCACTTTCTTCGCTTATCACCTGGTATAAAATGTTTGCCATTGGGCTGTTATGATATAAATGACTCTGAAGGTTAAGACAAAATGACAAATTATTATACTGGTTTTAGACAGTTCTCCCTGACATACATGGGGGGTCCACTTCTGAACCAAGCACTGCTTGTTTTACCAAATAAATGTCTTAGGGAAAGTCTCAGATAAACCATTTCTCCAATTAGATTCCTAGGCTACTCATTTCGGTCCTGGGGATTTAACCCAAGCCTCACACACGCTAACCCAGTGCTCTACAGGAACTCTGTCTGCTACCCTTGGAACCTACCTTGAAAACCTCTTTCTGAAATCTACAACCTAGAAAGCACATCTACTCACCTACTCAACTTTTTAAACTGGAAATTTAGAAATGATATTTAACCTTTCTTCTTTGTCTGTTCTTGTCTTCATCTTCACAAATTCTTCCTCTTAATCTATATACAAATGAGGATTTTAACCTTCAGAGAGTCTAGAATCTTTCCTCATCCCCATCCTTACTCCACTCCCACCTTCTCATTCCTGTTCAGTGGACATGTCTCCTACTCTCACTAACGACAAACTGGCCAAATTTAAAAACTTAACACTTGGAACTGGAGATATGAGCCAGCCTGTGAGAATACCTAATGCTTTTGCAGATAGGGTCACTGCACCCAGGCAGGATAGCTCACACCTGCCTGGAACTTGAGTCTCAGGAGATCCAATGCCCTTTTCCAGAGTCTGTGGTTACCTGCAGAGTACACAGAGTTAAAAATAAAATAAAATAAATCGTAAGGAAAAAAACTAAAGATTCCTCTGTTGAGAAGATTCAAAAGAGAAATAAAGGAGGAAGAGGAGGAAGAAAGACAAAACTCCCATCACATCCTACTTATGTTATCCAACCTAAACAGCCTTAACTCCGTAGATATTACAATTCTACAGCCAAAAAGTGGAGTCTGACTGAATTCCATCCATCAACTCTAGCTTGTAAGTTTAATGCCTCAGGTCCCATCTGTAAAAATTGGTCAGTAATAGAAAATGTGTTCATATTGTTTATCATAAAGAAAAAAAATGAATTGAGCAAGTGTGGTGATTCCCGTAATAGTACCAGTAGAGTACGGTGCAAATAGTAATCTACTGGAGGCCAGCCTGGGCTACATAAGGAAGCCCTGTCTCAGAAACAAAGAACGAATCCATGAAGAAATAAACGAGGCAAAGTCCTTATTTTGTGTGGTCTATAGGTCTCTACTATGGGTTTCTATTTACTAAACCTGTAAATTTTCACTGCTCTTATTCGTTGGGACTGGCGAGCAGGTAAGGCAAGGGGTTCCTAACCAGTGGCCTACCTTTCCCTTGGGGCAGTCTTTGACTGCCTTGCTGTGCACTGTCCATCATTAAGGTAACCTTTTTGTGCTCGTGGAGTGACATGTTGGGGTGGGGCGTTCGATCTCTCCGGTGACGTGGGGACTAAGAGGTTTGGTAAATGGCTGTGTGAACCCAAGGAGAACAGGCCTGAGGAGCCGGAAGCAAGGTAGACTCGTGCACCCAACCCGGAGACTTCTGACCTCAACATGAGTGTGGACTTTATTTCTGTGAGTCCTCCTTAGGCGAGGGACTCCTGGGGCCTAGGCCCGTCCCCACTTTTTGTTGGGGAAGGCTTTGTATTCCTTAGACATCCTCTCTCGGGATTTGCTGCTATGACCTTCAAGTAGAACCACAGAGAAAACACTCGGTTATTCTAAGCATCCTTAGAGGAGCCGGAAATGGGGAACCAGTGTCACGTGACCAAAGCCAGGCGGCTCACCACTGACTTCTGAGTTGCCTAGACTATCCCGTCTCTATGGTCAACCGCACGCCAAGTCCCTCCTGAGAAAGTTGTTCTTCCGGGTTATGGCTATCGCTTCCGGGGCTGCTCCCTGCGAGCCGCGACTGCGGTGTTCGGCTTTCTTGGTTCGCGTAGAGCTATGCTTTCGCCGGCGATGAGCTTCCTCAAAAGCTTCCCGCCGCCTGGGTCGGCAGACGGACTCCGGCTGCAGCAGCCAGACACCGAGGCTGTGCTGAACGGGAAGGGGCTCGGCACCGGCACCCTTTACATTGCGGAGAGGTAGGGTTCCCGGTTGCCGGCCTCCCCTAAGGCGCGACCGCGGGGTGCTGCGGGGAGGGGGCGCCGGCCAACGCTGCTATTATGCAGGCAGGATGGGATTCTCCCCTCCGGAGCTCAGCTGGCTCTGTTCTCTAGACCGTGCTTCTCCTTAACGACGTGTGCTTTCTTTTCTTTTCTTTTCTTTTCTTTTCTTTCCTCTCTCTCTCTTTTCTCTCTCTCTCTCTCTCTTCTCTCTCTCTCTCTCTCTCTCTCTCTCTCTGTCTGTCTGTCTGTCTCTCTCTCTCTCTCTCTCTCTCTCTCTCTCTCTGTCTCTCACTCTCTCTCTCTCTCTTTCTTTCTTTTAACCGGCTTGTCTCCTGCAAGCCTGGCGCGTGGTCACGTTTAGTTTTGAGTCTGCAGAGCGTCGGTTAGTTTTTCGATGGGCCTGGCTTTCTGAATGATCGTGTGAACTTGATGATTTCCCTGCGTAGCTCAGATTGTGAAGGGTTTAGGATGCTTGGTAAATGAACTTGGATTTTCCGCTGGGGGGAGGGGGGAGAAGGAAGGAGCAACTACTTCTTCTGCGGGCCCACGCAGGGCGGAGTCATAACCATCGGAACCCGACTCCTGGATGTGCAGGTCCTGGAAGGAATTCTTATATTTGACTACCTGCAGGACTTTGTACTTTCACAACAATACATACTTGTCACTAAAATACACACTGCACACACGCACATACCCTCCTACCCCCCCATACCTTCCTGTCGTTCTCCCTCTTTCTTCCTTCCTTCCTTTCTTTTTCTCATACCTTCCTGTCCTTCAGAGTCTCTGGTTTACCTTTTGCTATATTCCATTTGTTGGCCATAGAGGAAATCCTCTGGTTCTAAGAGCTATAGTGTTTGACCTGCATAAAAATCCAGGCTAGCCCCTTTATTTCAACTGTCAGTTGATTAGTAATCTTAATTACATTCAGGGTTCCTTCTATCATGACACTGGGAAACAAATCTCTTGGGGACCAAGATTATACCTATTACAGAGTCCAGGGTATAAAAGTGTAAGAAGTTATTTGTTTAGAGAACAGTTTGGATAATGGGGCACAGCCTGGCTGTTTGGACACCAACTGAAAATACACATGTGGGTGGGTGCTCAGTTTGGTTGGTATGTATGTTTGGAGTAGTCAGGAGGGAGATAAGGGGCGGGAGGGAAGAAGTTGTGGAGACTCGCTCATTCTGTAAGTTCTGTTACTCTAGAGAACTCTGACTAATACACATGGATAAATAAAATGGATCTTGTCAAAGTTAGGAGTATATCTGTGTACCACACTCCACATGCCAAAGAAATTGTTGAGCTCACCAAAGCTCTTGCTGCTTATACCCTGCAGATGTTTTCCAGTTAGCTGTCTGACTGTTCCTTCCATTCCTTCTCTCCTTCTCTTCTTTTCTTCTCTCTTCTTTTCTCAAAAGACCCACCTCTTGAAGCATGCATCTCTCTAAGGTCCTTTCCCTAGCCTTATCTTCTGGGCTCTCTAGCCTACTTCAATGAGCATGTTAATACCTACTCCATTCATTTCCAAATCTGCCTTTTGTTGCAGGACCTTTGATCACGCTGTGAACCCTTCATATACTAGAAAAAAACCCTTTTTCTAGTTGTGGTTTCTCTACCTTTAGCATACACCTTTATTGCCTCTGGCTAGAATACAGACACATCTTTAGTATACACCTTGAATCCCAAACAGTGAAGGTAAAGTTTATTTGTGGAAGGAAGCACCATGATTAAAAATGATGTCTTAATCGAGTGGCAGACAAAGTGATCAAATCAGAGAAAGACTTGACCAAATAAGATACTCCCAACTCTCAGGAGAAAAGAGAGGAAAGGAAAGTTACTGAAGAGAGCTGTGCAGAGAGAACAAGAAGGCAGTTTTACTGGGACAGTTGTACAGAGGCAGGTTAGAGGAAAAAAAGGAGCCAGAGAATGAGAAGTAGCCAGAAGATCAAAATAGATTGCTAGAGTTATTTTGATGCTAAGCAGAACAATTCAGGAGAAACTGAGAGAAGTGAGATTGAATCAATCATCTTAGAGAGGAGTTTGCTCAGTTAAACCAGCCAGTTAGAGCTCAGAAAGAACAGGATAGGGTGGGTTTATTCAGCAGTAAGTCTGTCAGTGAATATTCTAGGCCTAGATTAGATTGTATGGAGACTAGAAGCTCCCAAGACTAGGCCTAGGTTAGCAGACGGAGGAATTAAAACTTCAGAGATGACAATTACTACAGGAGAATTAAAGATACTTTTATGCTCTTTGATACCATCCCCCTCTTCACACCAAACGTGCTTTCCTGCATATTCATGTATTTCTCATCACTATGAACACCCAGGCTTTGGCCACTATCAAAATTGCTCTCCAAATCAAGAAGGTTTTGGTTTTTAAAACACATTTATACCCTTAACTTTATAGTAGGCATAATCCTTGCCCCCTCTCTCTGTCTTTTGAGAACTGGGATTTGTCAGGGTGATTACAGGCTGTGGTCCAGTTAATCTAACAATGGCTGACTGTGAATGGAAAGTCCAAGAATCCAGAAGCTGCTCAGTCCAAGGGGCTGGAAGCCTTAGCTGATCTCAGTAGATGCTAGAATCTTACCTCAAGACCTGGAATAAAGGCATCTTTCTGACTCAAGATTGGGATTGGAAGTGGATTTTTCTACTTCAAATTAAGCAAAAAAACCCCACACTGATGTGCCCTCCGTTTTTGGATTTTAGTTAATTTCAGATGTAGTCAAGTTGACAACCAAAAATGGCCGTCACGCTTTGTAAAATGGGTTTTGTTTCTTTGTTTTTACATAAGACAAGGGCTCTGTGTAGTCCTGGCTCACCTGGAACTCACAGAGAACTCCCTTCCTTTGCCTCTGGAGTGCTGGGACTAAAGGTGTATGCTGCCACCACGCCCAGTGAGTCTTTCTATAATTCTTTTGGGAAGGGGAGGCTTCTTGTATATATGCTTTTGCCATTTGGTAAGTTTATAGCTTAAAGGATACAAGTGTTGCTAATAGCTGTATACTCTTATAAAGGTTCATTAAATGAGGGCTGGAAAGATGGCTCCAAGTTTAAGAGCATTTGTTGTTTTTGTTTTATTTTCTTTCGTTTGGTTTTTTGAGACAGGGTTTCTCTGTGTAGCCCTGGCTGTCCTGGAACTCACTCTGTAGACCAGGCTGGCCTTGAACTCAGAAATCCGCCTGCCTTTGCCTCCCAAGTTCTGGGATTAAAGGCATGCGCCGCCACTGCCCGGCTAAGGGTTTTTTTTTTTTTTAATGATATATTTCATTTATATTAGTACAGCTGTCTTCAGACACACCAGAAGAGGGTATCAGATCCCATTACAGATGGTTGTGAGCCACTGTGTGGTTACTGGGAATTGAACTGGGGTCCTCTGGAAGAGCAGTCAATGGCTTTAACCACTGAGCCGTCTCTCCAGCCCCTTATTTTAAGTTTTTATTGGCAGACTCTTAATGTTTCTTTAAGAAAACATTTTTGGAAATGTCCCAAATTATAGATTACATATGTGTGAATTAAGAATTAAATCAACATTACATTTCCATCTTGTACATCTCTAGATACCCTCTTTCCTCAATTCCTTGTTCAGATCACCCTTTTTTTTCCCTCATCTGGCATTTCCAAGTCATGGGATTCAATAACTGGCAGTTTCCCCAAAGTTATGACAACTGGTGACTAGCATCCAGGTCAATGGCAGTGTATGTGTGTTCTAATTAAAAGAAGTAGGGCTGGGCGGTAGTGGCGCATGCCTTTAATCACAGCACTTAGGAGGAGAGGCAGGTGGATTTCTGAGTTTAAGGCTAGCCTAGTCTACAGAGTGAGTTCCAGGACAGCCAAGGCTATACAGAGAAATCCTGTCTCGCAAAACAAAACAAAACAACAACAACAAAAAGAAGTAGGGTGCTTAGGTAAAATGTTGGAAAACAGTGTTCTTTGTGTCAGGACATGTATGCATTTTACACATGCATACATGGCATATACATAAATGTTCTTTAGTAGTTCTTCATCTGTGGACATGAAAGAGAGTGTGGAAAGACCCAAAGCCGGAACAGGTAAGAGCATGTCCATGGACTTGGGAGGATTATATTGTAGACTTTGGGGACGCTTTTAGGACGTAAGCCAGAAGAGAATGGTATAGAATTTGTCTCTAAAGAAATAGCTTTTGTGTGTGTCTTTAGAGATGCACAACTCCTGGGCTCAGTTTCAGAGTTTAGAGGCTGTTTTGTTTTCAGGTTTATTTTATTCCATGTGTATGAATGTTTTGCCTGCATGTATGTACATGCACCCCATGTATGCCTTGCACTCCATGAGGTCAGAAGAGGGCATTGGATGCTCTGGACTAAAGTTATGAGCTACTATATAGGTACTGAGGATCGAGCTGTGGTCCTCTGCAAAGAGCAGCAAGTGCTTGTGAACACTGATCTTTTTCCAGACCCCAGAGCTTAGCTTTTTATAAGAAATTGAGTTCTCATCTAAGTAAGGAAGATAAAAGACATGAGTAGTTCAGGAGAAGTTATTTAAGACTGGTAAGCTTTGTACTTAAATTAAAAATAGGTACTTTGAGCTTTAGAAACAATGCTTTTTTACATATCATTCCAAAAGCAATGTTAAACTAATTAAGCCAACACAGATTCTTTTGACGAAACATGAGTTTGTCTGTGTTCACTGCGCTCCTAGTTCTTGTCCTTGCATTTATGACTCATGTCGCTTTGGCTTTAGTTTTTATGACCAGTCATAGATAATTATGTATTTTGGTTTTGTAGTGCTTTATGTGAGAAGAGACTTAAAAATAATTAGAGCTTAAAGTCAAGTAAGTATTGCTCCAAGTGCCAAACTGGTTTCCCTTGGCTCCTCAGAGCCCATAGGGACGTTGTTGAGACAGCATGCTGGCGTCCTTAAGGCTTATGGCACAATTTCAGCCTTTAAACCAAAAGCACTGACTGATTCTATTTAGATGCCAACTTTTTTGATTGACCAGGTTTTGTGGCTCTGAATATTTGAAATTATTTTGGACTTCAAATTTTGGGGTGTTCCATTCTAAGTTGTGGTCATATCGGGAGGTTTTGGAGGTGAGAAAGGAAACAGTTTGATTGGGCTATTCTTAGTACCCATGACCACACAGAGAGTAACTAGGTGGGAAAGGTGCCTGCGGCATGCACTTCCTCACATAAGAAACCTATTGCTTTAGAAGCAGTGGGGATGAAGTGATTCCTTAGACTTATGTCACTTTGCTATTTAAAGTTTATTGCCTCTTTATTTCAAATAAACCTAGTGGGTAAAATTCTTTCCAATAACTGCATCTTTTCTTTTAATTTTTAAGTATGCCATTAAATAATCATAGTATAGCCAGAAGCAGGTGACACCACCTTTAATCTTGCCACTCAGGAGGCAGAGGCAGGTGGATCTCTGAGTTTGAGGCCAGCCAGGACTACATAGAGAAACCCTGTCTCAGAAATCATCGTCGTCGTTGTCATAGTCTGTTTATGTTGTATGTGTACCACCACAGTCTAACACACACCTTTTAATACTTTTGCTGAGGATTGTATATATCATTTGACATTGATTCCTGCTGGTGGTGAGCTCCTGAGGCCTAGAATCTAGTGTCTTCTTAAACTGACCATGGATAATTTTAGAATGCTACTCTTTCACTGTTCCTGCTCTTGGCTCTCCAGTTGTATAATTTTGTTTTGTTGTGTTGTGTTTGTTTTGTTGTTATTTTAGACAGGGTCTTATGATGTACCCTTGACTGACTCGGAACTGCTGTGTAGACCAAGCTGGGTTTGAACTCACAGAGATCTGCTTGCCTCTGCCTTCCGAGTGATAGGATTAAAAGTATATGTCACCACCTGGGTTTGTTTGTTTGTTTGTTTGTTGCTTTTTGTTTTTTGTTTTGAGACCTGGACTGTCTATAGACCTGACTGGCCTGGAGTTCATTATGTGAATTCCATATCAGTCTTGAACTTACAGCAGTTGTCCTAAGTCAGCATCTGGGGAGCTCTTATTATAGTCGTGAGCCATGGTCAGCTTGCCAGAGCTGACTTTCTATATTCTAGAAAGTAGGATGAAGCTAGGCATGGGGTCACAGACTTGTAATGCCAGCACTTGCATTTAAAAGTGGAGGCAGGAAAAGCGAGAATACCAAGAGTTTGGCTGTGGCCAGGTGTGGTAAAGCACATCTTTAACCCAGCACTGGAAGCAGAGGCAGGCTGATCTCAGTGAGTTCTGAGACAATCAGGGCTATGTAGAGAGACACCGGCTCAAAGGAAAACAAATCATGGCCAACCTGGGCAGCTGAGGCCAACATGAGCTAAATATTGATACTGTCTCAAAATAAGAGGGAATGGGAAGGTGGGGCTGGGGGAAAGGAAAGAGGAGAAGAAAGTGGAGAGGATATAGAATATGCATGTGTTCTGCAGAGCCTCAGCCCCATTCCCTTCTATGCTTAAAAGTTCATTAGTGTATAGTAGTTGTATAAAAAATAATGGCATTTATTGTGACATTCCTCTTTAAAAATCACTATTTATTTTATGTATTTGAGTTCACTGTCACTCCCTTCAGACACACCAGAAGAGGACATCTATCTGATCCCATTACAGATGGCTGTGAGCCACCATGTGATTGTTGGGAATTGGACTTAGGGCCTCTGGAAGAGCAGTCAGTGTTCTTAACCACCAAGCCATCTCTCCAATCCCTAAAATAGAATTATTTATTGACATGATTTACATGCATACAACTTGCCTACTTTATTCATAGAAGTTGATGTTTTTCATTATGCACTCATATCTACACTCAATTTTAGAACATTTTGTCATCCCTCCCACTAAAAAAAATAAAATAAAATAAACCAACCCAGTGCTCAGTAGTAACCCCCCATAAAAACAACCCAATGCTTGGTAGTAGTCATTTCCTTTTCCTTTCAGCCCTGAAAATATTTTATGACTTCTTTGGGATCTTGCCCCTGTCGAGGTGTTTTCAATGGCTTTTCTGATAAAAAAAAAAAGTTCATGGTTGGGGAAATATTTCTAGTATAAATTAGGCATTACCTGTCAAAATTCAACCTACTGGCTTTGGTGATGTTTCCTTTGTTATACCAATAAAATATTTGCATTTGTGTACTTGAAGGGAAAAGTATTTTGTTTTTTTTTTTCTTTTTACTTTATTTTGTTTTATTTGTGTGTTTTGCCTGCATGTATGTCTATGTATCATGTGTCCCGGTGCCTAAGGAGGCCGGAAGAGGGTGTCGGATCTTTTGCATATCATTGTGAGCTGCCATGTGGCTGCTTGGAGTCTAACTTGGGTCTTTTGGAAGTGCTCTTAACCACTGAGTCATGTCTCCAGCCCCTGTGGCTTTTTCTTAAAGCTGGTAATAAATAGGAACTTTACCTTGTCTCCTAAGGTAATAATTATTTTTTTGAATTGTAATTGTAATCCCAGCTGCTTTGTGTGTACATAATTTAATGTATGATGAGTGGAAAGGTTGATTACCAGTTTGTGTGTGCTGACCTACTGAGAACTGTGCTAACATTTTTGAACGTTAAATGAAAGGATGGAAGTAGTTAGCAGACTGACAAACATGATCTATAACATACATACTTGTGCTAGTGTGCATTACTGAGCTGCAGTTTGAAACAGGAGACGCTCCTGTGGAAGAGGGCTGGATCTGGACAGCAGAGAGGGTAACTGGAGACATTCTAAACAAGGATGCGCATGAAAGACAGACACACAAGGAAGGGCCGAAAGCTGTAAGGAAGACCAGAGCTAGATTGCTGGTAAACATTGTGTGGAGTTCACAGCCTCCTAGAACTCTAGCTCCTGGGGATCTGATGCTGTCCTCTGGCCTTCACCAGTACCCACATGTGTGCACATAGGGGAAAGATAAACACAAGTGACTTGAAAAAACCTGCCTCTCAAATTGTTTGAACTTATATCTAGAGGAAAAGAAACCATAGGAAAGACAATTCAATTCTTCTTACTAAGTGTTCTTATTTTAGGAGTATTTCTAATATTGTCAATAAACTTACGTTTCTATACTTAAAACTGTCCGGGTTAAACATTTATAAACTTTGGGATATTAAGTTAGGATTTCATTTCTAAAAATAATCTGCCTAAAACATGTTTTTCAGCCGCCTGTCTTGGTTAAATGGTTCGGGATTAGGATTCTCACTGGAATACCCCACCATTAGTTTACATGCCGTGTCCAGGGATCCAAATGCTTATCCTCAAGAGCATTTGTATGTTATGGTGAATGCCAAATTTGGAGGTATGTATGGTATAACTTAATCTAGTGCTTCCTCTGGCAGCAAAGTGTATTTTAAAGGGCAATGTTTGTTTGTTTGTTTAAGATGAGGTCTTCAAGTTGCTCAGATTGGCCCTGAACTCCTGGCTATTGATTAACAGTCCTCATTCTCCCAGATACTGACACTTGAGGTGTGTGCACGCTGCTGTGTGAAAAGCAGTCTTTGATAATACTCAATGTAAAAATTAAGCCATTGGCCCACATTGGATAATAATGTATTAAGCTGAATTAATTATCTAAAATAATTTGACCACTTCAGTTTCTTCTAATGAGCATTGGTTTTGTATGTATCTGCATATATTTACACTTAGAAGTCTTCTGTTAATATGGTTATATTCATTTTTTAACTGCTTATTCCTTCTTCTAAAGGCATTTCAGAGATGTGAACCAGTATATTCTGTCTTTCCAAGAATTTAAGATAGATTGCATTTATTTATTTTATTTTATTTTAAAGATGTGTATTTGGGTGAGGGTTGTTGACTGTATTTATGTCTGTGTGCTACTGCATGTATGACTGAGGCCAAAAGAGGGTGTACAGTCCCCTGTAACTGGAGTTACAGACTATATGCATGTTACTGTATGTGAATATATGCTATGTGTGTGGGTGCCCTCAGAGGACAGAGAAGATTGAATTACTTCAAGAACCAAATTTCTAGAACAGCGTATTAGCTACTTTTCTATTGCTGTGCCAGAGCACCATGACCACCAGCAAACAACTAAAGAAAAAGGTGTTCCAGGGGGTTAGAGTCAGTGATGGTGGAGCAAAGGCATGCAGCAGAAACAGTTCCTACAACTGAGGACCAAGTATTCAAACATAGAGCTTATGAAGGCCATTCTCATTCGAACCACCACAAGCAGCAAGCACTCTTCACCGCTGAGTTGTATCTCTAGGCCCAGAATTGTTTTTATTTTGTTGTTAATTTGTTTTATTTGAGAACCACTGAGTAGTGGTTCTCAGTGGGTAGCAGGTAGAATTTAATGTATTCCCACTCATTCCTTTATGTGCTGTCATTGGTCGGTGAGATTTTCCTTGAAGGAGGAGGGATGGATGCTGTTGGCATCTAACAGATGCCAGATTCCCTGCAGTAAAAATGGTGCATTACAGATGTCAGTGATGTCATGGTTCAGAAGCCCTGCTCATGAAAATATAAAAACGTTATTAATTTTAAGATAATGGGTAGCTTTTGTTCCTGACACCTTTAAGTTGGGTTTTCATTTGGTTCCAGATCTAATCATTTGTATTTAGTTGTGAACACTAGTTACTAATTTTTAGAACTCTGGCAAGCCATGCCTTATTAAGTGATATTTGATATTGACTGATCCAGCTATCCAAAAAATTCATTAGAAGATTTCAAATTCTTGCTGTTGGAAAATATTCAAAGATAGATAAAAATATAATGAAATTTGAAAAAGGATAAGATACAGAAATATTAAAAGACCTTGGAGTGTAGCATGATTCCTT
>NW_022196904.1:86501533-86503642 GCF_008632895.1 Mastomys coucha
TAAGGTTTTTCAAGACAGGATTTCTCTGGATAGCCCTGGCTGTCCTGGAACTCGCTTTTTAGACCAGACTGTCCTCAAACTCAGAAATCTGCCTGCATCTGCCTCCCAAGTGCTGGGATTAAAGGCATGCGCCACCACTGCCCGGTGTAGCAAGATTTCTTAATGAGGTATTAAGCACAAAGTTCACTGACTTGACAGAAAGAGGGAAGGGGTTTTTTTTTTTTGTTGGTTTTGCTCACAATTTCAGAGATATTTCAGTCTCGTGGTGAAGAACGTGTAACATGGTAGCAGGTGTGTGAGCAGCAGCTGTCCACTTGGCAGAGGACCAGGGTGCAGTGTCCAGGTGGCTAGAACCTTCAAAGGCCTGCCTGTGGTGCTACCCACTGGGCAACAAGTGCTCAAAACATGAGTCTCTGGGGACATCTCAGAATCCAACCATAACACTAAATTCAACTGCGATTTTATAACTGCTAGTTAGTGTACTATTGCTATGACAAAAGAACTTAGATAATCAATTTAAGAGGCTTATTTTGGCTTATGAGTCACAAATTTTGGCTTGTTTTCATCTGGTCCTGTTTCTTTAGACCTGTGTTGGCACAACATATCATGGCAGGAGCATATGGTTGAGGAGACTTTAAGGCAATAAATAGAAGACCTGATCATATATGACAGCCAGGAAGCAAACCTTAGAGGGCCCCAATTCCCCTTGAGGATAAGCCTCCACATGCCCTCACCTCCTAAAGATTCTAACTCCCACTAACACCACAGACTGGTGACTTAACTTTTAATATATAGGTCTTTGAGTGACACTCAAGATTCCAACCATAGCTTTAAATAAGATAATTATTAGGTGGTGTTTGAAATAGAAAACTTTAAAAGTATTCTTGTCAATTCTAAATGCTGATGGGTTGGAGTTAGAGGTGTGACTCAGTGGTATAATGTGTTCAAGTATCTGAATTCAAACTCCACCACCAGAACCAAAATAAATGCTGCTGCGTAATGCCCTAAGGCTTGTCTAGCATTGGCATTGATAATAACTTTAAGCAACAAATTTCATGGTTCATTTTCTGTGCTGTTTCCAATGGCACGTTGTCTAATATATGATCTTTAGTTATCAAGCAGAATAATACACATACTGGAAAATTCTAAATCAGAGTTACAAGCTCCAAACTTTGCTGATCTAAAAAAATGTGTCACCATATTACAATTGCAGTACTAATTGTAACTAACTACAGTACAGTAGTAATTGTGTAAGAATAACACAGCCTAGAATAACAATAATTCAAGGTGCAGAGGACAGGGCCTAGTATCTAGATCCTCTTCTCAGAAATGGCCACTGGGGTGTGTGTGTGTACTTGTCCAGCCTGCAACAATCTGGTGAGACAGAGATTCAGTAATAGTAGATACAAGGACCAAGCACCCCTGCAAGTGAGCTGTGCCTTAGTTGCCAGGCAGGTCATTTTCTCACGAGTCTCAGTTTGCTTAAAAAACTAAATCAACAGAGGATTATGTCAGTCTCACTTTCCACATGGCCTTGTCTCCGGAAGATTCTACTAGCCCCCAGTAGCACTACCGACTGGTGACTAAACCTTTGCCATGTGGGAAGGTTATAATCACCTGGAAGCCTGAGTGCTGCTGATCATTGTTGAACCTGGATAAGGGTTGTACCTGGCAGTACCAACAGTTCCCTACATTTCTTCAATCTGTGGCCTTAAAGTAGGTTCCTGAGACTATAAGAGAGTGGTCATAGTGGTTATTTCCAGAGTATAGATGTCAGTTCAGTTCAGTATAACCATGGAGATCTGGGGTTGGGTTCTCAGCACCTACATTAAAACTGCGCCTTTTACCTGAGCACTGCAGGAACATAGATAGGCAGATCTGAAGGACCAGCCATTCTCACCAAAACAGTGAGCCCAGGTTCAGTGAGAGACCCTGTCTACAAAACAAAACAAGACAAAACAAAAAATGTGGCAATCAAAGGCCTAGGCTCAACTTAGGGCACTTATATACATGTATACAAGCAAGCATACCAGTCACACCTTCACACCTGCATATCTCCAGCTCGCTCTCTCTCTCTCTCTCTCTCTCTCTTTCTCTCTCTCTCTCTCT
>NW_022196904.1:86503898-86517524 GCF_008632895.1 Mastomys coucha
TATTCTGCTTGATAACTAAAGATCATATATTAGACAACGTGCCATTGGAAACAGCACAGAAAATGAACTATGAAATTTGTTACTTAAAGTTATTATCAGTGGCCACAGTTTTTCTTTTGCCTGTCTATCTTCTACACTGACCTTGTATTAAATAAGTACTGCATTAGTGGATGTCCCTTGTTAACTTGTCAGCCTTACTGGATGGAGAGCCCCCAAAGTAAAGTGTACTTCTGTATATTTTTGGGGGCTTCCAGAGGCAGTTAACTCAGGGAGTTGAGGGGAGGAAGCCCCAAAGGAGGAGAGCGCCATCTATAGCCAGTGCCCAGAGGGAACAAGAGGTGTCAGCTTGCCAGTGTGGGCATTCCTGCTTTCTCTCCCCTTGCTCTCAGCCTCTCCCTCTCTTCCTTCCCTAAGCCCTGCTTCATGGTTGCTGAAGGAAGCAGTGCTCCTTCCTCTCACCCTTCCACCATGACTCAGTTCCCCAACAGTGGAGCCAGCTGCCTCTGTCACCCTCTGACACCAGGAGCCAAATCAGTTTGTTTTCCTTTGTGTTGATTGCTCAGCATGTTGTTACAGTGAAGACTGACATACCCCTGCAACTAGATTTACTACATTAACAAGTGTTACTCTATTTTTTTCTTCATCTGCATGGTTGGTTAAAGTTTTTTCTTTAATGCTACCTTTCAATGTAAAATTTTACTTTTTTCTTCTTTGCCGTAGCTAAAGACTGAATCCAGGGCTGTGAACATGTTTGGCAAGCACTCTACCACTGTTGCATCCCCAGCCCATCCGTTCAGATATATCTTATCTAGCCTGGTTTGTGTTTTTTTATTAGTGTGTGCAGTATGTGTGTATACATGTGGATTTGGTTCTTTCTGCCTTTAAATGGGCTCTGGGGATCAAACAGTGGTGTTGGGTGTATGCAGCAAGTGCTTTACCTGCTGAACCACCTCACCAGCCCTTAATTTGTATTTTAAGATTGATAATCTCAGCAACATGTTCGTTTTGTGGTGTTAGTTTTATTGGTCTATTTTTTTTTTTATTGTGAAGTGATTCAAACATAGAAAATACTGTTTTTTTTTTTTAAAGATTTATTTAATATTTTGAATAAGTACACTGTAGCTATCTTCAGACGCACCAGAAGAGGGTATCAGATCTCATTACAGATGGTTGTGAGCCACCATGTGGTTGCTGGGATTTGAATTCTGGACCTTCGGAAGAGCAGTCGGTGCTCTTACCCGCTGAGCCATCTCACCAGCTCCGAAAATACTGTTTTCTATTTAGTATTCAATGTAAATTCTATCGCTTTTCCCAGATACTATAAGTTTTTAAGAGGGAGAAATTAACTGAATATTGTTAAATGCTGCCCTTTGTGTGTGTGTAGTGGGTTGTCTCTCTCTATCCTGGCACTCACTATATAGATTACACTGATCTTAAACTCAAAGATCTACCTGCCTCAGCCCCCCTTGGGAAATTAAAGATGTGTGCCACTATGCCCAATTAGAAAGCTGTTTTGTGTGGATCTCATTTCATCCTCTACTCTCTGACCCAAACAATATTTTAAAGGTAGTGTGTGTCCTTCCTGTATATGCTTTGGTTTGGCTTTTTTATTATTTTATGTATGTGAGTGTTTGCCTGCATCACATGTATGCCTGGTGCCTGTCAAGGTCAGAAAAAAGGGGGTAAATCTCCTGGCACTGGAGTTACAGACAATTATAAGCTACTGCATGAGTGTTAGGAATTGAATCTGGGTTCTTATCTAGAGTAATAAGTGCTCTAACCACTGAGCCAGTTCTCTAGCCTTTTTATATATGCTTTTGACCTTTACTGAGTATGTATATGCCTCCAACTGATGTAATGGTTTTATGTTTAAAATTTGAATGTAAATGATACTATATATCCTGCAATTAGCTTTTTCATCTAGTTCATTTTTTAAATGTATCTGTGTTGATACATTTACATACTCAGTTTTCCAGTGCAAGGACTCGAACCCAGGAGTTCCTGTGCAAAATGACTACTACTAAAGCTATTATTTTCAGCCCCTATTCTTGAACATTTTGTTTTATCTACAAACTATTCATTTGTCTGAAATAGTCTCACTGCTATTAGTGCTGTGCTCAGCGTGTTACAAGTGTGTTCCTGCTGAGCACCTTTTCCAGCTCTGAAATGACCGTCAATAAAAATTGAATTGCAATATTTAGATATGCCAGTAAATTTCCTAGCATGTTTATTATATTTTTTGTGTATATATTTGTGTGTGTGTGCGTATGTATATATATATGTGTATATATATATATATATACATATACATATATATATGTGTGTGTGTGTGTGTATGTATTTTGTATATATTTGCTTCTTCTCAAGGACAACAAGTATTTCAGGTACATACAACCAGGATCTAACTTCAGTATCTTTAAAATGTGAAATAAACACCTTTTTTATTTAGAAGTTTTTAATTCCTTGAGACTGGAGAGACAGACCAGTAGTTAAGAATACCTGCTGCTCTTTCAGACGACCAGAGTTAGGTTTCCAGGACCTATGTTAGATGATTCATGGTGCTTCTAACTCTAGCTCCAGGGGACTTAATGTCCTCTTCTGGTTCCTGCTTGTATTCTGTACATAGAAGCTTACACAGGCATACATAAGTAAAGTCTTTAAAAAAAAAAAAAACTTTTAATGTCTAAAAAGGTTACTTTTATTTCTCTTATAGAAGAATCAAAAGAACCTCTCTCTGATGAAGATGAGGAAGACGATGATGTTGAACCCATTTCTGAATTTAGATTTGTGCCCAGTGATAAGTCAGCATGTGAGTGTTGTGAGACTGATCTTTTCTCTGTATGTTCCCCTCTCCTATTGGCACACACTTCTCACCTTCATTACCGTTACCTCCATTCTATTACTTTATCCTCAGTACAGCCTCCTTAAAGTCTTTGAGCAGGTACTTAGTTTAACTACTGTCACAGGTTGTGAATAAAGAAAGAATATTGTGAACAGTGTGGTACCTGGTGCATTTTGTGTGAGGAGAATTCTGGTTAGTCTTACTGGTTGATGTTGCTGACTCAGTGTCAACTGCTGGAAGCACTTTCAGAGTTGAAAATGTGGAGACTGCTCCAAAGTATGTCAAGTGACAGAGGCTTTATCCTAATTAGCAGTGTGACCAACAACTCTGACCTTTTTTTCCTTTTCTCTTGGTTCTGCTCTTTCCTGCCCTGCCCTGCCCCGCCCCGCCCCCAACAGGGTCTCTCTATATAGTCCCAACTGTTCTGGAACTATGTAGACCAGGCCTTAAACTCAAAGAAATCTGTTTGTTTCTGCCTTATGAATGCAGGTATCAAAGGCCTGAGCCACATCACCCAGCTTGGCCTTTTTTCTTAAATCCAACTACTGGTGAAAAGATCTCATAATGTCTTTTTTTTTTTTTTTTTTGGCTTTTCAAGACAGGGTTTCTCTGTGTAGCCCTGGCTGTCCTGGAACTCACTCTGTAGACCAGGCTGGCCCTCGAAATCAGAAATCTGCCTCCCAAGTGCTAGGATTAAAAGCGTTCGACACCACTGCCCTGCTGATCTCATAATGTCTTAAACTCTTACTTTGTGGCTTGTTTATTGTCTCAAGTACTTTTCATGGTCAATTTCTATTTGAATTTTGCAGATTTTATGAATAGAGTTATCCTAGTAAACCTTTTGTCTGTTTTTAAATTGATTTGTAACAGTGGTTATATTTATTCTAAAATTATAGTGCACTGGAAAAAGTATTAGTTATAGTGTAATGTCTTTCAGTGGAGGCGATGTTCACAGCAATGTGTGAGTGCCAGGCCTTGCATCCAGACCCTGAGGATGAAGACTCAGACGACTATGATGGAGAGGAGTATGATGTGGAAGCACACGGTCAGTGACTTGGGTCTCACGTTTGCTTTACTGTTTCATTTTAAGCATGTAGCTGTGCTAAGGGCATAAGATTTTACCCTTTTTTTTTGTATCTCTATAAAGTAGAGATGTAAGATGGCAATAAATAAAGGGAATGATTCATTAGCATACTTGTGCCTAGGCCCTTTCAGCAGCCAAATTTGGAAAAGGAATGGATTTCCCAAGCTCAAACAACAAGATATTAGGGGTGGGGTTGGATAATAGAAACAAGTAGGAAAGAAAAGGATCGCTAGAAAGTGGGTGGTTAGGAGCATACCTCAGGCTGAGCTGGCTGCGCCCACCATCCCCACTGAGAGCTCTGTTCATATATACCTCTTTAAAGTTATATTTAATTTGTTTATTTTACATGTATGAGTGTTTTTCCTGGATTTATATATGTACACAACATTATACCTGGTGCCCTCAGAGGCCAGAAAAGGGTTTTAGAACCCCCTGAACTAGAATTACAGTGTGAACTGCTAGCTGGGTGCTGGGAACTAAACTCCAGTCCCCTGCACAAACAGCAAATGCTCTGAAGCACTGAGTCCGAAGCACTGGAACTCTCTGGAGTCCTCTTGCTCTCCAACTTTAATTTCCTTTTCCCTAGAACTATACTTCATTTATCTACAGCTATTTCCCCTTGCCTCCCCAGACCAGGATGCACTCACTTGCCTGATAGGCTGCAGCCTCAGGCACAAATGGTTCCTTTTGCACTAATCTGGGTATCTAAAGTTCTTTCCTACATATGAATCTAGTTCCTAGCCTTAAGACTACCCATTTCTGGGATTATTCTTCATATACACAAATATGTTCTCATTTCTTAGAGATTTGTAAAGTGGTTTTATGTTTTTATCCTTTATATATATATTTTTTTCTTTTAGATTTTCCGATTTTTTTTTTTTTTAAAAAAAAGCATATGTTCATTAAAAATTCTTTCAGTATCAAATTTTGTGTTCACTTGTAAAATTCCCACCTTGGAATAATAAAGGAGTCATTGATTTGAGAAATGCCTTATTTTCTTCTGATCCCTAGATAAGTCCATTCTCTGGGAACTACTATTTTCTAGTTTATTATCTTTTAAATGTTTTCTCATTCTAGTGGATAGGGACATTTTTTCTTTTCTTTTTGGAACTCTTAATAATGAATGACCCTATCAATAAATATTAGAAGTCCTTGGAAGCCTATTCATCTCCAGCAAATGCATTATTTATTATCCATTTTCTTTTTTTCCAACTGTTGTATAAAATAGTTTAAAAGCATTCTGTTTGTTTAGAACAAGGACAGGGGGACATCCCCACATTTTATACCTATGAAGAAGGACTGTCCCACTTAACAGCAGAAGGACAAGCCACGTTGGAGAGATTAGAAGGGATGCTTTCTCAGTCTGTGAGCAGCCAGTATAATATGGCAGGCGTCCGGACAGAAGATTCAGTAAGAAGTTATGAAGGTGAGTGTTCTTTCTCTTCAGATTGGGAGATCTTAAAGTAGCCGAGTTTTCTCTTGGAAGCCAGAAGACTGCAGAGTCATTACTCCACACTCCCTTATACAGCTTTGGCTCTGAAGGAGTGACATTGTTCACCTCATGTGGCAGTCCTGTGCTTTCTAACCCCGAGCTGATTATGTACCACACCTGGATTTAAAGCACATCTCTATATATTTACTCTTTTGGGGTGGGGGTGGGGTGGTTTCTTTTAGAGACAGGATTTCTCTGTGTAACTTCTGGCTGTCCTGGAACTCTTAAAATAGACCAGCTGGTCTTGAACTCAGAGACCCACTTGCCTCTGCCTTCCTACTACTGGGATTAAAAGTGTGTGCCATCCCTTCTTACTTGTGCTCAGTTAATTCTTTTTAGAGCTCTGTTGGGTTAGTTTATGATCGCATTTTACATTATTAGACAGCTAAAGCAAGAAAGGTAAGATTGCTTGAGGTCTAACAGCTGATAAGTGGCAAGAGGATTGAATGAACCCTTATATAAAAATAATATGCCTGCCACTGTCATAAGCACCTCTTGCATTTTATGTGTCTAACATACATTAGTATTTTATGCTCTGGTAACTTGGTGACACTTTTGTTTTTAATGACTATAGGACATTCTTGAAGTGGCTTTAGTGTGCCTTCTATTGGTCCACTTTCACTTCTCTTATGATGCTGTGATCGGTGTCTCCAGGCATACAGCATATTGACCTGGGTTCTTGGAGTTCTGGGATATTGGCAAGGATGGGGATGTGGGGCAGGAATTGTATCTTACTGTATTGCCCATGCTAGACACAGACCAGTAAACTCAAGTAATTACCCTATCCTAGCATGCCTTGTTCACATGTCCAGGGGCTCTGGGCAGAGGCTTGTGGCAGGTGAAGAGTTGGGAGAGGCTCCGGAGTGAGAAAGGAAAGAAAACAACTGTAGATGTTTCTTTCTGGAGCACTTGTTTTTCTGTCCTCTCTCACATCTTTTTTAAGAATTGTATTCTGTGTGTATGGGTGTTTGCCTGCATGGATATCTGTGCTCCATTGGCATGATTGGTGCCCTTGGAAACCAGAAGAGGGTATCAAACCCGTGGAATTGATATTGTAGACAGTTGCAATCTGCCATGTGGGTGCTATGAAAAGTAGCCAGTGCTCTTAATCTTAACTGCTGAGCTATATATCTTCAGCCTTCATCCCACACTGTTTTAGTGAGATGATGATAATAGGAAGATAAAATTTGCTACTATTTTTTTCCCCCTACTCTGGCTTAGGCTTTTTGGATGTATTACAAAATATCTTTAAATAATGTCTAACAGTAAATATGTCACACAGTTCTGTGAAGAATAAACAGTTGGTGCTTAGTGCATTTGAAAATTCCTGGGGACTGGAGAGATGGCTCTTCCAGAGGTCCTGAGTTCAATTCCCAGCAACCACATGGTGGCTTACAACCATCTGTAATGGGATCTGATGCTCTCTTCTGGTGTGTCTGAAGACAGCTACAGTGTATTCATTAAAATAAATTAAAAAAATCTTTTAAAAAAAAAATTCCTAGCTGGGCGGTGGTGCCACACGCCTTTAGTCCTAGCACTTGGGAGGCAGAGGCAGGCGGATTTCCGAGTTCGAGGCCAGCCTGATCTACAGAGTGAGTACCAGGACAGCCGGGGCTACAGAGAGAAACCCTGTCTTGAAAAACCAAAAAAAACAAAAAAACAAAACAAACAAAAAAAAAATTCCTGCTAGCCAGACATGGTGGTATGCATTTGTGGTCCTAGCACCTGGAGGTGAGCCTGGACTACACCATGACTTTGAACCAGCCTAGGCTACATAGCAAAACATTCCAAAATTTTTTTAAAAGAAAAAGAAGGGAGAAAAGGCATAAATTGACTTCTACCTAGGGTTTGTGTGCATGTGTGTATGTTCCTGTTGTGAGTTTGCTAAGTCAGGTGTATAGACTGGCTTTGACTTGACCTCAGCCCACGGGCAGCATTTCCCTGCAGTTTTTTTCAGGTGATTTAGTTTTCCAACTAGAAAGAGTAGAATTGGAGGTGTTAGGGAACCTAGCACAGCAGGACTGAGGTCAGGAACGGAGGGCAGTGTATACTATGTCAGATCCTGTTTCAAAAACAACAAAATGCCCAAATTTTAAAATGTAGTTATTATTTTTATCTTATTTTTTCGATTGGGTCTCACATGTAGCTTGGAAATTATTACACAGACTAGGCTGGCCTCAAACTCACAGAATTCTGCTTGACTGCCTCCCAAGTGCTGGGACTAAAGGCAGGCTCCACCATGCTCAGACCTTCTTGAATCTACCTATCTGAAATACAATCCCTTTATGTTCAGATGGCATGGAGGTAGAAACCACACCAACTGTTGCCGGACAGTTTGAGGATGCAGATGTTGATCACTGAAGATGATTTATGCTATTACACGGTGAGTAGCTTATTCTCTCTTGTTGCAACATGAAGATCCCTGAAATGATTGATTTAAAAAATTCATAATTCAAGGGAATTCTATAAAGGTAGCAGTTTTAAAAAATGTTGCCTATCTCTGGTTACTGGAAATTACATGGGTTTTGTCCTACAAACATCTCTTTAGTTCCAGAAGGATATGACACCCTCTTCTGGCCTCCACAGGTACTACATGCACATGATACACATACATGCAGGCAAAATACCCATACACATAAAATAAATATATATTTATATTTTTTAATTTCAGTGTTTCCAAATTACTGCAATTGTAAAACTAACTATGGATGATAACATTGGGTCTCTTGTTTTCTTCTAATGTGGCTATCAAAAAAATAAATAACCTTAGAGAAGTTCTGTGATTCTGTGACTTATATCTCTTCCTTGTACCTTTGCTGCTTTTGTGTAGTCTGTGGTCAGCAGAGTCTCTGCTGCTAACATCACTGGCTAGCTTTCCTGGTACCCAGTTAGTTTTCAGCTCTCACAGTCCCAGATGTCGAGAACTTCATCTTTCCACGTCATGGAGAACCACCTACTCCCAGACTTGTCACCTCTGTTACTTATCTTCACATTAGTAGAAGCTGCTTTTGGAGGGAAGGGGGCAGTGGCTGTCATTTGTAAGTGTGTTATTGGCCTGGATGGCAATTTTTTCCTTAATCTGGCTTTTCTACATTTCTCTGACAATGAGAGAATCATTGAGAGAGAATCATTCTGTTGCAGCTAGCATGAGAGACTCACCTGGCACATCACTAATGTTCATACAGTGGGATGCTCCTGCAATCCTGTGCAGAGATTCTTGGATCCTCTGTAGTGGTGATATAACCGTAAATTGCTTCTGATTTGTTTTCTGCTCATTTTATTCTCTCTGCTCAGTGAGGGAAAAAAAAATACTGTACTCATAAATTTTAACTGATTTCTAAACAGTGTAATTTTTGATCATTTAAGATTTTATGTGCTTTTAAAGCGTGAAGGAAGTCTAGAGTGTTCATGTAACCATTACTAATTTCAAACCTCTGGGTGGGTGAGATAGGGTACAGAAGAGTGCACACGGATCATAGACTCACAGCTCCACCGTGCATGTGCGCACACGCTACCTGTGCTCCTCCAGAGATTGCATATACATAACTTTAACAGTTTCTCAGATTCCTCATCTGTAAGACAGAAACATAGTTACTTGTCAGTGATATTACAGGGCCTGAGATACAAGTCTGGAACCCTACAAGGCTTTACTAAATAGTGACTATTAGTAATAATAACCGTGAACCTTTTGTCTTTCAGATTCTGCTCATAACTGTAGGCAAGAACTTGGTGCCTCTTCACTCCAGAATGGGGCTGGTGAAAGGCTTTTTTTCTTCTCCAAAACTCATTTCTCAAGACAGACTATAATGAGACAGCAAGCTGTCGCCAGCAGAAGAGACTATGACCTCTCTTAACAAAGGTGAATTAACTGAACGGGTATTTGTAGTTTTCATTACCCCCAAGCTTCCTGTGTCTAGGTACTTTCTGAGGAGGCCGCTAATTCCCGCCTTTGCTGTGTGCAGTCTGTCAGCTGCAAGGCCTGTGTGATGAAATGCACAGAGCTCACACTGGGCAAAAGTGAGGTGCTGCAGCATAGATGTCTCTGGGACTTAGGAGAACTCTCTGATCCCTGAGATAAAAAGCAAAAGCCTCAGAGGGAGCAGCCTTCAGCATTTTCCACAAAGGCATGGGTCCTCTACTTGGGGATCAGCCACATCTCGCCATGACACAATACTTGTATGCTAGCTTCTGTTCCTCCTCATTTATCATCAGCTCTGTTATGTTCTCCTAGCTTAGGTCCTTGACTGTCCACCCTCTTAACATTAGCTTTCTGTCACAGAATAAATAATCTGAAATGAAGTCTGCAAAGCACTCTTAGTGACATTTTGTCTTTGTAATAGTTAACAAATAAATCTGGGTTTTCTAAATCACTGTGGTTTTGCTCTTGACTAAAACCATTAATGAGAAAAGATTAAGATTTTTAAATTGTGTATGTGTGTGTTTTGCCTGTGTGTATATGTGTACACCATGTGCATGCCTGGTGCCCATGGAGGTCTGAAGAAGGTGTTGGAACCACTGTATGAACTGCCATGAGGATGCTGGGAACAGACCTAGGTCCTCTGCAGAGCAGCAAGTATTCTCAACTGCTGAAGCTTCTCTCCAGCCCAGCATTGCTGCTCTTTTAGAGGACCTGACTTGAGTTCCCTCTTCTGTGTTGGGCAGCTCACAGTTGCTATCCTGCTGGCTCCCAGGGGTCCCTGAGCACTCAGCTACACATGCACATAAATAATAAGTAAAGTAATGCTGGGGCTAGGGATCTAAATTAGTTGGTAGAGAGCTGGTCTAGCTGCATGAAGCCCTGGGTTTAGTCCCCACCACTTTATAAACCTGACCTGGTTGTTTACCTATAAATACTAGTACTCACCGGGCAGAGGTAGGCAGATTTCTGAGTTCGAGGCCAGCCTGGTCTACAGAGTGAGTTCCAGGACAGCCAGGGCTATACAGAGAAACCCTGTCTCGAAGAAACAAAAAAAAAAAAAACAAACCAACTAGTACTCAGGAGTTGGAGGCAAGAGGATCAGAAACTCAAGGTAATCCTCAGCTAAGTATCACATGAACACATAAACAAAATGCTAGAAAGAGGAGCTTTGGTGGAAGAGACAGTCTCAGTGTATAGCCCAGGCTGCCCTGGCATTTACAGAGATCTGCCTGGCTCTGCACTCCTACTGATAGAATTGAAGGCATGTACCACCATGCTCATTTTTACTTTAAATTATGTATATGCATGTGGGTCTGTACACGGGAGTGCAGGTGTACAGGTGCCTATGGACACAGGGCGCCAGATCCCCTGGACCTGGGCTATTCCATGGTTCTGGGAACTGAACTTGGGTCGCCTTCGATACTCTTAGCTGTTCTAACACTGAGGGCCATCTACCTCATTTCTTGAGATGAGGTTCACTCACTGAACCTGGAGTAGACTGGCTGACCAGCAAGCCCCAGCAATCCTCCATTGAGACTACTACTCCCAACACTGAAATTATAGACACTGTGCCCGACTATTCCATGAGTGGTAGGAGCCAAACTCAGGTCCTCACGTTTGCAAGGAAGGCAATCTATAAACTGAGCCATCTCCCCAGCTCAATTTTAGTTCCATTTGTTGGGAACATGACATGAATGTGTAAGCTTCTAGCAAGTCTTTCATTAAAACATAAAGACCTTCCTTGCTGATGCTGCCTGGACTCATCAGCCCTCACTATATAGTTTCCATAGGCACCTGGGTATTCATAGGGCTGAGTTTTGTAGTTCTAGACTTAGGCCCTTTTTTGTTACTGTTTTGAGACACTATGTATCTCTGACTGATCTAGAACTCACAGAGATCCACCTACCTTGGCCTCCCAAGTTTTGGGATTAAAGTGTGTACCTGGACTTTCTGTGGCCTTTGAAAGAAGGTTCTATGCACAGTTTGGAGATGTTGGCCTGATTAGCAGCTGGGTCCTGCTGGCAGCCTCAGGCCTGTGTTTGTAACAGCAGTTTTTCTTTGAGTTTCTCAAGTTCCCCCTTTTGTATTTTTTTAAAGAGGGTTTTCAGAAGTTCTGAATGTGTTAGTAAGCCAGGTGAGAGGAAAGTTAAGCGTTTCTGAGGCCTCTTGAGTAGCAGCCACAGCCCTGGGTTCTTCTGTGTGTGGCGTGTTGACAGCAACTGTTCTGGGACATCACACACTATAGAGGAGGTGCCACTCAGCTTACATAGGTATTGAACTGTGCAGTTTAAGCCTGTTTGCCAAAACAGTACAGCCTTACTACCTACCAGCAGCAGGTACTAAGTACACACTCCCTTCTACGTGTTTTCTGCTACCAATCTAAATGGCGCCACAATTTTATCCTAGGGAAATACTCATTAAATGGTGGCCAACACCTCGTGGGTTGGCAGTAGAATTTGTTGCGTGTTTTTCTGAAGGAACAATTTCAGGATCCTGTGGGCTCTTCCTTCCGTGGGATTTCCTGTGGTTGGTCTGCTGCTATAGGTGATTGGGTCAGCAGGACAAGGGACCAGGCAGCAAACCACCGTTCTGTAGTGCTGGACAATCACATCCATAGCTCTGAGGGGAAAAGGTAAAGTCAGACTCCTTAAAAATGAGACTCAGCTGCCTTGGGAGGCAGAGGCAGAGGCAGGGTCTCTGTGAGTTCAGGCCAATCTGTTCCACGTAGTTCCAGGCTAGCCAGGGATTTAGATCCTGTTTCCAAAAAGGAAAGGAAGGAAAAAAGACAGACAGACAGACAGACAATTAATTTGTAATTACCAACAGGCCAACATTTACTGACTGTACTTTAGCTTTATTTTTTCATTCTTGAGCTTAATTTTAATGTTACTGGAATTGTGCTGCTTGCGTGATCTTTTGGACTTTCTTCCTTTCCAAGTTTGACTTGTTGAGATTTCCCAAAAAAGTAGGGTTAGTAGTTTTGTTTTTAGTTCTATCATTAAAAAACAGAAACATACTGAGATTAGAAAAAAAAATGCCTTAGCATTTAAGAGTGCTGGCTGCTCTCCCAAGGATCTGACAACCCTCATTTGCCTCTGAAGGAACTTCGTACATTTGATGCACAAACACATACAGACAAAACCTATACACATAATCTGCTGTCTAGTTGGGAGGATTTCTTAATTTAAAATGAGAAGTCATACTCAGTATATATGGGTGTAATACCAGCACTTAGAAGGTAGAGGCGGGAGGCTAGCTGGACTAAATCAAAGTATATGCAGGGTAATTGATACTGCTTGGAATTTTTAGAACTGTTTTAGAAGTTATTAATCATTAGGACGTATGAACTGCTTCTTACAGCAGTACCTAGAAAGTAGCTCAGTAGCTGCTATCAGCAAGGTTGGTGCTGACTTCATTTATCTATCTATTTATTTTGAAGCAGAATCTTATGAGGCCTAGACTGGGTTTGAATTTGCTGTGTAGTTGAAGGTGACTATGAACACGTGTTTTTGCCTCTACCGCCTAAGCCTGGGATTGCTGACATGTGCCTTCACACCCAGTCTTACGTGGTTACAGGGATCAAACTCAGGGCCCTTTGTGTTGTAGGCAGGCAGGCACTGCCAGGCTGGCTGCATCCTAGCCCTAGTACTGACTTCCTGAAGAGAAGTTGTAACTAACCCATCACTGAGATTAGAATACATCTGAGAAACTTGAAATAAAAACTTCACTAAGCAGAGTCTGAGCTTTTCTTGTCGGGCCTTCAGTGTGGGTTGTGGCTTGTGCTTTATAAACAGATCTGATATACGGGAGTGTCTGCTTTCCAGCAGCCCAGGTGGGTAGGAGAGGGAAGTGACTATCAGTCCTAGCAGCAGAAACAGTGAATGGCTGGCAGCATTATGAAGAACAGCAAGTCTTCCCAAATAAACAGATGTTACATGCACTGTGTAGAGCAGATAGTTAAGCTGCTCAACGTGAGGATCGTACAGCAATCTTCATAAAATTCTAGTGGTGAATCCATCCGAAGCCATTGGAGAGATGAGGACATAGCTTAGTGGTGCGGCACTTAACCTAGCACACACACAAAACCTGGGTTCATCCTCAGCATCCGCAAAAAAAAAAAAAAAAAAAAAAAAAAAAAAAAAAAAAAAAAAGTCAGTGGGAAAAAAAATTGGACAAAAAGGCAAAAATAGAACAGATCCATAAAGAAAGTTAGGGACCAGGAGTAGTTACATGGTATGGATACTTTGCTGATGTTAGACTCGTTTCTTTTCTTTTTTTTTTTTTTTTTA
>NW_022196904.1:86517572-86536337 GCF_008632895.1 Mastomys coucha
GTATTTATTATAAGTACACTGTAGCTGTCCTTAGACATACCAGAAGAGGGCATCAGATCTCATTATGGGTGGTTGTGAGCCACCATGTGTTGCTGGGATTTGAACTCATGACTTTCGGAAGAGCAGTCAGTGTGCTCTTACCCGCTGAGCCATCTCACCAGCCCCTAGACTCGTTTCTTAACTATTGCCCTGCCTGAGTTCACCACATTCAAGACTATGTTGGCTGGCCTTATGTGTATGTATAAGTTGCAAAACCCAGAAGTCATCTAGTCCTTTCTGCCTTTGTAGTGGAAGCATACTGGCCCTGTCTAGTTCACACAGGAGCTATTTGTAGATGCTGGTTTATGAGAAAGAAATGTACATTCCTACAGCTGTGAAGCTAAAATATGTATGAGTATGGATGGGTAGGCATTGTGTTCTGTTGCAAATAGAATAAGCACAGTTGCATTTAATTTGGTTGTAGTTACTGTGTGTGTTAGTATGATAGAGGATTGTCCAAATGACTTAAGCTCTGTAAGTAGAAGAGAGTACTTGAGATCATTGAGGACTCATCAAGTCTAGTGGCTGACTAGTAAGGGTGCTGGAAGAAGGTTAGAAATGGAGGTTAGGCCAGGCAGTGGTGATGCATGCCTTTAATCCTAGCACTTGGGAGGCAGAGACAGGCAGATTTCTGAGTTCGAGGACAGCCAGGGCTACACAGAGAAACCCTGTCTTGAAAAAAAAGAAAGAAGAAAAAAAGTTAGATTATTTGAGTGCATAGATTTTTATTTTGTTTACTTAATGACAAGCTTGTAGTTAAGGTGGAACTTGGGCAGAACAAAAGACACAGCTATCAGAAGAGACAGCCAAGGAACTCAGAGGCCAAGACACTGGAAGGATCCTTTGTGGGTTTCAGTTACCAAGACACAACTTGAGTTTGCTCTGCAAAGAGGTAGAGACTAAGATCTTAAAGGGTTGGGAGAGGTGGTTCAATGGTTAGTGCACATACTGCTCTTTCAGGGGATTCACCAGGCTTCTTGTGGCCCATAGGTGCCTGCACATGTGGCATATGTTCACATACATACACATACACATTACATTTCTCTCTTTACTGGAGGAAAGAGTTGTTTATTTTGGCTTAACGGTTCCAGAAGGATGAGCGTCCATCATGACAAGTGGCAGACACGGTGGCAGGAACAAAAACTGACAGATTATATCTTTAACCACAGATGCACCAGAGCAAAACAGAAGCAGGGTTAGGTTATGTACCCATAGCCCACCCTGGTGACATGCTTCTCCAGGTGCCTGCACCTCCTCACCCTTTCCCAAAATATAATCTTAAAAAAATAGTAGTAATCTCAGAAGAACACAAGCAACAAGCAGCAGTGAGGACAGGTGAGAAGGGAAGAAAGTGCCACCCTGAGAGGGATGCAGGGCAAACAGTAGAGTCACTGCAAGAGTTGAGAGAGTGGGCAGTGACAGCCGCCCCTCTTCCGTCAAGCCGTGAAGCATGCAGGTTAGTGAAGTGAGTAGTAGTTGTGTTCTGTCAGAAGCCATGGAACTGGAGAAAACTCAGCTTCGTTTTGGAAGGTAAGGGGTTGTTTAAAGGAACAGTCATTATTTGGTAGTGTTTCGAGGATAGAATTGTGGCCTCAAGTTTGAAGAAGCTGAAACTGAGTTTTTGTGTAAAAATGAATGTGAAAGTGGCTTTTGGGGGGCTGGCAAGATAGCTCAGTGGGTAAGAGCACTGACTGCTCTTCTGAAGGTCCTGAGTTCAAATCCCAGCAACCACATGGTGGCTCAAACCACCTGTAATGAGGTCTGACGCCCTCTTCTGGTGCATCTGAAGACAGCTACAGTGTACTTATGTGTAATAACAAGTAAAATTTTTTTTTAAAGTGGCTTTTGTTTTAAGTACAGGCAGGCCTGACTTCTCTTAAAAGCAGACCATCAGCTATCAGCAGTTATCTACGTTGTCAAGCCTTTGAGTCCTCTTGTTAAGAACTTTTTTTTAAAAAAAAGATTTTATTTGGAGGCAGGTGTAGGGGTACACACTTCTAGAGGAAGCACATCCGTAGGGGAGGGCTTCGAGAGCGCATCAGGTCACAAATCTGAAGCCTCACACTTAAGTACTATTAGATAACATCGTATACAGCAGAGCTTCTGATCACCTGACTGCGAGCTCATCCCCACACAGTGGATGTTACTAGCAGCTTAGCTGCTGAGTGTTCATTTTTACTCATCTCTCTTCCCCCCTCCCTCCCTTGTAAAAACCAGAATTGTGGCCTGGATTTTTCGAAATTAGACTTTAAGATGGCCTAGCAGGAGTAAGGCATTGCAACACAATCCTGGCAACAGAATTCCATCGCCAGAACCCATATAAAGACAGAGAAGCGGCTCTGTGGAGGTGTCCTCTGGTCTCCATCTGTGTGCTGTATCATGCACACACCTACACATTTTACACACAAAATAATGAAGTAACATTAAAAGTAGACTTTGGACTTCAGTAAGGCTTGCAGTAGAGAAAAGGCATTTTAAGCTTCAAAAAGTACTAATGAGGACTCGCAGTGGTTAGGGGAACTCGCTGCTCTGCCAGCAGATCTAAGTTTGGTTCCCAGTACCCACATGCAGCTTATGATCACCTGTAACTCCAGCTACAGGGGACCCCGTGCCCTGCTGTGGCCTCCTTGGGCCCTGTATATACACGTGCACAAAGAAGAAAAAGAGAAAATACTGAGTTTTAAATTTTAATCCAGAGAGTTGAATCTTTTCTTCAGTCACTGATAACTGAGAAGAAATTTTGCTGCTGACATAGAAGTGTAAAGCGTGCGTTTGCCCCTGGTGTTGGGGAGAGTCACAAAGCACACCTGGGCTTGGCATCTCATCTTGTAAAATGGAGGTAAGAATCCATTTCCTCACTATGTCATTAGCTGTTCCTGAGCATTTCAGTGTATCATTACAAAAGTAAAGAACACAGAACACCTACCTGCTTCTCCAGGTGGCTGTGGCGTGCAGTTGGGAACATGAAAAGACCAGATCTTGGCTGTGTATGTATTAAGACAGTTGGACTGAAATGGTCTGCTTAAATATTTTAGGTATTAGAATATATTTAAAATCTAGGCAGACTGAGGTGGTTGGGTTGGAACATTCCCAGCACTTGGAAGATGTGAGTTCAAGAGCAGCCTGCACTACATTGTAAGTGTCTTTACTCCAAAATAAAAACAGCAGAAAGCCCTGGGTTGTGGTGGCACATCCCAGCATTTGGGAGGCAGAGGCAAAGGATCCCTGCCCATTCGTGGCCAGCCAGACTACAAGGAAGACCCCGTGTCGAACCAGTGGGAAACCTGATGAAGATGAGTAGATAAAAAGGTATTTCCCAAAACAAGCCACCACTGCTCGTGTCACTACTAAGCTGTGGCTGGAAAGCACCTTATGGAGCTTGTGAGTGAGCCCCTCGAAGCTCTGAAGCCCACCTCCTTCAGAGGCAACCTTGATACAGAATTTCTTGGGTCCTGCCCAGTCAGTGCCCCGCCTCACTTTATTTTCTCTTGTTCTTTTCATCACAGTTACTAATGACTTGGAATTTATAGAGGTTTAATGAATGAGCCTTTTCTAGCAGCATTTAATACATCACTCGAGAGCAAATCTTAACTGAGAAATACAGGCTGCCTCATTTTCACAGTAATTTTAAGTCCAGGTAGTGAAAATGTTAAGACACCTTCCACAAAGGAAGCTGAAACAGGACGAATCCAGTTTGAAAGGTGCTCAGGTTGTCACATCCAGCTTGACTGTCCTGTGACTTCGTTTGCGTCTTTGGGGGTAGTTATTCTTTTTTATTAGTCATCTGGTTGTTATGCAGCCATGGAAGGAAAAAACTGAACATGAGGATCATCAACAGCACACCTAAAAGACAAAATACAGGAAAGTAAACCCAAAGCCTGTAGGGAAAGCGAGAATGGCTACGTGGGTATAAATTAAGATTGCTTCTCGGATTTCACTCAGTAAGGATAGGGGCAGACACCTCTGATTCAAATGCCACTGACAAACTTGGGCTTGAGTCATTTGCTCTGTAAAGTGGCAGGGCTTCTTCCATGCCACTTGGGAGGCAGGAGCTCACAGCATTTTGGAGTTTTTGTTGTTTTAGAGTAGAGCAAACAGAGATTAAGGAGAGGAAAAAAATCTCTTGAGAGCAGGAGGCTCTGAGGGAGGAAACCTTGAGAGCTCTATTGGCCTGCTCACCCAGCGTGTTCAAACACACGTCGGGCTCTTGCTCTTTCTTCATGAGTCCCACCATAGTGGTTTTTACAGATGTGTCACATAAAATACCTAGAACCAGTGCTTAAGTCTTTAGATATGGAATAGTAAAAATAAAAAAGTGTATATTAATAGTGCTTCACTTATATGTTACTTTTGCAATGCTGTGACTCAAGTTCAGGCTCTGTGCACACTAGACAAGCTGCTACTACCGAGTAACACCTTCAAACCTAAATCTTCATTCTTTTCTCAATTTTCATAAATTATTTTTATTGTATAGATGTTTTGCCTGTTTTTATTTAGCCAACAACTAAATAAAAGCAAGAAATGCTGGTAACATAAATGCTGATATTATATAAAGTACGTCATCATTATAGTTACCTGATCTTTCTTTAAAAACAGAACTTTTGTTTTTCTGATACTAGGGATGAAACCTCCAGCAACATGCATACTAAGCAAGCACTTAGTGGGCCACATCCCCATCCTGATCTAGATTGCATTAATAGGAATGGGACTTGGGAGTCATTTAGAGGCTATATTGACTACAGGGTTGTTGCTCAGGATGCTCTCTGACAAATAGGAAAAGCAACCTAATGATTAAATAACATGTGGTTTGGGACTCACACATTTATAGGAGAAATTATTTAGCAAAAAAAAAATTGATAATTGATTTTATTATTTTAAGGTAAGTCTTACATACCATAGGCTAGTCTGAATTCACTATGTAGTGATGATTTTGGTGCTAGAAAGAGAACCCAAGAATTTGTGAATGCTAGGTAAGTTTCCTACCACTGAGCTGCATCCCCATTCCTTTGCCCCTTTTAACTTTATGCTTGTAGACTCATATACTGGACTCAGTAAGTTGTCCAGGCTGGACTTAAGATTGCTTTGTAGCCTAAGCAGGCAGGCCTTATGCTTGTAATCCTCCTGCCTCGGCTTCCTGAGTAACTAGAATTTCAGGCTGCACACCAGGCCCAGCTAAAAGATTTTTGTGAATGTCAGTAGTTACCTTTCACTGCCCTCACCTATCAGACAGGCACTAAGCTGTACCTGTAGCCCTGATTCAAACAGCATCAGGAGCTGGGGAATTGGCTCATTGATGAGTGCTTGCTGTATAAGCATGAAGACCTGAATTTGGTCCCTGGCACCCTTGGAAAAGTCAGGCATGGCAGCATATGCCTTGTAACCCCAGCACTTGGAAGTGGGGTAGAGATGAAACTGGAGCTTGCTGGCCAGCCAGTCTTAACTAAAACAGGAGAGTTCCAGGTTCAGTGAAAGACCCTTTCTTCAAAATAGAGGGTGACAGACAGACATAAAAATCACCCTCTAGCCTCCACATGTGCGCACAGAGGCAAAAGCACCCGTGCACACACAGCTTCAAAGGACACTGCTCAAAATTAAAATGCTATTAAGCATTTTAACCAAGTTTTTTTTCCTGTTTTATATCTTTTCTGGCTTTAGAAATTGACATAGTGAAATTCTTGTGTGTCATATTTTTAAATATTTTATAATCTAATTTGGGGGGTTGTCCGTTAAGAGCACTGGTTGCTCTTCAGAGAAATTGGTTTCTATTCCCAGCACCCACATGGCAGCTCACACCCATCTGTAAAACAGCCCCAAGGTATCCAGGGGCACTAGGCACACATACAGTGTACACTCATGCATGCAGAATACTCTACACATAAATTAGGTTTTTAAATGCCCTAACCTTTCAGATGTAGTACATGAAATATGCTTACCTACAGAAGGAGCAAGCCAGTATACTACAAAAAATTTAGAGAATAGTTCATCAAAGCACGGGAAATGCAGTGAAAGTGCCAGTGCTGGGTTAAACAGCGCTCCAGTGAGACTCCCTCCTGTGAACAAAGACAAGGCAGAGACTGGTTACAAAGAAAGCAAGACAACCCACACAGCTAGCCATGAGCACAGTGGCCAGGACCCTTGAGTGCACACACACCTTTGTATTAAAAATGGAAAGTGAAATAGACAAAAACACATTACCATTGGGTCCCTGCTTAGCAGAGTCTCTAAGAAGCAACCGAATGACAGAACTCAAAAGAGCAGTTAGACAAGAAATGAGGGCTGGGGAGATAGCCTGTAGGACCAGAGTGCTGCTGATGCTGTTGGAGTATGAAGACCTGAGTTTAGATCCCCCGGATGGCTATGGCTACCTGAGCTCAGAACTGCACGAGTTGGGGTGGAGACAGGTGGACCCAGGAAGCTCGATGGCCAGCCAGCTAGCCAGAATGGTTCTCTTCGGATTCAGTGTAAACCCCTGTCTGAAGGGATCAAAGCACTCAGCATTCTCTGCCTTCTTCACGCACATACATGGATGCACGTGCACAGAAATAAAAAGCATTAGGAATTGACTGCACGAAGCCCAACGGTGGATTCATGTTCCAGCGTAACCTAGCTTAAGGGTTTATGGGTCTGACCACACAGCTCACAAAGAAAGGAAGGCTGGATGAGTTGTGGCAGTGTGTTTACAAATACCCAGGACGTACCTCAAGACAGTGACATTTCTGTTCTTCCCAAGGGAAGCTTCTTCACTCACATAGAGTCTGATGCTGACATAGACTTCTGTAGCATGTTAACTGTCTTGGTAAAACAGTAAACTAGAGTTGGGAAGTAAGAGCTTCTCCTAGGATTTACCTAGTGAGATTTCCTAGGCTGAGAGAAACAGAGCGATGTTGAGGAAGCTATTGAGCATGAGACCAAACTCATTGATGGCTGTTTTCCCTAACATTCCAGTTTGACAGCACAGTTACTGCTCATGCCACAGCAGAAATAAACGGTGTCATATGAGAACATACTTTAGTCTTGAACAGTCTTTTTGGAATGTTAAACCTAATGATAGACTTGGCTGCCCATTCAAGAAAACTGATTGGCAGCTGGTCATTTCCGTTTCCGCAAAAGCAAAAAGTAAATCAAGTTCCCTTGTACTAAACACCAAGGGCAGAAAGATAAAGACTTCCAGATCTTTGCAATGTTATGACCTATGATCATACAAGTGCCCTAGACAGTTATTAGGAATGGCCTGAACCACAGCCCTCATGCCGTAGGCCATGGCTTATGAAGATGTCCAACATCATGAAGTCTGTTATATCCTAAAACTCAAGCTTGTTCACTTCCCTTATCCTCTAACCATCTCAGCATGGTGCTCTTCAGAGCCCTGTGGGAACTGCTATGGAACCATGATGTCTCTCAAATCTGGTTTGGCTCTGTGACTTAAATTGGCAAAGAGCAGCAGAGGTCAGAGGTCATGCTGAGTTCTGAATGCAGAATTCTCAACTGGTGTCACGTGGAATCCTCACTTAATACTCTCTTGGAACAATGTCCTGAAGCAGTAAGTAGTAGTCTAAGCTGCTGGAGAATGAGAGGCCACATGGAGAGGGACCAGGGTGCTCCAGGTATCAGATGACAAGCACTGGCAGCCAGGTATGAGCCAGAGTTCTTGTCTTTTGACCCCAGCTGAAACAAAGCAGCTACACAAGTGATCTCAAAGGGTTTGCCCATGTCATCCAAAAATGAAGGAGTACATTCAACATCCTCTGGGATTCTCACACATGTACCTCCACGTGCACCTCCAACACAGTGCACCCCACACACATGCACTACTCTCCCTCCCTTCCTCCCTCCCCCACTTCCCGTGCATGTGTGCACACAAATCATTAAGCAACTGGGTAGAAAGCACAAAGAATCATGGGAAATGATAAGTAGTTATGACTACTCTTAGAGCTTGGAGATGGGTTGCATACCAACAGCTATAATAACTAAAACAGTAATCCATACCAGGTGTGGCTTATGTGTTAAAAAACCAAACTGGGCATTTTGCTGTTTTACTGTATAATCCTTTGTTGTTAGAGGCTGTCCTGTGTACTATAGGACATTTAGTGACATCTTTGGTCTCTACCCACTAGATACTGGCAGCCCTGTCCCTTGCCAACTTTGTAACTATCAAAAAAGCCTTAAATCTCACCAGATGTTCCCAGCTGAGAACAGGTAACCTGGAATAACAGTGATATTCATGTGCAAGTAGACACAGATAATGTTTATAGTTTATAGTTTATAGCAAGGAACTAGGAAGTCTAAATGTCCAGAGAGGTTGTATACAAGCTTATTTGGAATAGCATGCACTATATTGAAGAAATTAGAGAATTTTTTATGAACATAAATCTGCAAGATAAACAGTAAGCAACTACCATGAGAAAGAATATGGAGAATGGATGTGGTGCTTTTTTATGTTTACATGAACACAATTATTAGGTCCAGTTTCATAAGCTATTACTTATGCATTCACTAAATAAATGAAAGACAGAATGAAGCAAAATCGATGTGTTTCTTCTGATTTTCGACAATCCTATAGGAAGAGGGCAGGGCACAATCTTAGAACAGATGTGGCCTTCCCCAGAGACAGTCCTGCTCGGGTGCTCGCATTCACTCTGTGGCCCTCTAAGCTTCATTTCACAAATGGTGTAATTTACCATTTGCCTAAGCAGGTGTAAGACTTAAGCAAAGCTTAAAAATTCAAGAAGTAATGCCTGACGTGCTGCATGCCTTTGAAGCCAGCATAGTCCAGCTCTCCCTGAGAAGGCAAGGATGCTGGGCTGTCTGAGGTATGGATTCCCCCAGGAGGGGATTCCTCCGCAGAGTGCCGCCGGCTGTGTTGGGCTGTCATCAGGCTGCACTGTGGCTACAGGAGATGGAGTGTGGTTAGCAATCCTGCAAAAATGGCCTCGTTATACAGGGGATCTGTGGGGAACTGCAGGGCAGAGGAATAAGGACAAAAGCACATTTCCCCAATTGCTTTACATCATGAAGAAACTGCAAGTTTGAAACACAGTTCCTTGTACCCATTGAGATATGGTGCTGTCCATCTTAAAGATAAGGAAATGGAGGACTCGATTAAATATCTAAGGGTACAGCCCGACTCAATCTGGCCTCCTAACGCCAAATTACACTGGGATAGCAAAAGGGTTTGGGACCTTTGTTTAAGTTTTTGGTTGTTGGTTTGTTTGATCACATGTTTATTTGGTGAGGGGATGTGGTGGTCAGAGGACACTTTAGGACTCAGGTCTCCTTCCACCAGGTGGGTCCCAGGGATCAAATTTAGGTCATAAGGCTTGGTGGCAATTGACTTTACCCACTGAGCCACCTCGCCGGTCCTGAAACTAATTTTTATTTGTAAATTAGTGATTGTATCCATTTCCTCTTTTAGTTTTTTACTTTAAAGTGCTCTATCTGCATGTACACTGCATGCCAGAAGAGGACATCAGATCATATTATAGATGGTTGTAGCCACCCTGTGGTTGCTGGGAATTGAGCTCAGGACCTCTGGAAGAGCAGCTAGTGCTCTTAACACTGAGCCATCTCTGTAGCCCCCGTTTCATATTTTAAATGAGACCATGTGCAATGCTCTTAGTTCATTTTTCTTTGGACAAATAATCTCACCTACAATAGTGGCTGGAAGGAGACTAAAAACCCAAATGGAGTAAGGGGATGAAGTAAACAAATACTTGAGTTTCTCCAGACTATTTACTGGAGGAGGGAGAGAAGGGGGAGGGAGAGACTTGTCTAATAGTCTTGCTTCTTACTTGGTATGGGTGTTGCTGTGCTGAGTCCTAGTTTATAGATTCTGGAAAGCATGCCTGATCTCTACTCATAGCTTATCGTTTGTAGGTGGACACAGACATTTTGTCATAGACAGGTGTAATTTAAAATTCTACACATGAGAAACATTACAATAAAGACAACTTACATGTTTAAAATAATATTTTTTTTTTTTTTTTTTTTTTTTCGAGACAGGGTTTCTCTGTATAGCCCTGGCTGTCCTGGAACTCACTCTGGAGACCAGGCTGGCCTCGAACTCAGAAATCCGCCTGCCTCTGCCTCCCAAGTGCTGGGATTAAAGGCGTGCGCCACCACCGCCCAGCCTAAAATAATATTTTAAAATATCTAATTATGCATAGAAAATGAATGCACCTTGATTGTTGAAGAAATTCTCCCAAAACCCAAATTAAGCAAGATTTGCTTACAGTCTTCATTAATAGCTCATAGCTCAACAATCCCAGGCCCAGTATTACATGCCTGGAATCCCAGCTGTTCAGGAAGCAGAGGTGGTGCCAGCAAGAGGGCTCCGAAGCTCAAGCCATTTGCTTGACAACTTGAGTTCAATCCAAGGGACCCACATGGTGGAAGGGGATATTTGACTCTCTAAAGTTGTCCTCAGACCCTTACATATGTGCTGTCAACCACCCCCCCACACCCCACATACACATACACAAATAAATGTTAACTTTCTTAGAAGCTTGGAAGGATCAGTGGAGTTTGAAAGCCTCAGTAGTGACAAAGCAAGAGAAGACTCCATCTTAAAAAAAACAAAAAGTTCATAACTCTGCTTAGCTACAGAGCTTCCGTTTATTAGGAAAGCTAATTTGTCTATAATTGGTATCGTATCAGTGGCCTCTGCTTACATATGAACATTCAGTGCTGGGCACAACATGTGTTTAGTATGTACTCAGCCATAGGCTTAGTTTCCAACCATAAAAATGGGGTGCTAAGCAGTGAATACACAATCCTATGAGCCTGTAGCTCTGTTGCTCAGATCCTTATCAGACATTCTAGCAGTCCAAGGCAGTCCATTCTCTTTGGAACAGTCATGACTTATTATCAGTAAAGTGATAGGAATGGTAAGTCCACGTGTGGCCATTTCCAAGGTAGGTTCTCAGGCTACACACTCAAGACAGAAAGGACCCCAAACCTGTTCCACGTCCTCCTCGAGGGGTTTCACAATACACAGGAACAAAGTGATGTCTCTGTAAGGTCTTAACATTAGAGACCTGTTTAATCCAGAGTTTAAGGGTTTGTTTGCAACAGGATCATGTCATAATTAAAAGCTTTACATTTTCATACACACATATCATCACGCATGCCATTTGCTATTCTTTGTATTCACAGCACTGCCTGGCCATCAGCACCATCTTTACCCAAAAGTGGTCCAGCCCGTAAAAGTTTCCCCAGTATCTTCTCTCTTTCTCTCTCTCTTTTTTTTTTTTCTTCAAGACAGGGTTTCTCTGTGTAGCCCTGGCTGTCCTGAAACTCACTCTGTAGACCAGGCTGGCCTTGAACTCAGAATTCCGCCTGCCTCCGCCTCCCAAGTGCTGGGATTAAAGGCATGCACCACCACTGCCCAGCCTCCCCAGTCTTCTTTTTCATCCTATTTATATCACACAATATTTGTTTTTGTTTTTGCTTTTTTAAGCCGGGCTTCTTTTGCTTAACATTATGTTCATCCATGTAGCGTTTGTCCAAACTTTACTCCCTTTTATAGCTAAGCAGCCTGTAATTGTGTGTACGTTAAGGAGCACGTACAGAAATGCTGATAATTCCATTGTTAACTGATCCTCAGCCATGTGTGAGCCATGGTTCCAGCCTAGCTGATCTGCAGCCTGAGGCAGGTCACTTCGTTCCGAGTGCCACCTGCTTTACTTAAAATGGGAAGAATAATGTGCTCATGCCTGAATAACTGTGAGAAATAAAATAACCCATGAATTTCTTAGCAAAATCACTTGGTCTATAACAGGTACCTAGGGCGTACTCTTATCTCCTTTACATTGGCAGAAAGATAGTGAAGAATGCATATGTCACAGATTGTGAATTCATGTAGCTTTATAACCAATGTGTATTTGGTTCTATCTCTGTAGTCTCCAGCTCTGTTCAACACAGGAGCCACCAGCTCCAGCACAGTGATGAGTAACGGGATGAAGTAATGGAGGAATGTGCCTACCCCCTGAAGTACTGAAGTTTAACTTAAATCTAAATAGGCACCTGGAGCCAGTGGCTGCTGAGCAGGACCAAGCAGGTCCACTCTGGAGTGTTGTTCCAAACCGGTTTCATAATGGGATTGCCTGGGAGAACTTTAAACTCTGACACTCCTTCGGCTCCTTCCCAGAGCAGTTAGATGCTGATGTCTGCACCAGAATGGGTATAGTTTTTAAACTCCAGGGATTTGAAAACAGATTGTGGAGAGCCTCTGCATCAAAGATTGCTTTACCGCTGAGTATTCGAACGTCAAGGAAGTGGCAGAGCTTCAGACCCTGAAACTGACATTCTAGAGTCCTTCTCCATTGCTTCTCTTTTGAAAGACGTTTTTACCCCTCACAAGAGCCAAGGGCCATGTGCATAAAGGCAAGTGTTCTATCTTTGAACTACATCCCCATCCCAGGAATAGTTAATAGTAAATACATTATTTATGGACCATAACTTGGTGCTAAAAGTATAAAAGTACAGGAAGAACACCAACTTCACAACCATCAACAGAGGCAACAGAAGCAGGAGGTGAGGAGGATTCAAGGGTGAGAAGGATGGAGGTGTCCTTAACTTTTTTTTTTTTTTAGACAGTGTTCTCTGTGTAGCTCTGGCTGTCCTGAAACTCACTCTGTAGACCAGGCTGGCCTCGAACTCAGAAATCTGCCTGCCTCTGCCTCCCAAGTGCTGGGATTAAAGGCGTGTGCCACCACCGCCTGGCTAACTTTTTTTTTTAATTGTAAAACTATCTCAGGCACGCCTTTAATCCCAGCACTTGGGAGGCAGAGGCAGGCAGATTTCTGAGTTCGAGGCCAGCCTGGTCTACAGAGTGAGTTCCAGGACAGCCAGAGCTACACAGAGAAACCCTGTCTTGCAAAAAACAAAAGCGACAACAACAAAAAAACCCTATCTCAGATTTTTATTTTTTGTGTGTTTGTTTTTAAAGACTAGGTCTCATGTAGCCCAGGCTGGCCCAAAGCGAGTCAGTAGTAGTAGAAGACCTTATTCCTCCTGCCTCTACCTCTCCAGTGCTAGTATTTCCCACACGAGTCACCTGCACATCTCTTTGCTGGTTTAATTGGCAAGAACAGAACTATAGTGGGGCATAGCTGCTCATGCACAGCAGAGTTTCTGCTCTAGCTCAAACTCTCACTGGCCCCCTCGAATATGCACGTGTCCACTTCTCTAACCCCACACAATGTATTTTCCTGTGTGTCTACTAAAAAAAAAAAAAAATACGAGATTCAAAGAAGGGAAACTTGTAAAGCCTTTCATGTTACCCCAGAAAGTCAAACATACACTTGAAGTATATATCTACTATGTTTCAAGGAATTTTGTTTATTGTATGCAGGCTCGAGCCCAGAACCTAGTAGTGCTAGGCAGGCTCTTTTCCACTGAGCTACTTTACTCGATTTCTCTTTTAACAAGTACAAGAAGTTATAAGACTCTTACTATGTTTCCTTTATTTATATTCATGCCTCTAAGACATTTTTTGTAATTCCACTATTACCCCAGTAGAAGTATTTCATTATTTTAAATGGCACACTCTTTAAAAGGTACATTTTATCATTAAACAATTTTTGAATTCTTACTGCAGCTAAGCTTTGTGGAAGTAAATAAGTAAATAAGACTTCTGGAGGTTTTTTGTCTTCTGGTTTTTGTTTTGTTTTCCTTAGACCGGGTTTCAGTATTTAGTACTGTCTGACCTAGAATTTAACATTATCCTCCTCCTCTGCTTCCTGAGTGATGGGACTACAAGTGTGTGCCACCACACCCAACTAGAATTATTTGTTTTTAAAGGGCATCTTTAAGAACATTTTAAACTTGAAACACAACTTTCATGAGAATCTAATTAAACGTTCACGTGCAACTCAACATAAGGAAATATGACAAGTAAGAAAAAAGTAAGAAGTGAATGCAGCTACAGAATTGCTACTCCCCACGATCAACTACTAAGCAATCATGCACTTTAAGCTCGAAGGAACTTTAGATGGGATCGTTTCTCAGTGAGAGTGTCAGAAGCAATCTATACCACCTTGGCATGAGAGCCGTAACTGATAAGCTGCCTTTCTAACATTAAAACAATCCCTTTGTGGGCTATTTAAGCCCTTGGCAGTAATCTACCACGATCTTAGTTTCGGCACCGGAGTGTCTGCTTTCTCTGGGTGTTCAAAACAGCACTGAATGAAGATCTGTATGTTGACTCCAACAGCTAGGCACTGGCTGCAAGGCGGTTAGAATAATAAATGGCTCAAGGTAGGGTGCAGGCATTTGTATCACATTAGAGGCGATGGGGTTGTTCAAATGTATGGGTAAAGAACTTAGAACCACTGGTCTTGGCTTGGGACTGCCAAGTGTTTGGTAGGAATAACAAACCTGCATAGGCCAAAAAGGTGATGAGTGCAGCCAGCAGGTGGATGCGAAGCTTGGTTCGGACCTCCTGGAAGTGCAGTAGAGCGCTGTGGAAAATAAAAGAGCAGATGGCCTCTATGATGATCGCTTTGGACATGTCGGTGTGGATGGGATCCCTGCAAGCTAAGATCCTCTCGTCGTAATGGTACTTGGTCAGACTCAGGTTCCACAGGACGCTTATGCAGTACCTGCTGCACAGGGCGCTAACCAGCTGAGCCAACAACCTCACGGCACCCGACTCGGGGGACATACCCCCCAGAATCATCTGCATCATCACGCCGCATGGGTTGCTAGCTGTGCCCACCAGGGTCAGGCCATGCACCAAGGAAAAGAAGTAGATCAGTGTCAGTGTCCAGGTGGGATGCGTGGAGTCCTGCTCGCTCAGCAGTTGGAGCTCGTGGGTGCAGCAGCAGAGCTGGAAGGTGGCTAGAAACTCCAGGACGAAGGCGTGGACCATGGGCCTGTGCAGCTGTTGCCGGGCGATCACGCGAGCCAGCCCCATGAACAGCACGACCAACAGCATTAGCCCCAGCGAGATGCAGGTGTCCTGCACCTCCGGCCGGAGCCCCAGTAGCGCGGACATGGCTCCCTCAAGGCTGGGGATGGCTGAGGGCGTCAGGGAAAGAGGAGCGTCGGGGGCTGGAGTCCGAAGTCCGCGGCCCCGCCCTCCCACGCCCCTTAAGGGCGGGCCGAGTGAAGAGCCTGGGTTCCGCGCTGGAGGGCTCCTCCCCCTCCCCGGCAGTGTTGTGCAGATGTGACCTGAGCCGGGGAGGGGGGGTGGGGGAGAGGAGGCGGCGAGGGAGCTGTCCCTGGGCCCTGGCGGAGGGGACAACGGTCAGCAGAGTCCACGCGCACCCCTTCCGCCGCCTCCCGCAGCCCTGGGGCCGCCCGAGACCACTGCGCACGCGCGCGGCGCCCGAGCTCTGGGTTCTCAGCGCCGGACCCCGAACCTAAAGACCGCGCCACGCTGGTGATAGCGCCTGTGGCGATCGGAGCGTGGCTTGAGGACGCCACTTTGATCTTTGCACACTCCGGAAACTGTACTCCACGAAGCCCCAAAGGTCCTCTTCGCAACCACCCCGTTCTTTACTAACGGAGAAACTGAGGTGGAGGAGCGAGGAGGTGAGGAAAGGAAAGGAAAGGAGCTGGGATCAAACTGGAGTGGGCGTGAGAACCGAGGTTTGACTGGTTTGACAAAGTGTTAGAGCCTTGGTTTTCTTCACACACACTCGAACTCTTTTCGTAAGTGTGGGGAAAAATATATATCCATTTTACATATAAAATTGACGTTAATTATATTCACACTATTATCCAGCTATCACCACTATTTCCCAACTTTGAATATTAGTTCTTGTTTTATTTTATTCTATCGAATGCATTTGCTTAATTACCTAATTGTCTTATTTACTTTTATATTTTGTATATAAGTATATTTATGGGAGGGTCACTGTGCCCCATCTCCTTTGTGGCCAACCACCTGCGGCAGTTCTCTCCTTCCACGAGGTGGGTTCCAGGGATCTGACTCAGGTCCTCAGTTAAGCACCTTTACCTGCTGAAGTATCTTGCCTGCAGGTGGTGGTTTATTCATATTGTTTTGGTGACCCTTTTGTTATTGTATAATAGTAAGTGCTGTAAGGTTGTTTTGTCACACACACACACACACACACAAAGAATGTTAGAATGGGGATTAAGAAAATACAACCTTTCCCTCACAGTTTTCTAGTTTTCCCATGAGAAACTCTATTTAGTGAAAGACATCTTATCTCTCTTGAATAACCTTTGTAATCCAGGATTTACCTCATCAGACTGTAATCATATCCAAGACATCTTATGACTCACTCTATAGTCATATTTACTAAAAAGGATGTGTGTGTGTGTGTGTGTGTGTGTGTAAGGAAGGGGCCCTTAGAAAAACTTCCACCAATGGAATTCTAAAGCTTCTAAAATCAACATGCAGTTGTGGCTGAGCCACTTAACTACAGTTCCTGAGAAGCCCACACCCACACTTGGTTGTCTATTGTCCTGTCCAAGAGGACCTTTCTATTGATGTCTGTGTATAAAGAAAATCTCTTCTTTGTTTTTTTAATTTTTTTTGTTTTTGTTTTTTTCTGAGACAGGGTTTCTCTGTATAGCCCTGGCTGTCCTGGAACTCACTCTGTAGACCAGGCTGGCCTCGAACTCAGAAATCTGCCTGCCTCTGCCTCCCAAGTGCTGCGATTAAAGGCATGTGCCACCACTGCCCGGCAGATTCATTTATTATTATAAATAAGTACACTGTAGCTGTCTTCCGACACACCAGAAGAGGGCGTCAGATCTCATATATGGGTGGTTGTGAGCCACCATGTGGTTGCTGGGCATTTGAACTTAGGACCTTCAGAAGAGCAGTTGGTGCTCTTACCCACTGAGCCATCTCACCAGCCCGAAAATCTCTTCTTTGTAAACTCTAGCTTGCTTCACAACAACTCATCCTGAAATTCTTTTCTGCACTGAAATTAAGAATCCCAGACTTGAGCCTGTGTGGTAGCACGTCTTTTTTTTTTTTTCTTAAATATTTATTTATTTATTTATTTACTTATTTATTTGTTTATGTGAGTACACTGTCACTGTCTTCTGACACACCAGATCGAGTGCATCAGATCCCGTTACAGAGGGTTGTTAGCCACCATGTGGTTGCTGGGAATTGAACTCAGGACCTCTGGAAGAGCAATCAGTGCTTTTAATCGATGAGCCACCTCTCCAGCCCTAGTATCACACATCTTAATCTCTGCAAAGGCAGGCAGATCTCTGTGAGTTCAAGGTCAGCCTGGTCCACATAGAGAAACCCTTCACCACTCCCCACACCCCCAACTAATTCCAGCTTCATCTAGTGGGAGTCTCTGGAAAGAAACGCTCAGACTTCTCTAGTCAGCAGTGTGGAGCTGTGACTCTTCCCACCTGATTGGTTTCAGAAATCATGGTAACTCCTTAGCACAGAGCAAGAAGTACTTAGTGAGTAGCTTGAAATTGAAACCCCATGTTCTAACAGCCTGGGTCCAAGAGTTCATGCCAACACCACACTCCTAAGAACTCACCCACGTGGGTGGCCCGCAGTAAGCAAAGAAGGAGTGGGAGACAGCTCCTGAGGCTCTTCTGACCTTGAGTCTAGCAGTGTTCTGAGTTGATTCGTGTTGCAACGCTTGCCTTGGTTCGGAGGTTCCTAATGACTAAGCGCCATCCTGCCTCAGTGTTGTCCCACATGGCTCTCTCACCCACAAGTCCGTCTATTTCCTAGAGCTGAGGGGCAGGGCAGCAGACAGAAGGGTGAACTTCTCCACAGTCCCATCTTATTTCCCAGTCTCAATTGGCCCCCTTTTATAATCCCATGAAGATTCCTAGACTGTAGCTCACATCTGTTGTTACCCTACCATGCTGGTGGCTGACGCAGGATTGCCTCAAATGTGAAGGAACATTCCTTTTTAATGCTAAGATGTCTGTGGTGCCAAGAGTCAAAAAAGTTACTTCATAAAATATAAAGTACATAGAGAAATGAAGCCCTTTCTCTTTGTCTGTGTCAAGCAAAAGAATCTAAGGTCAGTTAAAGCCATGTCTTAGCCATTGCTGTTTGGAGAGACTGCTTTAAAACCAGTCCTGTGAGTGTAGCCCTTCCCCCAAACCCTAGTTAGTCAGAACTCAACTGAGGATCAGTTAATATAAATGTATCCTACTTAGTCAGAACTCATCTGAGGATCAGTTAACATAAATGTATCCATCTCCTGCTGTGCTAATAAGTCAGTTTTGTTAGTAGGAGCCATATGGAAAAATCTGTCTTTTGAACTTTAGTAAGGATTTAAAAATCATCACAGTGTACATTGCCATTAAGTAGACTTTGGACATTGCTTCAGTTAGGAAGTAAGAGCCAAACAAATTGTGCTGAGCCCTGTTCTGAGCTATTTATTCCCTACTGTGTGAAAACAGTGGCTTTCAGGCTGTGCTTGGTCCTGCGCAACTGCATTTTACAAGCTCCATTCGGCTCCATTTTGAGGGTGACTAGAGAAGTAAATGGCTCTGAACCTCATCATATCCACAGACCTGTCCAGCAACAACCATGAGGCACAGACTGATAATTCTTTCTTTAAAATTGTTGTTTTTATGTTACATCTATGCATGCTTGCCTGCCTGTACGAGGCATCAGACCCCCTGGAGTTGGAGGTATGGATGGTTGTAAGCCTCCATGTAGGTCCTGGGGATTAAACCCACATCCCAGGAAGAACAGGAAGTACACTAACCACTGAGCCATTGCTCTGTTCCCTAAACATTTATTCTTTTTTCAATTTT
>NW_022196904.1:86536347-86536784 GCF_008632895.1 Mastomys coucha
TTTTGGAGACAGGGTCTCTCTCTTATGAAGCTCTCGCCGTCCTGGAACTGTTATGTAGATCTCAAACTTACAGAGTTCCACCTGCCTCTGCTTCCTGAGTGCTGGAATTAAGGGTGTGCGCAACCACACCCAGCCTAATAATTTCTTCTTAAAAGATGTCAACCATAAACAAAGTGGGAACATATTATTAGCACATGGGCACATTAAAACCATATCAGAGTTGGAGAGATGGCTCAGTGGTAAGAGCTCACACTGTCTGGAACTCCAGGTCTAGGGCTTCACACACCCTCCTGTGCTCTCCATGGGCACTTGCACACAAAGGGCATCTACTCACATAGGCACACACACAATACACATAAATAGAAATAAGTCTTTAGAGCCGGGCAGTGGTGGCGCACGCCTTTAATCCCAGCACTTGGGAGGCAGAGGCAGGTGGA
>NW_022196904.1:86536842-86546049 GCF_008632895.1 Mastomys coucha
AGTCTTTAGAACCATATAAACCAGAACTTATCAGAGGGCACTGAACACACCAGAGTCATCTAACTGCTTGGCGTATGTGGCCAGGGACTGACAGGCAGAGAACTCCTTACTGTCTCAAACTTCCCCTCAGCTTGGTAGCCACTGCTTGATGCAGCCCACTAGCATTGCTGTCCGTCCACCTCTCTGTCTGTTCATCTGTCTGCACCTGTCCTTCATGCTTCTGCCCCTGGGCAGCTCAGCTTGTGGCTTTGTTTGCTGCCAAGAGCTCTCCAGCTGGGTTTGTAGTGTCTTGTCTAACCACCTCCAGTGACTGCCCCCTCACCCCCATCAGCTCTCTACCAAGGCCTCTTTGAACTCTTTAATGAACTGAGGTCCTTTAAACCCCTTCCCAGCCCATTTTATAACCTATGTATATACACAGATATAGATATGATTACTGTGATGTTTAATGTATGATTTGAGAACTTGTAGGAGTAATTAACTTTGAGTATAACAGGCATGGTGGTACACAATTGTACACCACAACTGTAATTCCAGCACTTGAAGCAGGAGTATTACACGTTGAAGGTCATTTTTGGCTACATGAGACTGTTTCAAAAATAACTAAATATGCGGAATAAAAAAACCTCCTGTTTGCCAATGGCCAGCTATCAAGGGAAATCCAGACTACTTGGCAATTTGTAGCCAACAAAATCAACAAAAATCCTGTGCATTTATTGTTATTTAATAAGTTCTGACTGTGGAAAGACTGGGATATTTTCGTCTGTATCACTGGTGTAGCATAAACCTCTAGTGCAGTGCTTCTCAACCTTCCTAATGCTGTGACCCTTTAATTTTGTTGTGGAGACCCCCAACCATAAAATTATTTTTGTTGCTACTTTGTAACTGTAATTTTGCTACTGTTATGAATTGTAATACACATATTTGTGTCTTCCCGTTGTTTTAGGCCAACCCTTGTGAAAGGGTCATTCTACTCTTGGAAGGAGTCACAAATCACACCTGAGGTTGAGCATTTTATATCAACTAAATCAATCTTCCTCTTTTCAGAGTCAGGAAATCACTAGCACTCCTCCAGAGAGACGGTAATAGCTAAGACTTCTTAGCTTTGGTGAAACAGCATCAAAGACCTTCCTTGTTCTTTTATACTATAGAAGAGAGATCAGAAACTAGTGTACAAAAGAGGCCAAGCTTGCTGGCCCACATCGACAATCGTAGCGCTCCAGAGGCAGAAACAGAGGCAGATCCTGCAAGTTCAAGACCGGCCAAGATGCCACCTTGAGAACCTGTCTCAAACAACAACAACAATAACATGTAAAATTATAGTGACAACAACAACAAAAAGGCCCCTGGGGGACAGGGAAGAGATACCACTAAGACTTCAGGGCAGGGGGGCTCTTATGTTTTGTTTCTATGAGCTGACTATTGTCGTGGCTAAAGAGTGACTGGAGTTTGTGTGGGTGCTGTTGTACAGTCATGTGGAAACCAAGAACGATTTGAAGATAAGGAAACACTGACACAGAAATTTGTGAGGGGATTTTCAGGCTGAGGGAGCAGCCACAGGGAGGAGGAAGGAGGAGAAGAACAAGGAAAAGTGAGTGTGGGGGGGACACTGAGGCAGAGAGCTGGTTCGGTGGTCCACCAGGGAATGCAGGAAAGGCTCAGGGATGGGACATGAGCAGAACCTGGGGAACTGATATGCACAGTGCTCTAGTCACTGGGACAGCACAGCAAAACCCCTCTGGAGGTGTTCACATCAGTACTGTGACAGTACAGGTGTCAAGGGAGAGAGCAATGGTCACATTTATCACATGCTACTAACTTTCCAGAATTTACATATGTCTTTTACCTTTATAACAACCCTATGAGGGTTGGAATACAGCTTAATGGTAAAAGACTTGCCCAACGTGCAGAAAGCCTTGGGTGTGACCCACAGTATTTCAAAAAGAAAAACAAACAAAACCACTACAAAATACTATGAGGTAAGTATTGTCCCCCATTAAAACAAAAACAAACAAACAAACAAAAAAAAAACCCTTAGGACCTACAAGATGCCTCAACCTGTAAAGGGATTGCATCAAAATTGGTAAGCTGGTGACCAGAGTTGTAATCCATGTAATCCATGTAAACTAAAAGGAGAGAAATGACTCAAGAAAATTGTTCTTTAACCTCCATACGCGTGCTGTGGCAGGAGTACACTTGAACACAGGAATGAACACACACACACACACACACAAATACACTCACACACACTCTCACACACACACCACACACACACTTACACACTCACACTCACATACACTCACACTCTCACACACATCACACTCACACACACTCACACACGCACTTACTCACACTCACATCACACTCACACACACACTCACACACTTACGCACACTTATGCACACATGCACACACACACTTTTTACTTGGGAAGTACCTTAACAATGGGTATGGGCCATCAGTAAACACAAGGAAAGGAAACAGCAGTATTGCATTAGAGTTGTATCTTGATATTTTGTCTTTCTCATGCTGCTGATATCAATTCCTTTTGCTTTATGTTTGGAAAAACAAAAATGATGCTAAAGATACAGAGGCCACAGAAACGTGGTGGAGTGTCAGGCCCCAGGGTTGAATTTTGGGCTAGCCTTCCTAGGTAGGACTGTGTGTGGCACATCCTACCACAGGGTGGCAGCACCTCATATTCATTCCTTCAGTGGCCACACAGGTTTTGTTTTGTTTTGTTTTCAGTTTATTAAACATACTAAATAAACTGGATGTGGTGATACAATGCTCTAACCCCAGCATTTATGAGGCAGAGGTCAAAGGAATGCCACCAAGTCATCCTGGTCTACGAAATGAATTCCAGGCCAGCCAGGAACACATAACAAGACTTTGCCAAAACAAAGCAGAGAGCTGCTGGTTCAACAGTTAGGAGTGTTCCTTTGGTATTCTCACAGAGACTGGAGTCTGGCCCCTTGCACCCACACTGGGCATCTCACAATCGCCTGTAACTCCAGCTGCAGAGAATCCAATACTCTCTTCTGGTATCTGACTGCCCTGGCACTTACATATACTCAGACAGTCAGATAGATGGGCAAGCATGCTAACACATACCACAAATAAAATAAATATTTTTAAAAGCCAAAACAAAAATAATACTAAAAGTTTATCAGTTATAGTCCGTCTTTGGAAACTGAATTTTAACCAGAAATTCTTGGTCTGAAACAGTTCACAGAAATAGTTCACACTTTTGTAAGTTTTAGGATCTTGACATTTGACACCAAGCAAGCAGGAGAAAACAAACCACAAATGTCTTTCAGTGTCATGAGAGACTGACACAAAATAAGCCATGGCCATTGACTCTCCGCTCAGGACATCATGGAGGCCTGAACACGCAGAGCTCCCACACTCAGAGACAGAGCACCTGGCAAAGGAAAAAATATCTGCATTTTCTATAAAATTTCTACCCCTTGGGACAGACGGGTTCAGTGGAAAGCTGCTTGCCTCAAAGGCTGCCACCTGAATTTGATCTCGTGAACGCTCATCAAGGTGAAAGGAGTGAACAGACTCCATGTAGCTGATCTCTGATCTCCACAGGCACACTACAGTGTGCACATGTGTGCATGCACACACATATACACCCATACTTTTAATTCCCTAGGTTTATTGGGCATATTGCACTCTGCACTCAGAGCTCTGGATGAAGTATCTGTCTTAGTACCCAACAAGCAATGGCTGCACCTTTAATAATACTCATGTGATTTTTGTTTACTGTTTTTTCTATCATTTGAGAACCTTAGAGACTATCCCATCTATTGTTTCTTAACCTTGGATGTACTTTGGAATCATTTGGGAAGCTTGAAAAAGTCTGGGATTTATCTGGTCCCAGTCCCTGAGGCTCTGATTTAGTGGGCATGGGGTGTGAGAGAGAATAGTTAGCTTTTTGTTTTGGTTTTTCATGCTGGAATGGAAGCTGTGGCCTTATGTATACAAGGCCCCTGCTTTTCTCTCTTCACTGGAGGATTTCTTTCTTTCTTTCTTTTTTTTTTTTTTTGGTTTTTCAAGACAGGGCTTCTCTGAGTAGCCCTGGCTGACCTGGAACTCACTCTATAGACCAGGCTGGCCTTGAACTCAGAAATCCACCTGCCTCTGCCTCCCAAGTGCTGTGATTAAAGGCATGCAACAGCACCGCCTGACTTCACTCGAGGTTTTAAAATGCTCAGAACTATGGTTCTCAACCTTCCCTAAGGCTGCGACCCTTTAGTACAGTTCCTCATATTATGGTGATCCCCCACCATAAAATTATCTCTGTTGCTACTTCATAAGTGCAATTGTGCTACTGTTGTGAATCATAATGTAAGTACCTGATATATGGAACATACAATATGGAACTTCAGGGGTCGCGACCCACAGGTTGAGAACCACAGCCCTAGATAGCTCTACTATGAATACAGGATAGCTAAATATTCCTTTAGAATCTAGACAGACACACTGAGGAGGCTTAAAGGGTGGACATAGTTTATCTGGTGACACAAGATTAAGAACTCGCCGGGCAGTGGTGGTGCACGCCTTTAATCCCAGCACTTGGGAGGTAGAGGCAGGTGGATTTCTGAGTTCAAGGCCAGCCTGGTCTACAAAGTGAGTTCCAGGACAGCCAGGGCTACACAGAGAAACCCTTGAAAAACCAAAAAAAAAAAAAAAAAAAAAAAAAAAAAAAAAAAAAAAAAAAAAAGAACTCAAACAAAAAATGGCCGACTCAGCACCTTGGTCTGCCTTAGCACACATAGCAACCCCTGGCTCACAGCTGGACCTCCAGGCCAGGTCCATCCTTTGTCTAACCCACAGCACTACAAGCTGCAACTCCAGTGCTTATTATGTGCCAAACACTGAGTAAACTGCAGAACATATTACTTCCATGTGACAGCATTCACGAGAGGTGTGAGGGCCCCGTTGAAAGCAGAGGAAGGTCAAAGATGAAGCCAGAGGCAGAAGCCGCTGTTTAGAGAATCCGGGAGGCTAGCAGAGCTCCAGCTAGAGAAGCCAGCACAGTGTTGGATGATGGCCGACCCTGAAAACCCAGGCTCTTTGGCTGTATTCACTGCCATCCACCTACCCCATTTTACAGGCCGTCAAGAACCACTCATAACTCAGGGATAAGGAGTCGCCTGCACTCAGTGGAGAAATAACTCAGCAGTTAAGAGCACCGGCTACTCTTACAGAGGATCTGGGGGTTGATTCCCAGAACTCACATGGCGGCTCACAATCATCTGTAACTCCAGTTTCAAGAGATCAGATGCCCTTGTCTGGCCTTCATGGGCACCATGCACACATCTGGTACACACACATACATGCAGACAAATACCCATACACATAAAAACATAATAAACATAATGAAATAATAGTTTTGGGAGTTAAAACAAAATAAAAACAACCCCCCCCCCCAGACACTCAGGCCTCCCAGGATCTCTTTACTGACTCCAGTTCTATGGTCTCCATCACCACATTAGCCAGGGCATTCTTATTATTATTGTATTTTTCAAGTTTCTCAACTTTCCTGTTTTGTTTGTTTTGTTTTGTTTTTCGAGACAGGGTATCTCTGTGTAGCCCTGGCTGTCCTGGAACTCACTCTGTAGACCAGGGAGGCCTCGAACTCAGAAATTCTCCTGCCTCTGCCTCCCAAGTGCTGGGATTAAAGGCGTGCGCCACCACCGCCCGGCAGCCAGGGCGTTCTTTTGTCCTGTATGTGACTTGATATCTTTTCCATGGCTGAAAGGGAGCTCCCCCTCGCTACATTTCTTTCTAGCAGTTGGAGCTGTAGGAGAATGACGAACTGCACTAATAAGACACTAGTACTTAGAGTTCTGTAAGGCTCCAGCCTTGGGATTGTCCTGAGAAGGGGGATCCTGGCAGCCCAGGAGGTGTTAAAAACCGAGAACTAAAATTTCTGGGCTTGGTTTCGTGGGACTAGTTCCTCTTCCGCGAGAGAGCCGCTAGGTGGCAGTCGATACCCTAGTTCAGAGTGAGCTGCGTCCAACCGCAGTAGGAATTTTCCTCCTCAGTACAACACAAAGCCAGGCTTTTCTCTGCAGCCTGGCCACCAGAACATTCTGTCCAGCCAGAGGCTGGTGGTCAGGATCCTCCCGCGTTCGGAGAACCTCTTCTGTTTGCATGGCTTTACTGAGAACACTGCTTTTGATTTTATGTGACACTGCTACCTTGTAGCCTCCTGGGCCTAGGGAGGGCTGACACAACTTTGAGGAGCAGGGTGCGCAGGAAACCTGGCTGCTGCTCCAGGCTGTCCTGCCCACTGCCTCCTTCTTCTGGATCTAAACCTTGTGCACCCTTGGTTTAGATTAACCATGGCTGCCCTGGAACTCTCTATATGGACCTCAAACTCACAGAGATCCATTGGCCTCAAACTTAGAGATCCACATGCCTCTGCCTCCAGAATGCTGGGGCTAAAGGCACGAGCTACCTCACCCAACAAATTTTAATGCTTTTAAATTATATTTATTTTATTTTATGAGTGGCTTGCCTGCATTTATGTATGTACAACGTATGTGTTGTTCAGAGGGCAGGAAGAGGATATCAGATGCCCTAAAACTGGAGTTAAGGGTGATTGTGAGCCACTGTATGGGTGCTGGGAACTGAGCCTGGGGTCCTCTAGAAGAGCAACAAATGCTCTTAACTGTGAGTCATCTCTCCACCTTCCATTTTTATTTTTTCACTCCATCTTATTTAAGAACACGTGTGTGCTTCATGTCTTTATCCTTCCTCTGTAATGGCATGTAGGTTGGTTTATGCCTCAGTTCTTACAGATAGTGCCACAGTGAACACAGGGCTTCTAATGGCTTGTCAAGATCCTGACTTCAGTTCTTTTGTATTAATATGTGGAAGTGGGATTACTGAACAATATGGCTGTTCTATCTTTAACCTTTTGAGGAGCCTGCTTACTGTTTTCCAGAACAGGGGAAACAGTTCATATTTCTGCCAACAGGATTCAAAGATTTTTCTTTTGCCCACATTCTCAGCACCACTTCTTATTGTTTCTCCTCCTTCCTCTTCCTCTTCTTCTTCCTCTTCTGCTTCCTTCCCCTCCCCTCTCTTCCTCCTCCTCTTCTTCCTCTTCTTTCTCTTCCTCCTATTCCTCTTCTTCCACCTCCTCCTTTCCTTCTTCCTTTTTTTGATGTTAGCATCCTGAAAGGCTCAGGGAGTATCTCTGTGGTTTTGATTCACACTTCACAGAAATTCAGTGATGCTAATCATTTTTTCCACATGCTTGTTGGATACTTTGTATACTTTCTTTGGAGGAGAAATGTCTATTCAGGTCCTTTCTCCATTTTTAAAAACTGGCTACTAGTTTTTGAATTTATTAACTTACTGGAATTCTTTATGTATTTTGGAGGTTAACGCCTTATCACATATAAGACATGAAAATGCCTTCACTCCTGCACGGCTGTCTCTTTCTCTGCAGATCGTTTCCTTGGTTGCCTTTTAGTGTGCCGTAGTTACACTGTTTCTGATATCTGTGTTTGAGGTCCTGCCTATGAGACTACAGTCACAGTAACACAGGGAAGTCTCCTCTCTTCTTCTCTAGGAGCTCCACACCATCGGGCTTGCAGCTAAGTCTATAATTCTTTCAAGGGCTTTGATGGTTGTTATTTTGGTTTTTTTGGATGTTGAGGTTGGAGCCTGGGGCCCTGGATGTGCTAAACATATACTCTACTGTGAGCTTAAGCTCTTTGCAAAGTTACCGTTCCTGTCAGATGGAGAGTGGCTAAGACTGTCTCTCAGCCTGGCTAGCGATTGTTTTCAGAAAGCTTTTAGATTTCATATCATTCCATATTTCCTACGGTGCTGGAGTCCTTTTCAGAGAGCTCTTGCCCATGCTTATATCTTGAAATCCTCTCCCTGTGTTGTCTGTTACCGTGTCCTAGTTTCAACTTGTACGCTAAGGGCTTTGATCCATGTTGGAACTGGTTTTTGTGTAGGGCATAAGATACGAATCTAATTACATCCCCATGTGAAAACTCAATTTTCCTGGCACCATCTGGTGACGAGGCTATATTTCCCCAACATATGTGTTTGATGCCTTTGCCAAAATTTAGGTAGTTGTACATATGTGGAGTTGCTGATGAGTCCTTGGTTGTACCCACTGATCCCTGCATCTGTGTGGTGCCATGTAGTTTTGATACTATGGCTCTGGTATAAGTGATTGGGTGTTGTGCTCCTCCAGCATTGTTTTCTGCTTAGGCTTGGTTTGGCCACTCGAGTTCTTTTGTGCTTCCATGTAAACGTTAGGATTACCTTTTCTAGTTCTTCGAGTTCTGTTGATAGAATTTCGATGTGGATCGTGTTGGAGACTGCTTTTGGTAATATAGACATTTTCAAAGTATTAATTCTACCAATCCATGAACATGGCAAGTCTTTCTGTCTACTAGCATTCCGTCAAATGCTCTTTTCGATGCTTTCAAGTTCTCACTGTCAGAGGCTTTTGCCTCCTGGGTTAGTTTCATTAGTGGATGTTTGTGTGTTCCTCTAACTATATTTTTTAGAATTTTTAAAAATTATTTTATATGTCTGAGTGTTTTACCTGGACGTATGTCTGAGCACCACTTGTATATCTGGTGTCCTTGTAGGGTCAGAAGAAGGCATTGGTTCCCCTGGGACTGGAGTTACAGATGTTTGTGAGCCAGCCACTGTGTGGATGCTGGGAATCAAACCCAGGTGCTCTGGAAGAGCAACGAGTACTCTTAGCCACTGAACTCACTCCTAGCACTGGCTCCAGCTCCTGGTCCTCCTGCTTCTGCTTCCTAAGTGCTGGAATTACAGTTGTGCCCCACCACATCCAGCTAGAGTCTTTTAATTATGAGGTTATGCTGTTGCTGGGCAGTGGTGGTACATGCCTTTAATCCCAGCACTCAGGAGGCAGAGGCAGGCTGATTTCTGAGTTTGAGGCCAGCCTGGTCTACAGAGTGAGTTCCAAGACAGCCAGGGCTACACAGAGAAACCCTGTCTCAAAACAAAACAAAATAAAACAAAACAAAACACCAAAAACCAAATCAAACCAAAAAGACCATGCAGAGAAGCTTTGATTTGGCTTCTTCCTGTCTTTTTGTAATTCTTTAACTTTTGTCTCTTTTCTCATTCAACCCATATTGCGTGCCAACCTGGAAAACTTAAGGAGATCCTTTTTCAAAAAAAAAA
>NW_022196904.1:86546362-86549230 GCF_008632895.1 Mastomys coucha
CCCCCCCCCCCCCCCGCTTCTCCTGAGACAAACCATAGAAAGTAGAATTTCTCTTCGCCAAGGTGGGCCGCAGAACTGTTAGCCCTTCCTTAGCATTCCCAGCACTCAAGAGGCTGAGGCAGAAGGAGCCAGAGTCTAAGGCTAGCCCGAACTACAAAACCAGACCCTGTCTCACAAGACCAAGGGCTGGGCATACAGCTCAACCGTAGAGTGCCTACCTAGTGTGTGCAAAGCTGCATTCCCAGCACTGCAGAGAGAAAAACCAAAACAAACAGAGAACCCCAGCACACTTCTCTCTATTGCTAAGCACAGAAGCCAAGAATATTGTTCTAATTTTCCCTCACCTTTCTGTGTTGATGGTTGCCATAAAGAAATTCTTTGACATATCTTGTTTGATTATAGGTCAAAAGACTCCTATTTCAGACGGGATCCTACTCAATACCCAGAAGCGAAGGATGCTATGAAGAGGCCAGAAGAATCTAGACAGGCCCCGTAGGGCCCCTGTATATCACTACTAGATCATTTCCTTGTATCCAATCACATTTGTCAGCTCCCTATGCTTCATCTAACTGAATGGACACTCCAGCCTGCGTCCTTGGTCTTCCTTCTGAAGGCAACGAATCATGTAAAGCTATGATCAAATAAACGTGTGCGCCTGTCTCTTGTTAAGCTGTGTTTTAGGCTGAAGGTGTTGGCTGTGACCCTTTATGATGAGCAGGAAATCGATCATCCGCTTCACTGCTCCTGCGGTGGAAATGGGACCGGTGAAGAGAAAACATTAGTTTGACCACCTAGCGTGACTGTTCTGATATTGCAGAATAATTTCTAGTCTCTGGCAGGTAGTACAAAGTGCAGCAGTGTTGCACGGCCTGTATCAGTGGGAACAGGACTGGAAGTGAGTGCTGTAGCAGTCAAATTGGATCTTGAAATTGTAAAAGAAAGGTAGGAAGTTGGGTGGGCGGGGCTAGAGAGCAGGTGGAGGGATGGCTGGGAGGACTTTCCTTTGTGGACATTGACCTCCTTTTTGTTGTTGTTTTGAGACAGAGTCTCCCTGTATAGCCCTGGCTGTCACTCTATAGACCAGGCTGGCCTTGAACTCAGAGATCTTTAGCTCTTGAGTGCCATGATTAAAAGCATGTGCATCCACCACCACCAGGCAATGACTGTGAGTTTAGAAAGTATCCTAAACTACATGTGATTCAGTAAATCGGTGGCCTGAAGAAAAGTCAGCAGGGAATCTATGGAGTCTTAAAGACCTGAGAACTACAAATACCAACAAATAAAAGAGATCTATTTTGACAGTATATGACTTGGCTATAAGGTAACTTTAAGAAGTTTTTGTAGCTGTGGGTTTTTTTATTTTTATTTTTATTTATTTTTTTTTACCTCCCAGAGATTGAAACATTTATGATGAAATATCTTGAATTTGCTTTAAAGTATTTCCTATAAAATTGGTGTGGGAGGGGCTGGAGAGGTGACTCAGCCATGGAGAAGGCTTGCTCTGAAGTCCTGAAGACCAGAGTTTGGCTTCCAGCACCTGGGTAGCAAGCCAAGCGTGCCTTGCAAACAACTGTGTCCTGGTTAGTTTGTGTCAAACTAGCATTGTTTAAGGAGAGAGAGACCCAGTTGGGAAACTGCCCTCACCAGATTGGCCTCTGGACAAGCCTGGTAGGGCATTTTCTTGATTAATGATTGATATGAGAGAGTCCACTTTAGGCAGGTGTTTCTGGATTCTACAAAAAAAATCAGGCTGAGCAAGCCATGGAGAGCAAGCCAGTAAGCAGCACCCCTCACCGGTGTCTGCATCTGCCACTCCCTCCAGGCTTTTGCCTTGAGTTCCTGCCCTGACTTGTTCTGTGATGCACAGTGATATAGAAGTGTAAGTCGAACAAACCCTTTTCTCCTGAAATTGCTTTTGGTCATGGTGTTTTATCACAATAGAAATCTGAAGACAACTGTAACCTTGGCTCAGAGGGAAATGGAGTCAGGCAGATCACTGGGGCTTGCTGGTTGCAGCAGAGTTGAGATATTCCCAGGTCAGGAAGAGATCCAGGCAGCAGGCAGAAAGTGCAGGAAGAGGAAATCCAATGTTCCACCACCATGCATAAGCATATGCACTCGTTCCCACAAGATAATCAAAGAAAAAACTTAATGTATGCAGGAGAATAAAGCAATACTAGAACATTAAAATAATTAGCAATTTGTTATATCATTTCCTGACTCATCTGTGTATGTTTGAAAATTTCCACACAGGAAATTTTAAAAATAAACTTACCTGCAAGGCAGAGTGTGTTAATCAGCTCAGATGGTAAGCCAGGACCCTGCGACAGGAGCTGTCCTCAGGCCAGTGGGAAGAGCTCAGGCTTGGCAATCAGAAAGGTTTGGTTTGATTTCCAGCTCTGTTCCTTACTTGCCAAGTTGCTTTGAGCAAGTCACTGACTTCTGGGCGCAAGCGTGGGTACTTCATGTTTCAGAATGTTGAAGGAGCGAGTGAGTCCACGTGTGTGTAAAGTGCACATCACATGACAGGCACATAGGAGATGCAGTAAAAGTCGTAATTACTTTACTGCAATCCAACTATTTTTTTTTTTTACCTTGTTCATTTTTAAAATAGATGTAAAAAAATCAAAGTATATGAAGCAGACGTGAACTTTCTCTTGCAAACTTCCAAGTGTCATGTCTGGGGAAGAATCTGCTTAAATTAAAACTTTAGCCTGTATCTTTCCAGACTGTTTTTTTTTTAAGTTTTTAAATATACACAGGCATATATATCTGTAATCATGTATATATTGAAAACAAAAGTTGCCACGCACACTTTGCGTGAAGGCGGTATCTGAGGCGTAAACTTCAAGGAAAGTCAGTCTCCTG
>NW_022196904.1:86549777-86550425 GCF_008632895.1 Mastomys coucha
AACTGTTGAGCTGCCAGATTTTTCATTTTCTCTTTTACAATGATTGTAAAAGCCTCATGTAATATTTATAGAAATATACTCAGACCATACACCACTTGTGTCTAGTCTGTTTGTCAAAAGCCGAATCCCGTGCCCACCTGGCCAGAACTCCTTGTCCCGCGGAACAAGGAACCCTGCAAGAAATCCCGGTCCGTGGCAAAAAGTGGATTTTTTTTTTTGAGATAGTTTCTCTATGTAGCCTTGGGTATCCTAGAACTCACTCTGGAGTCTAGAGATCGATTGCCTCGGCCTCTTGAGTGCTGGGATTAAAGGTATGCACCGTCTCCACTTCGTCCCCCAAATCTTACTTGTTGTTCTGAAATCTCCTTTTGATATTATGCTATCGAGCATGTGTGTGCATGTGCGTGTGCGTGTGTGTGTGTGTGCATGTTCATGTGTGTGTCTGTGTGCATATAGAGGCCAGAGGGCAAAATTGTCTACCTCCTTTGAAACAGGGTCTCTAGCTCCAGCTGCATATGTAGCAGAGGATGGCCTTGTCAGGCATCAATGGGAGGAGAGGTCCTAGGTCCTGTGAAGGCTTGATAGATGCCCCAGTGTAGGAGAATCGAGGGTGGGGAGGTAGGGGGGGGTGGGTGGGTGGAAGAATGC
>NW_022196904.1:86550565-86633631 GCF_008632895.1 Mastomys coucha
AATTTAAGAAAGAAAGAAAGGAAGAGAAAGAAAGGAAGGAAGAGAAAGAAAGAAAGGAAAGAAGGAAGGAAGGAAGAAAGAAAGAAAGAAAGAAAGGGAGAAAGAAAGAGAGAGAGAAAGAGGGTCTCCCATTGGCCTGGAGCTCATTGACTCATCTAACTGGCTAGCCCAGGAACCCCAGGGTCCCCTGTCTCTGCCTTCCCAGTGCTGAGATCACAGGCACGTGCCACCACGTTTGACATTTTTACATGGGTTCTGGGAATCACACTCAGATTTTCACACTTTTGAGGCAACTGAGACATGTCCTGCCTGTAGCATGTCTCTTTTATGTCAGTTCATGTGGCTCTGTAGACTTGGTTTCATAGGTTTCATTCCTATGCATTTGCTCCCGACTGTGGGTATTTATAAGAGCTAGAATATGGTAACACTGCGATGATTCTAACGTCCCTCTATGATACACTGGGGGATTTCTTTTTTAATTTTTGTTTTTGTTTATTGTTTTGTTTTATGCTAAGACCTCAGTATTCATGGCTTTTTCTGCTTTTCTAAGTTGCATGCTGAGAGGGACTGTCTTTTCTGGTGCCAGGTTTTCTCAACAAGCACTGAGGTGTGGTTTGATTTAGAAAAAAAAAATCGGCCTCAGTGGAGAAGGAGTTGGGCTGCACTCTGCTGCCTGCCTGGCTGGAGGACAGTGACACAGCTGCTGTTGTCAAGGCTGAATGCCGCAGAGATGGGCAAGATGAATGGGAGTCCCAGTTTTCATTGTGAAAAGCCAGCAAAGATCCTGTGAGGTGGGATCCTGAGAGAATAAAGCAATAAAACCTCCTCTCAAAAGAAATCCCAGTGGATGTGGGGATGAAAAGGTGGGTGAAGAAAGAAGGGGGTGGGGAAGTTCACTCTCCCCTCCTGTTGTCCTGATGACTTTTTAAGAGGACGGTTTAGGAGAAAGATGGTTTCAAAAGGGGGAGGGGAGGAGGTCTGGCCCTGCCTTATGTAAGAGCACCTGACATGCGCGGTACAATCAGTCCCAGGCAGACGCCTTAGAAAGCTCGCTTTGTAAACCACTCTTTGCTCTGGGGAGGCCAACAATTGCCAACAATTGGCCTTTGTCCTTGCGGCTCTCCCATCATCCCACTATAAAGCTTCTGGTTCAAACCACTGGGAGGTTTGGGCAAGAAGAAATTCTTCCATTGTCTGCTAGAAATGAGATCAATAAGGTGACGTCACGCATGATGTAAGGCTTGCCCCGGGTTCCGGCTGGTCCAGGTGCAGGGAATCACAAGAGGCCTCCTTGCTGCACGTATTTCTTTAGGCCATTAGGCAACCTGGCCACACAATGTGAAATCTTCAGTACCTTCCCTTTTCCCCTTTCTGCCCTATAACTACCCTTGCCTATGACCCCACAACAGGCTCTCTGGTTTCTTGGACGGGAGATCTCCCTTCTGCAGGCCTCTTCCCAAACACAGCCTATACTGTTGTAGAGACATCCATTCTCTTGTCTGTTTGTCTGTCCTTGCCAGCTGTAGGAGATACAATCTCAGCCCCAGAGGCCCGAGGTTAAACAACAGCCCAAAGATACAAGTAGATAGATTCAGACTGTGAGCTGGACCATGAAGCAACTGAACTAGTTTAATCATCAAGTCAACATCACAAGAAGAAACAAATATACAAAAAGATGTAGTGGAATGGGGGGAGTTGTCCTAGATTTTAAAATTCAAAAGACAGACTGGGGAGATGGCTTATCAGGTAAACATACTTGCCACCCATGCTTGGCAACCTGAGTTCCGTCCCCTGAAGCCACAGAAAGGTGGAAGCAAAGACCTCAGGCCACAGAGTTGTTCTGTGGCCTCCACATTCACATGTGGCTCATGTGTTTCCCCTCCCCCGACACACACACGATAAATAAATAAAAATAAAATTCAAAAGACATAACTATCAAATGCATGCAAGAACCCTTGTTTACATCCTGATTTTAACAAATGTCACAAAGGGGCATTTCTTTAGATTTCAGAAAACAAAAGCTAAGAGGTACATACCCTGGAGGAATTGTTACTTTTTAAATCATTTGATTGGCTGTGATAATGTGGGAATATTAGCATGTGAAGTGTCAAGGGAGGAAATTCCAGGAGGTCTGGAATTCACCTTAAAAAGTCTACTCGGGCCAGGCAGTGGTGGTACATGCCTTTAATTCCAGCACTTGGGAGGCAGAGGCAGGCAGATTTCTGAGTTCTGGGACAGCCTGGTCTACAGAGTGAGTTCTGGGACAGCCAGGGCTCTATACAGAGAAACCCTGTCTGGGGGTGTGGGGGGGGGATGTCTACTTGGATAAGTCAGATGTACATGTGTGGTGGTAGGCAGTCCTGGTAAGTGTTGAAAATGGGTGATAAGTACTTTTATACAATCCTGTCTAATGTTGTTGATTAAAAAAAAATCATAATAGCTGGGCGGTGGTGGCGCATGCCTTTAATCCCAGCACTTGGGAGGCAGAGGCAGGCAGATTTCTGAGTTCGAGGCCAGCCTGGTCTACAGAGTGAGTTCCAGGACAGCCAGGGCTATACAGAGAAACCCCGTCTCAAAAAACAAACAAACAACCAAAAAAACAAAAAAAAAATCTTAATAAAATTGTAGTGTGGGGCCAGCTAGATGGCTAACAGGTAAAGACACTTGCCAGGCAATCCTGAATTTGTTCCTTGGAACTCGTGTAAAGGCGGAAGGAGAGAACCAGCTCCAGCAAGTTCTGCTCTGACTGGAACACCAGCTGTGTCATGTGACACCCCCCCACACACACACACACACATTCACCATAATAAAGCACATTAACATTTTAAAAGGAAAAATAGAGGCTGAGTGTGGTGGCACTTGCCTTTTATCCCAGCATATCAGGAGGCTGAGGCCGGAGGATCTTTATGAGTTCAAGGCCAGCCTGGTCTACAAACTGAGCTCCAGGACAGCCAAAACTACACAAGGAAAGAAACCCTGTCTCAAAACAACAACGACAACAACAAACCAAAACCAAACCAAACAAACAAAAAGTAAGGAAAGAAAAAGAGGGAAAGAGAAGGAAAGAAAGAAAAAAGGCCTGGAGTGATGGCTCAGTGGTTAAGAGCACTGACTGCTCTTCTAGAGGTCCTGAGTTCAAATCCCAGCAACCACATGGTGGCTCACAACATCTGTAATGAAATAAGATGCCCTCTTCTGAGATGTCTGAACACAGCTACAGTGTACTTATATGTAATAAATAAATCTTTAAAAAAAGAAGAAAGAAGAAATTAAAAAGAAAGAAAGAAATGGAAGCGTGGGAGAAACAGAACTGAGATGCTCTGTTGGACAGTTCAGCCTGATTCCTGACGTCCACAGAGCAAAAGGAGGGACAGTCGCTGTGGTTCTGGCCACCTGCGCACTCCAGCTTCATCACCCGCACATCTGGCTGCAGTGATCACACCTGAGGCAACGATGAGCTCATGGAAGGAAGGGATGCTGAGAGGTGTGAGAGCCTCCCGTGCTTCTCATTATTGCCCACACCTGAGGTGGCACCTCAGCACAGAGAGCCGAGAGCCCAGCAGCTGCTGGTGTTCTTTTGCATCTAAGGAATGCGACCACTTGGCTGACTCACTGGGGGAATAGTTTCTGATTCTGTGAGCAGCTGAAAGACGGCTTCCTCTTCCCTCTCCACTTCTTCCACCATTACAACACTCAGAGAAAGGAAACATGACCCAGTGAGTAACTACGGGAATTTTCTTTTCACTCCATACACTGCCATAATTGACCCAATTACTTGACATTCCTACTAAAAAACAAACAAAAAAGATAAGGAAAAGAAAAAAGAAAGTAGAACCTTAAAGTTGATTTACAGAATGAGGAATTTGCCTTCCTTTTTTTCTTCCATTTCTGCAGTGAAACAAATCAAAAGAAAAATAACTTGAGTAGAAACTCAAAGAGTTTCATGCTGTACACAAGCGATGCCGGGGTTCACTCCCCAGACCCAAAGGGCAGTCACTGTATTGGATTTAAGGAGGATACCTCACGTGGGTATCATTGAAAGGTAAAATAATTGCTACCAACAAGATGATGATGATGATGATGGTGGTGGTGGTGGTGCTGGTGGTGCTGGTGGTGCTGGTGTGTGTATGTGTGATAGAAGGGGGAGGGAGGGCACGAGCATGCGTGCTACAGCGCATGTGTAAAAGTCAGAGAGCTAACGTCAGGGGCTGACTCTTTCCTGCCAAAGGTTCTGGGAACCGAACTCAGGTTGTCAGGACAAACACATTTACCGTTGAGACGTCTGGTCTGTGCTAAGATATTTTTCTTTAAAGACCAATCGCAACTGAGCGTGTTCTTATTTTCTGGAGTGATCAGTTTTAGCCTGTCAGGACATTTGTCACATTTGCCAACTCAGCTTTTTTTTCTCCTCTTTGTCAAAGAATTTTCCTTCCTTTGGAAAAGTCTATGGCTACCCCTTCTTCTTTTCTCCACAGGCTGACCTAGCCAATCAGATCGCCTCCTTTTCCAGACCATAGAATTTAAGCTCAACGCAAACATTGAACAGGAGCTAGGCCTTCTGAGGACAGGTTCCTTTTTCCATTGAACTTGCTAATGTGACCTTCTAAGGCTGTGCTTCTCCACCCCTGAGTCGCAACCCCACGGGTTTGACCAGTCCCTTTCTCGGGGGTTACATATCAGATATCCTGCATATTGGATATTTACATTATGATTCATAACAGTAGCAAAATTACAGTTAGGAAGTAGCAACGAAAATAATTTTCTGGTTGGGGGTCACCACGATATGAGGAACTGTGTTAAAGGGTCAGCGTTAAAAAGGTTGGGAACCACTGTTCTAAGGCTTGGGTGGTAGTGACCTACTTGTGGAGAAAACCAACAAAATGGAGATAGATACTGGAGATACAGGGAAGAAAGTCTCCCTTAAACTATATAAACTTTTGGTTATGGTAAAGTAAGATTTGCCACTTGGCTTTTAAAACATGAGCAATAACAAATTGTCTAGCTTGTTTGAATTCGGTTGGTGTCGTTTCTAGGTAAAGTCTTTGGTGGTGTGGCCCGTGGCTGCTTCATTCAGCAAACATTGGCTCTTCTGCTCCAGTCACTTTGCAGTCCAGACAGAACAGAAAGCAGTCTTGTCTTGCCGGTCAGAGCTAAAGAGTCAAGGACCATACAGTAATGTTGCAGTGTTGAATGTGTCCCGGCTGCTAGTCCAAGCATCTTGTATATAACTACCATAATTCTTGCAGGGACCCTGGGAGATGAATTGTTTCCATTTTAGAGACAAAAAGGAAGCATGGAGAAGTTAAAAGATTGTATCCATGGTTACCCAGTTCCGACACTGAGTTGGGTTTTAAAGCCAGGTGCTCTGGCTTTCCGGTCTTACATGCCACAGCTGCCCCCACAGGTGTGTCTTGAATGCCCAGGGCCCAGCTTGTGGCACTGTTTGGAAGACTGTGGAGCCTTGAGGAAGCTGAGGAAGCGGGGCTGGCTGGCTGGTGTAGGTCACTGCGAATGGGCCTTTGAAGGTCATACTCCAGTCTCTTTGCAGTCTACAGTCCCTGCTCCCTGCACCCAGGACTCAGCCACTGCTACACACCTGACTGCCACAGGGGAGCCGTCTCTACCACTAAATCTCTGAGAAACTTCGAGCCCCCATAATACAGGTGTGATGGCTGTTCTTGATTGTCAACTCAACATCTGGAATTAACTAAAATCCAAGTAGCTGGACACACCTGCGAGGTTTTTTTTTTTCTCCTTAATTAAATCATTTGAAGAGGGAAGACCCATTTTTAATATGGATCTTTTGACACTTTTAATCTTTAGTGTAAAGATCCACCTTTAATCTGGCCACATCTTCTGCTGGCAGCCCATATAAAGGACATGGAAGAAGGAATCTTGCTATCTTTGCCTGCTCGCTCTCACTCTCAGTGGCAAGTCCGTTCCTTCACTGGCATTAGAGCTTACTTCTTTGAGACTCTAGCAAATATTGAAGACCAGCTGAGACTATTACTAGATTCATAGACCTTCCATTAGTAGACAGCCATTGTTGGACTAGTCTGATCACAGCCTGTAAGCCATTCTAATAAATCTCATATATATATAATATCATATAAATATATTTGTATGACATATATATCATATAAATAAGGTATTATGAATATATAAAATTGTATATATTCATTCCACAAGTTCTGCTCCTCTAGAGAACCCTGATGTATATATATAACAGGAAGGCTTAGAGTTCCTTGGAAAAACCAAATCATGGGCTACCTGGCAGTTGGTCCCAATGCCTTCTGGAAAACATCCTTGTGCATGCTGTGGAAGCTCTCTGAGCCCCCTGTATAACCCACGCATCCTTACAACAACATCATTTTGCAAATGAGCAAAATGAGGCATTGGGAAGCTCAGGCCTCACTGAGTCACGCCTCACCAGAAGCCAATGATGTGTGTTAACAAACCAAAGTTTTCCAGGCACACACTATGAAATTCAATTAAAAATAATTGAAGGATTTATATACCCATCACACTTATATTATGAGGCTCACAGTTTCCAAGAGATCTTGGTGGTGGAAGCAGCTCTTCCCTGGCAGTGGGGCATGTAGCAGTGGCTCTTTACAGCAGAAAGCAGGTATTATAGACTGCAGAGAGACTTGAGTATGACCTTGAGTAAGGGACCCTGCCCTCTGCTCCCCACTTGTTGCTAGGATTGATGTCACTGAACAGAGAAATGAGAACTCTTACCATGCTCCTTCATATGCTTCCCCTAGAATCCAGCTAGGCTGTAATCTCTGAACCAACAGCTAGAATCACACAGCAAGTTACTCATCAGTGATATGGGACTGTCTGTCTGTCCACCTTGCAGAATTATCATAAGTAAGTGAGGTGACGTTTGTAAAGTTACCTGAGTCAGTGAGAGAAATGCAAATAAAAGCTACATTGAGATCCCATCTCACCCGAGTCAGAATGGCAGCCTCCAAGAGCAAAGAGCACATGGGGCACACTGGCCACCGTTGTTTGGCAAAACTTGGTCAGTTGCTAGGGAGGTTCCTCCAAATGCTGAATGTAGATTTGCCATGTGACCCAGCAATATCTGGATATTTATCCATGGCCAGAGTCAGCACACCATGGAGATAGTTGCACATGCAGCTGTTCACAGTGGCTAAGGTATGGAGCCAGCCTGGGTGCTCAGCAACAGACAGATGGGTAAAGAAAATGTATGTGCATATTGGATCTGTTTTCAGTGATAAGGAATAGTTATGTCACTTGTAGAAAAATGGAGGCAACTGGAGATAATCAAACTAAGTAAATTAAGCCAGAGTCAGAAGGACAGATGTATGTTGTCTCTCATTTGTGGATCCTAGACTTTATACATTCATAAAACCATACATGTACAATGATCTGAAAGTACTGAAGCAAAACTCTCCATGGAGAAATAAAGGGGGGGGAGAAGGAAGGGTGGGGAGGAGGATGATGAAGAAGAGGGGGTGAGACAGGGGAGGAAGGGGAAGGAGAGGTGAGGAGGGGAGGGGGGAAGGGGAAGGTAGTGAGGTATAGAGCCAAAGGCACGAAGTTCATCATATATGTACATGAAAATGGCCTTGTATAACCCAGTAGAGTAAAAAAATTAATTCTTTTTTGTTTTTTGGTCTTTTGTTTTGTTTGTTTTTTCCGAGATAGGGTTCCTCTGTGTAGTCCTGGCTGTCCTGGAACTCATTCTGTAGACCAGGCTGGCCTCGAACTCAGAAATCCACCTGCCTCTGCCTCCCAAGTGCTGGGATTAAAGGCACCACTGCCTGGCAAAAAATTAATTCTCAAAATCAATGGTCATACTGGATATGGTGGTGTTCACCTTTAATCCTAGCACTTGTGAGACAGAGGGAAGGTGGATTTCTGTGAGCCTGAGGCCAGTATGCTCTATGTGGTGAGATCCTGCCCCACCAAATGTTACCTAGGCCATAAGGGGCGACTGATGAGTGACATAATTGCCATGTGCTTGGCTGATCCTAAATTAGGGGCTTTGGACACAGATGAGTGCGAGTCTGTGCCCTAAGAAGGTACAGACAAGCGTGTGACTCTCTGTCTCCTTGCTCTGATGTAAGCCCAGGAGGAAACCTTTAAAAACATCTTTAGACACTGACACCATTATGTCATCCAAATTCTCAGTTAGCGTTTGATTAACATCCTTAGGGCATGAGGGGCACCAGCACAGAGCCTTGTCTCAGGGACAACTTTCTTATGCTTGGTCATGAAATTATTTTTGTCCCGAAGCTCAGAGACACAGTTTTAAGAGAAGCAGGTTCTGATTGGAGGAGGGAGTAAGGAGCAGGGTCTGGGATCTGATTTGAGGAGGGGCAGGGAGCAGCGATCACTCCAAGTGGATTCACATCATGACTCTACCACAGACTGGCTATTTGACTTTGGTGAAATTACACAATGTTCCTGAGTTTCAATTTCCTGGCCAGAAAAGTGGGGGTAATTCTCATTTTCTAAGATTGTAATGAGGGGACTCTTGGAGGGGACATGCAATCATTCCTTCCTCTCCATGCCCTGTGGTACCACTGCAGCCCTCAAGCTTGTTAATTTCATCCTCAGCGGAAGCCCGAATCCCCACTCCTGCCTACACAGACAGATGTGAGTCACCCATCTACAAAGGCTGGGATCCTGCCAGAGACAAAGTTTGGTCTGCAAAGTCGCAGGCTTCCCTTCTCACAGAAACCAGATAAATAACCATAGGCTGGGTAGGAGGAGAAGAGAGTGGGGCTGGAACTCACCACCAATGGCAGAAATGAGGAGAAGTGGGAAGTGGGGAGAGAGGAAGAGGACAGGTTGGAGGGAGCAGGAACCAGAAAGGAGAACCACCACAGTGACCAGCCTTCCTTCACTCGGCTGTCTGCAGTAGATAGATGGTCCATGGCCCACAACATTCTGAGGCTCCTGGGCATCTGGCTTGGAATGAGCTCTTTGACTCCTGGGGTTTAGGCCAATGTTCCCTGTCTCATTCTTTATGTAGCATCTAGTTTTGTGAGCCTCAGAGCAGAAGGTAAGGAGACATAGCCTCCCCTGGGAGTCACGGTGCTCTGAAGCAAAAGCCCACGACTCTTGCCCATGGGAGACCAGGCAGACAGTCAGGCTTTGCCTGTAGGTTGGCGTGGTCTCAGCTAACATGTGGCTTTTTCTTGTTAGGCACAACTCAAACTGAAAATCCTAAGGATGTGGGACTCTGCTTCTAAGTCAGGTTGGAGTCGAAGCCTCCATTTGAATAGGAACTGTATGGTCAATGTAAAAGCCACCTTCCAAAGATGACACGGAAGGTTGTGATCACATGCACAGTTCAGATTTAGTTGTCCTCGCGGCTTATAATTAGATCTTGTCGGGAAGAAAAAAACCTGAAAGCAGCTGTGTTTCACTGCTGTTCAGATCTGTGACTGACCCAGTTCTTTTAAGTTAAAAATGTGGTGCTGATGTTTGTCACGTCTTTGCACCTTGCTCACATCTTCTAAGCGCTGCCAGTGTTCTCTGAACTGGGGGTGTGGAGGGGGAGGGGCCTGGGGAAGGCTGTGGGCTCGCCTCAGAAACAGAGCTTCCTCTGAACGTTACCTCCATGATTGCCAAGAAGAGGGCAAGAGTAGATTCTTAAAAGGTTGATCTTAAATGTGATGGAGCTGGGATATCCTAGGGTTTTATGTCTGGGAAGAGAAACCATGACCACAGCAACTCTTATAAAGGAGAACAGTTAACTGGGGTTGCCTTACAGTTCAGAGGTTTAGTCCATTACTGTCATGGTGGGAAGCATGGTGGCGTGCAGGCAGACATGGTGTGGAAGAGGTAGCTGAGAGATCCGGATCTGCAGGCAATGGGAAGATACAGTGAGCCACTAGGCTTGACTTGAGCTTCTGAAACCTCAAAGCCCAGTGACAAACTTCCTTCAATAAGGCCACACCCACTCCGATAAGGCCATATGAGTCTATGGGAGCCATTTTTACTCAAACCACTATATGGGACCAGAGAGATGACTCAATGGGTAAAGGCATTTGGCACCAAGTCTGATGATCTGAATTTAATCCCCAGAACCTACATGGGTGGATGGAGAAAAGTTGTCTTCTGACCTCCATCCATATGTGCTCCCAACCCACCCAGTAAATAAATATTAACTTTTTTTTTAACATGCTAGCTCCGGGGCTGAGGTTACAGCTCAGTTGGTATTTACTCAGAGGTAGGCAGCATGCACAAATTGGGCAGGTTAGAACCTTAGCTGCCCTCTTCCTTGTAGTTTGTGGAGGTGAAGTTGAGAGGAAGCTCTGCTTCTGGAGTTTTCCCGAGGCGTGGCCCCTGCCTTCACTCGAGCCCTCCTCCTCCACACCCACAGTCCAGAGAACACTGCCAGCACTCGGAAGAGTGTGAGCAAGGACACACTTATAACCTCGGCACCAGAGAGGCAGAGGCAGAGGACCAGGATCTCAAGGTCATCCTCTGAAAGCAAATTGGAAGCCAGCGCCAGCCTGGGCTGTACGTGATGCTGTCTAAAAAAAACAAAAACAAAACAACAACAACAAAACAAAAACAAAAACAAAAACAAAAAACAAACCAAAAAAACCCCAAACAGATGAATCTTAACCAGGCATGGTGATGGAAGTCTGGAATCCTAGCACTCATGAGCCAGGAGCAAGATTGCTCCAAACTCGAAACCAGCTAGGTTTTCATACTGAGACCATGTTTCAGTGCTCATCTCTCCTCTAAACAAAAAAAGGCAGATTATTTGGAGGCAAATTGTTATGGCACCTTTATGGCAGAGGTGTACTACTGAGCCGTAGCTTTCACACTCAGACATCCTGCCTCCCTTTCCAAGTATAGAAGGTCTAGCCACCAGTGTGTGTCACTGGACTTGGTACCCAAACGAATAATGGATTCAAAGTGGTAGAGTATCTGGTCCAGACTGCCCATTGTTAGGTCCTCATAGTAAAAAGGAGAAACGCCAGTTCTGATTGATCTTGTCTAGGCTCAGAGGTAAGCAGGGAGTAGGTCAGCTTTGAGGATGGGGCAAGGCAGGGTTTTAGGAGATGTGTTACTAGGATGTGTTTTGTAGGGTCTCTTAGGGTTTCATTGCTATGAAGGGACACCATGACCAAGGTAATTCTTATAAAGGAAAACATTTAACTGGGGCTGGCTTACAGTTTCAGAGGTTCAGCCCATTATCATTATGGTGGGAAGCATGGCAGTGTGCAGGCAGACATGGTGCTGGAAGAGCTGAGAGAGTTCTATATCTTGATCCAAAGGCAGCCAGGAGGAAGCTCTGGACCACACTGGCCATATTTGAACGTATATATGGGCCCTCAAAGCCCCACCTCCACGGTGAAACACTTCCTCCAACAAGGCCACACCTCCTCCAATTAGACCACGCCTCCTAAAGTGCCACTTCCCATGGGCCAAGCATATTCAAACCGTCACACAGGGACTATAGATTTAATTTTGGAGCTATGAGTGAATCTGGCTTTGTTGTGAACATGTAAAACAGATATAATCCCAGCAGGCCCCTTCCAGAATCTAATTGCTTTACCCCTCTTTTGGGTGGTCCCAACTGTCCCATCATTATGTAAATCAGGTGTGGTAGCCCCCGGGATGTAGAGGCACAAGGATCAGAAAGGAACCCAGGGTCATCCTCTGCTATATAGAGTAAAGTGGAGGCTAGCCTAGGATACATGGGACCCTGTCTTATAAAAGGAAAAAAGTTTAAAGAAAATGAATTAGGGCTATCTTTTTGGTTTGGTTTGGTTTTTATTTTGGAGACAGGATGTTATTTTGTAGTCTAGGCCAGCTTGGAACTCACAACATAGCCCAAGCTCATTCAACCTGGATGCCTCCGCCTCCTGAGGGCTGGAATTTCAGCTGTGAGCCGCCATGCCCAGATTAGAACTGTGCTTTAAACCTGGCTCTCAGGTTTTCTAAATGTAATGGATGTTTCCCTGTCTGCTCATGATAAAAAATGCCAACGCACAAGTAACCTCCCCCATCCAAAACAACAACAAAAAAGATAAAAGCTCAATGATTACTGCATTACTGAGTGTACTCCTGACATAGAGAGCCTGTGTTTCCACCCACTGCCAGTGAGTTACAACTCTCCCCCATACCCCCCTTACAGTTTTACACAGCCAATGACTGGAAGAACTGGAAGGATTTCCCACAGACCAACTTGAGACTCCATTATTGTCAGTCTTTGATCCTCCACTGCCCACATTCCTGTGGTGCCTGGCACTGTAGGGCACACTCAGATTGGACCTTAGTTGGCATCAATGGCTTTGCACCACCTTGCTGGTTCTGTTAGTATGGTCACTGTTAACCAACTTGGAGGGACTGGTGGTAACTGTAGTTACTGCGAACCATACCATACATCCAACTCAGCCAGGCTCATTGGCTCATGTTTGGAATCCCAGCACTCAGGAGGGTTAGGCAGGATTAGCATTTTGAGTTAGAGGCCACCATGAGACTGCATAGTAGAGAATGTAAGGACAACCTGGGCTACAGAGTGAGGAAACAGGAAAAGAGGAAACAACAGCTCTGTATCATCTATGTATGCCTAAGTCTCTATCTATATTTAATCTCCAGCTCCATCAAAATTCAAGGTATCCTCAACTCAACTTCCCCTTGGCAGGGCCCTTGAAAATCTGTAGTCATTTCAGTGCCATCCCACATGCAGAATTGTCTCAGTGGATATCAAAAGTGATCTTAATTGATTGTGGCGAAACAATTTTACCTTTGCAAGATTTCAGAGACATATGTGGGGACATATGGCCATGCAGCCACAGTGATGCAGCCCTTCCAGGTCCAGGAAGAGGCCTGTGCCAGGCCAGCAAGCCCCAGTCAGTAAAGGGGGGGGAGGGAAGGTGTCAGAGTCGTGATGCTCTGCTTCAGACTGCAGGCCCTCAGGTGGACAAGACAAGAACAGAGACAGCTTCGAGCACGTGACATCACAGGTAGTGAGATTATGTCGGCAGCTGTCAGAGTCCTTGTTCTCCTTAGGTGTTCTAAACAAACATCTCTTCAGGAGAGCTCTGTGTGTGTGTGTGTTTGTGTGTGTGTGTCTGTGTCTGTGGGTTTGAGAGAGAGAAAGAGAGAGAGAGAAAGAGAGAACAGACAACAGCACACTGGGTTACATAGAGAGTTAACTTGAGCTACAAAGAGAGACTATGTCTCCCCAAAACCATAATAACAATAATAACACATAATAATGATAATAATAGTAAATATAAATGTTGTCCAATTTACAACAATTTTAGTTTTCTAGCTTCATGATGAAGTGAAAGCAAACCACCGCCAGAAACATTATACTTCAGACTTTGAGTTTTGATCTCTCCCAGGATAGCAGAACACCAGGCTACCCCACCATGAGATCCTGAAGGTGAACAACTGCTGTTCCATAGTTCCTATTTTCTCAGCAGTTTTGAAATGTGAGTATTCAAAAAATGACTTGAGACATTCAACTCTTTACTATAAAGTAGAGGATAGGCCTTGTGCTTGGTGACTGGGCCCAGCTTATGAGAGTCTCGGGCATGTTGAAGGTAGGCAAAGCTGAGCTACAGTGTTGGGTAGGTTAGTGGTATCCAGTGTCTTTTTTCACATAGGAGAGTCCCAATGGGTCTATTGAGATGTCACCATTGTAACCAGTGAGTGTCTGCAAGACTCCTAGAGCTGTTGGGACAGAGCCTCACACAGAAAGCTGGCTGCTGTCCTTCCTCCCCGGCACACGGCTTATCCAGTCTCAGGTGCTGATGACTCCAGCATTTGGCAGGTGTCTAGTCACTCCTTTCTGAGGGGTCCTCAGAACGATGAGTAAGAATGTCTGCCTAGCTAGCCTTTACTGGCTTCTGAAACTGATGATTATAATTTTAAAAAACTATATTGAAAACAGTAGTCTTGGAATCTATGTGTACCATGGGTAGGAATTAAAATAGTGTAGCTACTGAGGAAGTTCCTTAAAAGTAATTAAAAACAGAATTACCATATAAGGCTGGCCTGGCGGCGCCTGCCTATAATCCCAGTGCAGTGGGGACATTGGGGGAGGGTGATGAGCTCAGGGACAACTTGGTTACATGGTGAGCCCCACACCAGTCTGGGGCTACATAGCTAGACTTATCTGAACAGAACAATAACAAAACTAACTACTGGGATGGGGGATGTAGCTAAGAACATGTACATGTAGCCAAACATTTGCCCAGCGTGTGTGAGGCTCTTGAGTCTGGAAAGGGAAGCAAGCAACAGAATCACTGTGTGGTCCAGCGGTCCTGGCTCGAAGTTACAGGCTGGCTTAGAAGGTAAAGGAGGTGGTGCCAAGCAACTCCTGCAAGTCATCCTCTGACCTCCACATGTACGCTGTGGCATATGCGTTTTTACACACACACACACATACACACCACAATGAATTAAATCTTTTTTTTTTTAATTTTTTTTACAGTATCTAAATTACTAATATCAGGTAGTTTTTTTGTTTTTTTGAGTTTTTTTCTTCAGTTTTTGCAGTTTTTGTGATTTTATTTAAACACAAAACATGCACATAAGTCATTTATTCATTTTCTTCACTGCGTAGCCTGGCGTTGGGATTGGCGACTCTGATGGCCAGCTGTGCTGCTCTTTCTACGATGGTTTTTCTGGTTCTTAGAGGACACATGGTGAGCAATCTCAGCACAGTAAGATTTGTTACACATCAGTAGCACTTCCAGCTCCTTGACATTGTGGACCAGGAACTTCCGGAAGCCGCTAGGCAGCATGTGCTTGGTTTTCTTGCCCATAACCAATGTTGGGTATCAGGATCTGGCCCTTGGATCTTCTTAGCTCCCTCTTGTCAAGGCCTCTGGGTTTCCGCCAGTGTTGCTTAATTTTTACATATCGGTCTGACTGGTGCCTGATCAACTTCTTGGTCCTCTTTCTGACGATCTTGGGTGTCACCAGAGGCCGGAGGGCAGCCATGATGCCGTAAAACAGATAGCAGCCACCTCATAGGCAGCGCTGAGGAAGCTGTTTGTTTGTTTTAAAGAAGTTGTAAGCCTACAAAATTGTCTGGTTTTTAAAAGACTCTACTCTGATTTTCTAGAAAAGGAGTGCCTTGGGTACTTGACAGGTTATGGTAAAAGATGATATTTGTGTATCTGGTGAAATCTCAGAGAAGCCATTTGGATTTGCCCTAACAGGAGACCATGTAGGGAAAAGCAGTGAGTGAGCATCACTTACTTTGTTCCAGGCATAGCGTTATCTTGATGGATCTTTAAAACACAAGTGTATTGTGAGTAGTATTTTTGCTTTATTTAAACATTAGGAAACTAAAACAGAAGTGTCTGACCTCATATCACACAGCTGGGATCCAAGGGATCTTAATTCTACAGCAACAGCACATGTCTTCAACTGTAACACATCACTTCCTGGTGAATGGTGGACATTTTCTTGTTTCCACCCATGTAGAAGGATACCAGTGTATCAGTGTACATAGAGTCAAGCTCACATTTTAATTATTCTACAATAGGAGACATGTAATCTCATTGAAATGAATTACAAACAGTGTTGTGAATTAACTGAGTAGCACTTCTGTCCTGGCAGCTACCAACATCTTCATGGAAGTGTCGACACACCAACAAAATTTACAGAGATAATATTTACACTGATCTCAGCAACAGGGTCCAGCTGAGTGTCAGCTGGGCCTGCGTGTGCTTGCTTCTCTTAGAGTCTACTTATTAGAAAATTAAGAGACAGAATGCTACTGACCCAAGCATGTGTCACAGCGGGTTCTGTGAAATATAACAGACTGAGCCAAAAAAGGGAGAACTTAGCCCAACAGTAGCTATAAATCAAACAAGAAAAATATTGCCAATTTAGAATCATAACGAAAGCTGGGTGTGTTAATGCACACATATAATCTCACCACTCAGATGCAGAAGCAGGAAGGTCTCTGTGATTTTGAGGGCAGCCTGGTCTACATAGGGAGTTCCAGACCAACCTGGGCTATATAATGAGAATCTGTCTCAAAGAAAAAAGAGAAAAGAAAATCACAACAAACCAAGACAATAGCCAGAATTTGATGCCCTGCTAGCTGAGCCTACTCCCCAAACAAAAGCCATTCCCTCTCTGTTTCTGAGCCATGGGAGGTAACTGGGGGTTGCCTAGTATTGAGTGGCATCACTAAAATTGACATTTATAAACGAAATCCAGTAACTGCTCACTTTATGTTTATGAATATCGCAATTCAGTAGTGGCCAGATTCACTAACAGATAACTAGCAAAAATAAAAGTTTAAAAGATTATGAATTTTAGGATCTGATTGATGTAAGATTGAGACACCTTCCATAGATGCCAGTTCATTAAAAATAATTAGCTTCTAACAGAGTCTCTCATGTATCCCAAGCTGGTCTTAAACTTGCTAGGATGTCAATGATGACTTTTAACTCTTAATCTTTCTTCCTCTATCTCTCCAGGACTATGAGTATAGACATGCACCATCGTGTCCAGTTTATGTGGTACTGGGGTTTGAACTGAGGGCTTCCTGCAAGCAAAGTACTTATCAACTGAACTATATCCCAAGCACTTACCAACTGAACTATGTCCCTAGCCTGCAACTCATTCCTAAAAACAACTCTTACAAAAGAAAACATTTAATTAGGGGTGGCTTATAATTCAGATGTTTAGTTCAGTATCATCATGATAGGAAACACGGTAGCATGCAGGTAGAGAGAGTAAGAGAGAGGGAAAAGGAGAGCGAGAATGAGAGTGAGAAAGAGTGAGAGAGTGAGAGCGAGTGGGCATTTGAAATCTCAAAGCCCATCCCCACTGACACAACAAGGCTTACGAATAGTGCCACTCCCTGGTGACCAAGTAAGTATTCAGATATATGAGCCTATGTGAGCCATTCTCATTCAAACCACTCACCTGGGGAAAAGTAGAGACAAGGCTTGTGTTAAACCATCACCTTCCCTTAGACCTTGAACAAGAGTCTTGGCTTCCCTGAGCTCTTCTTGTGTGTGAATCAGTCACTCAGCAGTGCCAAACTCTCTGCCATCCTGGAGCCAGTTATTACATTCTTGACCGTCTGGCATCAGCTATGTTTGAAGTATTTATTCTGAAAAAAATCAACAAACTCTATAAATAAACTCCCTTAGAGAACACACTTATTAGTACACAGCTACCCCATTCCCATTCTTTGCCAGAGCATCACCAAATCTTATAAAAGGAAGATGATTACCACATAAGGATTAACTACAAGGGTTTTGAACCAAGTAAAGCTAGAGCATTGATAAACATTCACTTTACAAGGCCTTGAGTGTAAGTGCCACATTTATTTCTGGTGGCAGCGTTTTGAGATAAACGTTGTTACCTCCAAGGATAATCACCTGTTTTGCATACACACGGTAGCTAGGAAGATTATAAAGCACAAACCAGACTTGCCTACTTTCTGCTGCTCAGTAGTCAGGCCACGCAGAAGTCTAAATCCCTCCTCTTGTCCTCAGTCTCAAGCAGAGTATTGACAGGTATAGCTGCTGAAGCCTGAGCTCAAGTTCCAACTTATCAGCATGACTTTGGACAATGTATTTTAGCCTCCGTGTGCCTTACTTTTCTACCTCTGAAATGGGAAGTAAAAGGGGAAGGATAAGAGTACCAACCTCATGTCATCACTGGGGTTAATTTTTATTGCTTCATTTGAACCACTAAGAGTAGCATCTGGCCCTCAGCATACACTCAGGGTGGACTCAGTTTTAGCTGAGTGTGTGTTTAAGTGCATTGGGTGTGCTCAGTCTTAGCTGTGTGTTTAAGCGAATTATGCTCACCACGCTCTGAGTGAGTGCAGCAGTGGGAAGGCCTGCCTAGCAGATCTGAGGCCCTGGGTTCAAGGCAGAGGCTCAACACAGTGCCTGTCCTGTCCTAAGTGTTCTGCCAGTTCTTGTTTCTCCAGCTCCCTTTGTGGCCCTTCACTGCTCAGACCTAACCCTGGCCATGCCTTTTCTCACGCCCCAGGCCTTGACACTGGAGCTGCATCACTGCTAGTAGCCCTTTCCTGAGCAGGTCTTAGCCACTCTTTAGACTCTGCTTGGGCAACAGGTCTAGAAGCCCAGCCAAGGTTGGGCTGGTTCTTCTGCCTCTGCCCTCTCCCCTCAGAACCTGCCTTACTTCTATTACAGTATTTTTGTTAGTTTGTTTTGAGACAAAGAGTTTCAGTGTGTAGTCCTGGCTCTCCAGGAACTCATTCTGTAATCCAGGCTGAGCTTGAACTCACAGAGATCTGCCTGCCTCTACTTCCTGAGCTCTGGGATTAAAGGCGTATGCTACCATGCCCAGCACATAGAACTTTATTTTTATGATTTGCTTTTTTGATTTTTAAAAAAGTACTTGATGTGGGATATATATGTATATATACACACACATATATATGTATATGTACATACACATACACACACACACACACACATATATATATATATATATATTTTTTTTTTTGCAGGTACCTTTGAAAACCAGAAAGAGGTATCAGATCCCCAAGAGCTGGAGTTATAGGCAGTTGTGAGCAGCTCATCCAGGTACTGAGAACCAAACCCAGGCCCTCTGCAAGAGCAGTAGTAAGCCCTGCTCTTGACTGCTGAGCCATCTCTCCAGCACCATCCCAGCACTTTTCATATCATTTATCACTGTTTATTTAATATATAGAAACATTCCTATCAACAGGTGAGTGGATAGACAAGATAGGAATAGTAGAAGATATAACAATTTCCATCCTTACAAGGAAGGAAACTGCATCACACTCTGCCTCTCAAGTGACACGTGGAAAGAACAGAAACATCACAGTTGCGGAATACTAAGAATGCCTTAACGCAACTGAGAAGCTTACTGGTTGCCAATGTTTATTGCACCACAGTAACAAGTTGGTAACCCAACCGGTTGGGAGGCGGAGGCAGGAAGGCTGAGAGCTCCGGGCCAACCTGAGCTACAAGGAAAACTCTTATTGAAGCAATGACAAAGCAACCAACCAAACAATACAACCTAAAACCTCCCCTTGTCATTTTAATAAAATGTTAAAAGAATGCCCACACTTATCTGGGATGGAAGTTAAAGTACCCCTTTCTTTTCTTTTTTTTTTTTTCTTTTAAGATTTATTTATTTATTATATGTAAATACACTGTAGCTGTCTTCAGACAGCACCAGAAGAGAAGAGGACGTCATTACGGGTGGTTGTGAGCCACCATGTGGTTGCTGGGATTTGAACTCATGACCTTCTGAAGAGCAGTCGGTGCTCTTACCCGCTGAGCCATCTCACCAGCCCCACCCCTTTCTTTTCTAAGAACACATAAAAGAATGTGTTTTCACTTTCATTAGACTTGCAGGCCAGTGTGGAAGCAGATGTAAGAACACAGGCTGTATGCTAACATTCCAGATAGTAAAAGGATCTCAAACACAAGAAATTCTACTCACTATTTTATTTATTTATTTATTTGTTTGTTTGTTTGTTTAGAAAATATAGCCACTTTTTACACACACACATACACACAATCTAATTCATATTAGAAATTATCAAGGATGTAGTAGAAGATATTAAAAAAATAAGTTAATAAATATGTAAAAGCTTTTTTAGCTTGAACTTCTTGACTTTTGAATACAGTGACTCTTGAATGCTAGACCTCAACAGACACTGGCATTCATAGTCTTTAGTGTAGAGGAGTCCTGGGTTCCAAGAGTTTGAGAATTGTTTCCCTGCCTTCTACATGAATCACCACTCTAGGACAGGGGGCCTTCAGTGTGTACCTTGACACTCCCTGAGGTGGAGTGGTCACCCCTGGAGCAGCTGTGGTTATCTCTGCTCCACTCTGCCTGCTAAGACATTTTGGCTGGGCATCATCAATATGTCTCTTGGACAGAGGGTTCCCAGCAATTGGTCTCAGATCCCACTTTTAGGATTGGAAGGTAACCATTGCCCTCACTAGTATCCCTAGAGGGAATCAATAATCCTTTCTTTCAGTGTCTCAGGAGCAGATTCATTCTGAGCTAGCCAGGAATTTGTAGGCAGTATTGCAGAGCCAGAGAACGCACAGCTGCTTTCCTAAGAACCAGATAATCCCCAGTCCCATGCCAAATCTGAGAATCTGTTGTTGTTTTTCCCCAGTATGTTAACTTTTTCTGTTATAAATTGCACACACTCATTTAAAAAGCTAAAGAGAAGGTTTTTTTTGTTGTTTGTTTGTTTTTTATTTAAAGTACTTTGAAGAGAAAACTTGGTTGTGATGAGTTCTGACTTTCTTATCTTGGCAGCTCTCCCTTTTAAACTGGCCCTGCATGCTCTCTTTTCAGACAGTCCCAGTAAGCATTCTGCTCTGGTCTTAGGGGCTGTTTGGTCCCTACATGTCAGAGCAAAGCAGTTATTGGTCAGTCCAAAGGCCAGTCAGGGTAGTCAAGGAGGGGTGATGGGAAGAAACATGAGGGTGTATGGTTCTGCTATCAGAGGTGTAAAGCCTCTTCCAGCTGCTGTCCATAGTGGTCAGAGAGGACACAGTCTCCTGAGGTAGGGAGTGATATGTTTCTTCCTGTATTTTCTTTATGATAAATTTGAAATTCCTTTAGGAATTCTACTTTCAAGAATCAGTCCTAAGAAAATGATGACAGCATGATGTGTCTACCATTACTCATGAAACTTGGAAACAAACTACATGTTCAATAATAAAAGATTCATTTCAAAATTCTGTGGTTGTATAGTCTATGCTGGCTAAGAAAAATAGACATTTATGAAGTCTTTAACGGCACAGGGAAATTCTTGACCTAGAGGACTGGTAGTCACCTATATACTTGGCATAAATATTTGTTGGTTGAAAACTAAAAACATAAGGATAAAAAATTGTACCTATATACACTACATTCTCTATTATATAAATAATTTTGTGACAAAGTAAAGAAAACTTAATCTTTAAAAATATTTTTAGATTTGTTTATCCTTCTTTTAGGTGTATGGGCCATTTTGCCTGTACATGTCTATGTACTATGCATGTGCTTGGTACCCTCAGAGGCCAGAAGGGGGAATTGTATCCCCCAGGAACTGGAGTTAGGATGGTTGCGAGCTATCATGTGGGTGCTGGGAATTGAACCCAGGCCCTCTGGAAGAATAGTCAGTGTTCTTAACTGCTGAGCCATCTCTGCAGTCCTGAAAACTTTACTAAAAGGTTGGCACCATTGTATGTCATCAGGAGAAAGCTGTCTTTGTGACGACACTGAGAAATGACAAAAGATTCAGCAGATACACCTAGAGGATTGGCGACTGCTTTGCATGAACGAGGTCAGTGAGGAACAGGAACTTGGTTTGAGTTTCTGAAATGAGGGGGAAGGAGGACTGTTTGACTCAAGGCTCTCTCACAATTGCTAGTTCCAAAGAATATGCCTGTCAACATATATCTGTCATCCCAGCACTTGGGAGCTGAAGCAGGAACAGCTAGAGTTTAAGGCTAGCCTAGGCTACATAGCAAGACTGTCTCAAAACCCAATCGGACAAAACAAAACAAAACAAAAAACAAACAAACAAAAAACAAACAAACAAAACTATTCTTGTCATTATAAAGATAAATATTCTGGTAAAAAACCAGAGCACTCACACAAAGTAAGAAGTCTAATGTAACATGGGAGAGTAGACTGAGTAGGAACCCAGGATGGAGCAAGGTAGAGTCCCCGTTGCTCTTTCCGTGCTAATGTCCTGATGGCTTTGCCCGTTGCAGTGGATCACAGTTGATTCCCTGTACACTGATGAGTGGAATTCTTGGCTACAGCTGCTGAGTTGGACACATCACAGGGTAGAAATGCCACACAGACTTCAGAGCCTCTGATCCAGCTGCTGCTATCTGCCCACCTCCTCTCCTAAGCCCAGTTGTTGCTGCTGTTTGTAAAATGCAGTTGGTAGAAGCACTTTAATGAGTCACCATCTTCCTGGGTCTTGGTGTCTTCAAGTGTAACAGTCACCTCACTTGCTTGGTTCCCTCACAGAACCAAGTGGGAGAGGGAAAGCAGGACTATATAGCTATGGAAGAAGGATTGGTTCCAATCATCATTGGCATCATTGCTCTGTGGGTTGCATGCTACTTATATCTCAGTTACAGCTCAGATTCAGCTCCACGGGGAGCTAAGACATACTACCTGCTACTCTGCCTAATGGAATAGCTTTCTAAAGGCGGCAGGATCTAGTTCTGGGTTCAAATCATCCATTTCAGTCTGTATTTCTAGAGCATATGTTAAACTTAAAATTAGTGCTTTTATTTTCTGCTCTTGCAAAAGCCATCTAACTTGATTATTTATGTATTTGGTGTGTGAAATGTACATGTGGGCAAATATATGTATAGGTAGATATGCCTATGTGTGTATACCAGTGTGTGTACATGCAAAAGCCGGAGGTGTACCTAGAGTATACCCTTCAAGGGAGTCACTGTCCAACAAGCTCCCCAGGATTCCTTGTTTTCATCTCACTAACTCTGGGGTTAGAAATGTGCCAGGAGCTGGAAAATGACTCACAGGCTAAAAGTGCACACTGTTCTTTTTTTTTTTTTTTTTTTTTTTTTTTTGAGACAGGGTTTCTCTTTGTCGCCTTGGCTGTCCTGGAACCCACTCTGTAGACCAGGCTGGCCTCGAACTCAGAAATCCACCTGCCTCTGCCTCCCAAGTGCTGGGATTAAAGGCGTATGCCACCACCGCCCGGCTATGCACACTGTTCTTGAAGAGGACCTCAGTTTGGTTCCCAGCACCCATGTAAGATAGCTCCTTAACAGCTTGTAACTCCAGCTCCAGGAGCATTCAATATGTCTGGCTTTCGTGAACACCTGTGCACTGTGGTGGTTTGAATGAAAATGGTCCCCATACGCTGATATGTTTGAAAAGTCTCCAAATCCACATTTCTCCAAACAAAAGCCTGGACAGGCCTATCACAGCAATACCCCAGTCCCTGGTAGCAACTTCTGTCTTAGGGTTTCCATTGCTATGAAGAGACACCATGACCAAGGCAACTCTTATAAAGGCTAACATTTGATTGGGTCTGGCTTACAGTTCCAGAGGCTTAGTTCATTATCATCATGTTGGGAAGCACGGCAACATGCAGGCAGACATGACACTGGAGGGGCCAAGAGTTCTAGATCTCAATCCAAAGGCAGCCAAGGAGGCAACAGTCTTCTGTAGGCAGCAGGAGGAGGGCCTCTACACTGGGAGGAGCTTAAGTATGGCAGTCCTCAAAGTCCACCCCCAGTGACTCACTCACTTTCATATGGCCACATCTTCTCTGATAAGACCACATCTCTTAATAGCGCCACTCTCTGGGCCAAGCATATTCAAACAACCACAGTATGTATGGTTGTATGGTACACTTCTATATGTTTGTGTGTATGAGGGTACATGTGAACATGTGTGTGTATGCATACACGTGTGCCTGGAGGGCAGAGGTTGACACTGGGTATCTTTGGGTACTGGTTTCTGCATTATATTTTGAGACAGGGTTTCTTGTTGAATCTAGAGCATGAAGTTTGGGCTCTAACCTAGCTAACCAGCTTGCTCTGAGGATTCACTGAACTCGACTCCTTTTATAAAAGCAGTATGTGCTGTTTACCTGAGCCATCTCTCCAACCCCAATTCAGCCTTATTTTTACCTTTATGTTTATTTGTTTGAGACAGAGTTCGTCTGTGTAGCCATCCATGGCTGTCCTAGAACTCCTTCTGTAGTCCAGGCTTCTTTTTTTCTTTTTTAAATTTTCTTGCTATTTCATTTTTTTAAGATTTATTTGTTTATTTTATGTATATGAGTACACTGTAGCTGTGTACAGATGGTTGGGAGCCTTCATGTGGTTGTTGGGAATTGAATTTAGGACCTTTGCTCAGCCCCGCTGGCTCAGTCCCTGCTCACTCCAGCTCAAAGATTTATTTATTATTATAAGTAAGTACACTGTTGCTGTCTGAGGGCATCAGATCTTACCAGTGGTTGTGAGCCATCATGTGGTTGCTGGGATTTGAACTCAGGACCTTCAGAAGAGCAGTCAGTGCTCTTACCTGCTGAGCCATCTTGCCAGCCCCATTGTTAACTTTTGAAGAAAACGTTTCTGTAGTTTTCCACCATGGTGACACCATTTTACAGTTTTGTGGCTTTCCTGGTGAGAAGTAAAATAAACAACCATCCACCCCAAATAGGGAATGAGCCGAGAGACCAAAACAAGTCCAGCCTGGCAACAAATGAGCTTCTTAGAGCTGTAGCCTTAAAGACTCCGAGGCCAGGAGCACCAACTGAAAAATAATCACCTTCCCTCTGCCCCTGCTCAATTTTCTACCTAATATACTTTAGCATGTCTAAGAATAAGTGCGGCTGTGGCCAGAGGGCACAGTGATTGGAATCCCAGGGGAGGGACGTGTGAGCTTTTTGTGACCCTCTTTCTCTGTCTCCTAGAGTGAATATTAACAGTCTCATTAGGAGAGATCTAGCAGAGTGTTTGCCACACTGAAAGAGCAGCAGCGGCGGTGGTGGTGTGTGTGTGGGGGAAAGAAACTGTCAAAATCAAACAGAGTGAAGCCCACACTGGAAACTCCCAGAACACACCGTACCACTGAAGAACAGTACCTGAGTACAAGGGTCATGAGAAACCACTGCTTACAAACAGCAACCAAGCCAACCTGCGTCTCTTTGCCTTAACAGAAGAGCTGTAGGCAGGTGGTGCCTGGCCCGGGGTTGAGGACTGGAAAGCGTTTAGTTGAAGGTTTCTGATTTTTCTTGGCCTTTTCCTCATAGTTTCAGGATAGTTGCCAGATCTCACATCTGCCTTTAAAGAAAGAGGAAGGAGGAAGAAAGGGAAGACACTAGTAGGAAGTAGAACTTATCTCCAGAGTTCATCCCTCTCTGCTCTCCTGTAGAGCTTCTATTTATGAGTTCCAAGTCATCACTAATGCAGCTGGAGACACGTCTGTTTAATCTCAGAGTTGGGTGATGGCTCCAATATGAGTCCAGTGAGCTGCACTGTTCAAAGGCTTCTGAGCTCACTCAGGTTGTAGCAGAAATAATTTCCTTGGAGCTTCAGAACTCACAGAAGCATGCTTCTTAAAGGCCAGAAGAACTATAGTTTTATTTACTTATTTTGGTGTGTGTGTGTGTGTGTGTGTGTGTGTGTGTGTGTGCATGCATGTACATGTGAGTGAAGTGTGTGTACACTTCCCACAGCATACATGTGGAGGCCAGGGAACAATTTTCAGGAGTCCATTCTCTCTTTCTGCCATGTGGGCTCTAGTATTGAACTCAGGTTGTCAGCCTTGGCAGCAAGTGACCTTACTTACTGAGCCATCTGGCTAGACTATGTGTGGTTCTGCACCCAAAGAGAAGACCCAGGAGCAGCTGTATCCTTTAAAATGAGCTCACCTAGACTTTGGTCAGTAAAGGCCATTCTTCATTGACAGGCATCAGAGCCTTTTAGAGAAATGGCAGCTTAAGGATTGGGTCAAAGAAAGTAGAAGAAGAGAGATTCAGACCATAAAGCAAGAAATAATGGAAGCCTACCAAAAGCACACTGAATTCTACAGCTATTTTGAAGAGTAGTGTGGCAATTTCTTATGAAACTAAGCAGGTGCCTATCCTACAACAAACCTATACTACCTCTATGTGTTTACCCAATAAAATAAGAGACATTTGTACTTGAAGAATCATTATTGCTTTATTCAAGTAGTCAAATTCTTGAAATGTCTATTGATAGTTAAATGAATAAACAGATTGTGATAAATATGTAGAATGGAATATTGTTCAGTAGTATAAATGGAAATAACTGACAAGACACAGATAATCTCAAAAGCAGGAAAGCTAGTGATACAGTGCAGGGGTAGACTATTTACCTACAATGCACAAGGCCCTGTGTTCAAGCCAAATGCTCATCAAAGCATGGCAGAAATATTACTGGACGAATACACAGAGAAGTACTTGCAGAATGAAGTTCTAGAGAAAGCAAGAGTAACTCACAGTGACAGTAAGCAGATCATTGATTGCTGGGGGAAGGGTGGAAGATTGACTGCAAAGAGGCATAAGGAACTTCCTGAGTCAGATGGGCTTTGCAAGTGTTTATAAAGATGAACATTTACCATTCAGGAGGCCAAACATTTAAAATGCAATTTTTTTTCATGCAAGTTCTGTCTCCATACTGATAGTTTAAAAAATGTGAACAAGAGACTCAAAATACACAATTTACTAAGGAGCGTAACCAAACTTCACATGGTGGAGGGAGGAAGGCTAGGAGCTCAATGTAAGCTCCAACTGCATAGTAAGTCCAAGGCCAGCGTGGGCTACAAAACTCCCTATAATAGTCAGGTATGATAGTGTGCGACTTTGATCCCAGCATTTGGGAGGCAGAGGCAGGTGAATCTCTGAGTTTAAGGACAGCTGTTCTAGAGAGCAAATTCCAGGCCAACCAGATCTGCACAGTGAGACCTTATCTTAGATCCAATCTGTTAAATGTCCAATTAAGCAGTCAGAAAAATCATACCCAGACAGCTAGAAACCTATTATGCACAGGTGTTCAGCTACTTAGTGATCAAAAGCATGCAAATTAAAGCAAGCACACCCTGTCGCACTATGTTACTGCCTGGAATAAATAAAAGAGTAAAGATTTCTAATCCCAGATTGTTGAGGTTGTAGAGCATTAAAATCCACATACCTTTCAGACAAGAATATAAACAAGACTGTCATTATCTATTCAGTTTGATTTGTAAGATGCGCCTATAAATGAAGCCTGAGCAGTTTGCAGCAGGCACTTCTGGGATCGCCTTCCCTGAGCCCATCTCTGATTTCAGCTGCAGCCTTGGACAGTTCAACTCTCTCTAGGCTGTGGCATTTACTGAATGTCCACCACACACTTCCATCTCTCTTTTTCCTGCAGCAACTTCTCTGGTATCAGATTGTGATAGTGACCTGCAAACAAAGCCATCAAGTCTAGGGGCATCAACATCCTGGGGACAAACCTCAGGTGATGGGAATTTCTGCAGTTGATTGACGTTTCCCCCTCTCAGAGGACTCCAGCTATGGCAAGCTGACATAAAATTAGCCAGCACAAAAGACTTTCTACTCAGATAAATTAAATATTAAATAATAGAATTTTTAATCAAACTTTACTGAGCTCCACAGACCACACACGGTTATAAAATCTAAAAAAAAATTCTATGTATGTACCAGTTCCCATTCCTTTTGGAGAAATCTCAGCCCTGCTGAGAGAGCATGCTCTAGTACTTGAGTGGTATAGGGACAGTGTCACTTACAACTTCATGTAGTTGGTTGTATTTTGTTTGCAATTTTGAGAGTCTTGAAGAAATATCACTCTTAGGTCACTCATGCGCCTATCAATTCAGGATGTAATGTGAAATTCAGAAAATTTCCAGGGAAGACTGAAAACATGACAAATCCTGCTCTTCTTTGGCAGCTGGAGGAGCAGATTATATTGAAAGTGTTATCCAGAATAAAGAGCTGGGTGTGAAGCACCATGCCTGTAATCTCAGTACTCACAGCATGCTGAGGCAGGAGGATCTTGACTTTGGAGCCAGCTCTGGGCTACATAGCAAGATCCTGTCTCAAATGAAAACAAAGAAATACAATGTACTGGTGTGCTAGAGCTGTCTTCATTACTGGGTTGCGCACGGTGTTAGGGACAGCACAGCAAGTGGTGTCTAACAATTGGGGTGGACACATTCGATGGATGCATCCTCTAGCAAGCACCCCTTCCACTTTACTAACATAGACAAGCCCTACCCTTGACTGGGATGAATTTCTTTCCCTACTAGGGAATAAATTAGCACATGTAGTGGCCTAAAACAATACATGCTTCATGGTATGTACTCACTGATAAGCAGATATTAGGCAAAGAACGTAGAATACCCACAATACAACTCACAGACCACATGAAGTTCAAGAGGAAGGAAGACCAAAGTGTCAGTCCTACTTAGAAGGGGGAACAAAATAATCAAGGGAAGTAGAGGGTGGGAGGGGCTTGGGAGGAAGAGAAGAGGGGGAGGGGAAGAAGAGGGGAAGAATCAGGTATGGAGGAGATGGAGGAGATGTACAGAGGGTCAGGAATTTGAACAGAGATGTGTAGCAATGGGGGATGGGGAACTGGGAGTAGCCATCAGAAAGTCCCAGATGCCAGGAAAGCAAGAGCCTCCCAGGGCCCCATGGGGATGACATTAGCTGAAATACCTCACCAAGGGGGGAAACTATTGAGACCATATCATCCAGAAGTTAGGCATGGCCACCCATCTACAAAATTTTAACCCAGAATTGCTCCTGTCTAAAAGAAATACAGGGACTAAGAGTGAAGCAGAGACTGAAGGAAAGGCCATCCAGAGACTGCTCCATCTGGGGATCCATCCCACAAGCAGACACTAAACCCATATGCCAAAAAGTGCTTGCTGACAGGAGCCTGATATAGCTATCTCCTGAGAGGCTCTGCTAGATCCTGACCAATACAGATGTGAATGCTTGCAGCCAACCATCGGATTGAACACAGGGACTCCAATGGAGGAGTTAGGGGAAGGACTGAAGGAGCTGAAGGGGCCTTATCTGGCATCAATGGGAGGGGAGGCCCTTGGTCCTATGAAGGCTTGATACCCCAGTGTAGAGGAATGGTAGGGTGGTGAGGCAGGAGTGGGTAGGTGGGTGGGGGAGCACCCTCATAGAAGCAGGGTAAGAGGGAAAGGGAATAACATTTGAATCAAATAAATAAAATATCCAATTAAAAAAACAATACGCACTTGCTATTTAAAGTGACTTAGTTCAGAAATTCAAAATGGATGGATGTATATGGGTTGAAATCAAGGTGCCAGAGGATCCAAAGGAAGACTTGTGCTCTTGCATGTTTCCATCTTTTGAAATATGCTCTCAAGAGCAGAGCAGTTCTCATCTCAAAGTCCTCATTTAATCACACCAGCTAAGAGCTTTGTTATGGAGGGAACCACATTTACTATTTCCAGTGGTCAGAATACTAACATTATGGAAGAGCTGCTATTTGCCTGCTGTGGAGACAGTGCAAAGATAGTGTAGATTAGGATATATTTCCTGGGTTGTCATCCTGGAATAAATTATGCTCTGTGTATATGCCTCAGTTTCATCATCAAACAGCAAGAAGAACAGGAGGAAACCACAAAGGGTTGTTATAGGGTTGTTTAGCAAGATAGCATTAATGAAGGGCTCAGAACAGCACCCAGCGCAGTAAGCATTTATTAAATGCAGTTTTTTGGTGTTTTTGGATACAGGGCCTCTGGATCTCACAGAGATTTGCCTGCCTCTGTCTCTTGAATGCCATGACTAAAGGCTTATGCCACCACTTTAGACTTTTAATATATTTTTAACAAATTGATTGATTCTATGTATCAAGCACTGCTCCAAGTTGAGAGTTACAGATGGGAGTATTTTGTGATGAAGTCAGATACATAATTACAGTTATTACACCTTGTACTGCTTGGGATAAAATAGCCAGGCCTGGTGGTACACTTGGGAGGTTGAGGCAGGAGGAATGTTACAAGTTCTAGGCCAGCCAGGAATCTTAAAAGAAAGAAACGAAGGGGGCGGGGCAGGAGGGAGGGGGAAACAGGCAGGTTAGAGAGGGTATAAAATTAAATTCAGGAAACCTTAGAAATATTAGTCAAAGTCCTAGATTAATAGAATATTGGAGTTTTAGTTTGTAAAAGGAGTAGATGTTTTCAAGCCAGATAAAGAAGGGCTCCTTGATAGGAAAAAGGATGTTAAAAAATATTAAGTAGTATTCTTATGTGGCTTGAGTAAAGATAGAGTGTGGGACAAGCCAGAAAGGTTGTCATAAGCAACCAGCCTGTAAGCACTGTGCTAAAGTTTGGACTTTATCCTAAAAGCAATAAAGTGTCTCACACTGCTTAAACACGGGAAAGAGATCACCAGTTTTGTAGCTTTATAAAGCTTCTCTGGAGACCAGTGAGTAATAAGTTAGATCTTGATTTTGAGAGACCAAAGGTTGCTTCTGTTGCCCAGGTGATGGTGGTGAACAGCGAGTAGGGCAAGAGCTCAACGCGGGTTTGTTTGTTTGTTTGTTTGTTTGTTTTCCAGCTTACAAGCCGAAAGCTCAATTTGAAATTAATGTTGAGAAAGAGGATCTGATTAGCGGGCTGTTGAATGGTGACCATTGGCTGAGAACATGAAGGGGAAAGGTCACCAGAAATATCTATTATTTTCAAGGGCAATGCATGCTAAACTGTATCTGTTGTTGTTATGTTATTATTATTATTAAGCCGAAGCTTAGAGAAGCCAAATTAGGATAGTCGGGTGCAACTTATTAAGAAATTATGGGTTAGGAATTCAACTTAACTTGAATATCGGGGGTGTGAAATAAGGCTCAGAGTAATACTGTCTCGGTTTTGGATGTACTGAATTTGAGGTCCAGCAGGACATGCAAGTGATGAATGCTGTTTTTCAGGTATTGAGAAAAACATAATCTGAGCTCAGGTAAAAGGTTTGCAGTCAAAAATAGTCTCAGTGGTGGGAAAAGAGCAGGAGAAACAGCGTACTTTTTCTTTTTTTTTCCAACGTGAGTTCAGTATAGCTCAAAGGTCTCCGCTATTCCTGCCCTCGCCCTTACCCTAACTCTTAGACCTCTAACCCCAAGAGAAACAGAAGAGTAGATGTCTGGGTGGGAGGTGACGCAACATCAGACAGTTTTCACACTTTCAGCTCTTGGCGACAAGCCCGGGGATGCCAGGGCGCTTTATATCCAAGGGGCTACCCGCGTTCCACTCTGATTTCACACTAACCCTCTTACAGAGCATCCACATCTCACGGCAAAAGGCCGCTTCCGAGAGAGAGCCCGTGACGGCTCCCCGCAGACGCCCGGCCCCGTGACGTCACGCGGCAGCCAGGTGATTCCCTAGCCTCTGGCGTCAAGTGCTGATGACGTCACCCGGTGCTCCACCTCACCCCCTGGCTTTGTGGGCCGGGTTCACGTGGGTCGGTCGTGCGCTCCCCGCCCCCTCCCACCTGCGGGGGGCGGAGGCCGGACGGAGGGGGCGGGCCCGAACTGAAGGAGGCGTGGCCTGGGCGGGGTCGTAGGGCGCGGCGGCAGCCAGCCGGGCCGCATACAATAGCAAGGCTGCGACTGGGGCCGAAGGCACCGCCGCACGGTGGGCGCTCCTTCCCGCCGCCCGCACCTTCCCGTCCCGCTGCAGCTCTAGGCTGCGCGGAGTCCTCTCCGCGATCGCTGGCTTTTCGCAGTCGCCTGTGCCCCCTCAGAGCCCGCGCTCTCCACAGTCTGCCCCGAGAAGGCTCCTCTCAGCGAGCGCACCCCGCCCCTTCATAGTCCCCGCGCGCCTCCCGCTCCCCGCGGCCCGCAGCGTCCAGCCCTCCAGACCCCGGGCCTGAAGGAACCCGGCGCGAGCGGTGAGAGGAGAACGAGGGGCGGCCGCTCGCTCACGCTCCCGTTCCCGCGCGCTCTCCGGGTTTGGCCGCCGCCAGGAGAAGGAGGAGGAGGAGGAGGAGTGGAAGCGAGCGCAGAAGGTGAGAGCTAGCCTCCTGCGACGGTACTCCCTGCATCACGGCGGCTGGGCGCGGACGCGGGCTCGGGCTCGGGCGCGGGGCTGGGGAAGGCGCTCGGGGCTAGCAGGAGGCGGGGAGTTGGGGGAGCGGACAGGGGCGCCAGGTGAGCTGAGGCGGGCGCCGCCCCGCGAGGCCGAGCGCTCCCTTCGGGCCAACAAAGGCCCCCCTGTGTCAGCTCCTATGCGACCGCGGGTTCCAGGAGCCGGGGCACTGGGGGACACCGAGGGCGGGCGCTGGGGCCGGGGAGGGCCCACAGGTCCCGTCCCGGACTGACTCCTTCCCGAACTTCGGGGTCCTTAGACGCTAAAACCGGCCCGCGACGCAGATGCTAAGTGAAGCTGCAATGAGGGTTTATTCTCCGTGGTCGGTCCCGGCTTGGGAATCACTTTTCGGGTTCATCGCCTTGAAAAATAGACTGGTGGTAATTGACTCGTGCTACCCCTCCCCCCACCTCAGGAATACTCCGTAACTTGGGAAGTTCCGCACAGACTTTCACAGTTTCTTTTTTCCACGTCCATTATTAGTCTACTTCAAAGGCAGAATTATCCCAACCATCCCTATCTTGGGATCTTTGAAAGGTAAACAATACTGTGAGTGTTTTTGGAAGAATACTTGACAGTTATTGGGTGCCTTTAAAAAAATCTTGTAAACTGTTTCTTATGTTTAAACTCCTTGGATAATTATCTTACCCTTTACGATATTTCCAGAACTGTGAAGGGTAAAAGAAGAGGTTATTAATCAAGTTAGTACTTCTGTCTTAAGAGTCGTTCTTGAGAAATACCTTTGTCCCCTATGTTTAAGGGTCTCAACTCTGTCAGTAGGAACTGGAGTTCAGCAGTTCAGAGATGCCTCATTAGGCATCACCTCCTTCCTATATGACCTTGAATTGATCACACCCAGCCTTAAAGTTCCTGGAGTTTGCTTTTAAAGTTCAGAAATGAGCAGGTAGCTAGCAATCATCTGCTCAGCTTTCAAGATTCCACTGAAGAATCCGCTCCACTGTGGAGTCTTTGCTGGCATCCATTCTGCCTCCTTCCTGCTATAACAGTCTGCTCCCCACTGGGGCTCCCAGAGGCCCACAGAGATTTCTTCTGTCTGCACTTGTAACACATTCCACTTGGAAATCTCATGTACACATGAACACAACCCATCTCAACTAGAAGCCACCTCTCAAATGAGTTTTGGCAACTCGAACTCTGACATTCCCTGAAGCTTATTCTAGTCTTACCTGCCTCAGTGAACTCATGGCTTGGCCTGATCAATTTACTTATTTATTCATCTGTTTATCCAACCTTACTGCTACAATCTGGAGTGCTACAATGTTTCAAGCTGCCTGCTAAAGTCTTTGCTGATTTCAAGTACATCAATACAGTGGGTCACAAGACCAAAATCTCAAAGTTTAGTGGGTGAGGTAGACATGTAAACAATGAAGGTCCTCTGGGGGACTCCAGTTGTACAGGGAATGGTGTGCAGTAATTGAGGTCGTTGGACCTGTCTTACAAGTCTTGTCCTGGCCACTACAAGTCCGTAGGGGAAGTGGCCCTTCATCTGTAAGAGTTTACTTGATAAAAAGCTTATCCAGTTCAATTCAGTATATATTTTCTGAGTACCTGTTTTGAGGCCTTTTGCTAGGTTGGCAGGAAGCTGTGCACCTTGAGGGATCTTTGTAAAACGTGGTCCTATCCATGCTTCCTACCCTCCCACCTCCCTTTTCACAGCTGAAGGATTAACTTCAGAATTTTTAGTATGAAATAAGAAACTCCTAGAGAGCTGACCTTTGCCTACTTTTGCATCCTTAAACTTTCTGTCCTATCTCCACCTCCTCTTCTCCTCTCCTTTCCGCTTGCTGCTTGGCCTGGAGTGTTACTTCCTACCTCTTGTTTGCCTGGAGAGAATCCTCTGTTGGACCTCTGAGAAGTAGTCCCTCTTCTTCCCTCTTCATCCTGGGAGTGAGTTGCTCTTCCATCTTCTGGCTCAGGAGCCTAACATTTTTGTAGTACTCCTTTAGTAATCAGTTGCAATTAGCTTTGCGTCTTCAACTTTGAACTTTAGCCCCTTCCTTCCTTTTTTCCTTCCTTCCTTTTTTTTAGTGATCCTAGGGATCAGGTGCTCTACTGTTGAGCTATATCCCCAGCCCCTGGATGTCTAAATGTTGAGACAAGACCAACCGTGGACTCATTCTGTAGCTCAGGCAATGAACTTGTGATTCTCCTGTAGCTTCCTAACTGGGAGACCACTAGGTTCAGCTGCCTGTGAATCTGGTTTTTGTTGTTGTTGTTGTTTGTTTTTTTTTGACATGTTGATGAATGAAACTAGGGCTCTCCCTTTTTTTACATTTTATTTATTTTTTCTCTTAAATTTTATTTATTTATTGTGTTGTGAGTACATGCATTCTAGGTGTAGCTTATATGAAGGCACCTTTTGGGAATTGGTTCTCTTTCCTGGGGATCAGACTCAGGTGATCAGGCTTGGCAGCAAGCACCTTTTCTTGATGAACCATCTTGCCAGCCCTATATATTATTAAATTTCTTCTTTGTTGTTGTTTGTCTGTGTATGTGTGTCTCTCTCTTTCTGAGTGTGTGTGTGTGTTAGTGGGAATTTTGTGGAGGTCAGAGGACAGCTTTCAGGAGATGATTCATTCTCTCTTTTCTCAGTGAGTTTCAGGGGTGGAACTTATTAGGCATGTTCATTAAAGCAAGAGCTTTTTTTTAACCTGTTGACTGATATCATTAGCTCTACTTTTTATTTTGAGACAAGACCTTCCTAAGTTACTCAGGCAGGCCTTGAACTTGGAATCCTTCTTTGTCTAGCTTCTGAGTAGCTGGGGTTACAGGCTTGTGCCACTAGACCTGTCTTTATGAATTACTTGAGGTCAAGATATGTTTCGATTTAGTGTCTAGCAATGTTCCTGGTACTTGAGTACATTGAATGAATAAGTACTTTGAATGAATAAATACGTGAATGAGTGAAAGATTCCTGTAAAGACCATGAGGTAGGTCACCTAATCTTTTGGATGGAACATTTAGTTGTTAAAAATGTGGTCCTTGGGCTGGGTGGTGGTGGCACATGCCTTTAATCCCAGCACTTGGGAGGCAGAGGCAGGTAGATTTCTGAGTTCGAGGCCAGCTTGGTCTACACAGTGAGTTCCAGGTCAGCCAGGGCTACACAGAGAAGCCCTGTCTCAAAAAACCAAAAAGACAAAAAAAAAAAAAAGGGTGGTCCTTGCACCAGCAGTGTCAGCAATCTGTCAGTAGATTAATGAGTCTCATCCCAAACCTACAAAAAAAAAAAAAGAGGGTTGGAGCCCAGGCATTTCTGCTTTATTAGGCCCTCCAAAATGATCCTGATGCTTGGTGCTTATTAAGGCTGAGAAATCGATACATAGTTAAATGATCTGTTGTTTTTTGTTGTTTTTTGTTGTTTTTTTGTTTTGTTTTGTTTTGTTTTTGTTTTTCAGACAAGGTTTATCTGTATAGACTCATTCTATAGTCCAGGCTGGCCTCGAACTCAGAAATCCGCCTGCCTCTGCCTCCCAAGTGCTGGGATTAAAGGCGAGCACCACCATCGCCCAGCCTGTTTTTTGTTTTTTGTTTGTAAAACCAGCACCCCCTCCTCCTGCCTCATTTCCTCCCCCATCCCTTTTCTTCCTTAGTTTTTCTTCCTTATTCTATCCTGACATTCCCTTCTGTTCACACCCCCTGCCTCCAATCTATCTCTTGCCACTAGAATGAAAGCTGCTTGAGAGCTGGGAGATGTTTCTGTTCAAGGTCCTTGCTTTAAGCTCACTGCCTAAAAGAGTGACTAACCACAGCTAGCACAGACCCTGAAATATTTGCTAGATGAATCCTGTGACTTGGTCTTACTTACTGCCAGCTGCTACACTGGGGTTTTGTTGAATACTTTGAGTGAAGAGTAATCACATTCCAATTTGCAAATCCAGAAGAATCTTAACATTTTTGGGGAATCATTTTTGCTTTAGCCAGCTTAGTTACCTTCCTTCCCTCCCTGTGTTTATTTTTTATTTATTTTTAGTATTTAGTATTATTTGAGACAAGGGGTCTTGCTATGTAGCTCAGACTGGCCTTAAACTTGTGCCAGCTTCCTGTCTCAACTTTTCTTTTTTTTTTTTTTTTTTTTTTTTTTGGTTTTTCTGAGACAGGGTTTCTCTGTTTAGCCTTGGCTGTCCTGGAACTCACTCTGTAGACCAGGCTGGCCTCGAACTCAGAAATCAGCCTGCCTCTGCCTCCCAAGTGCTGGGATTAAAGTAAAGGTATGTGCCACAACTGCCCCGCTCTGTCTCAACTTCTTGAGTGCTGAGATTACAGGCATATGCCTGGCTTTGCTGTCTTTTTACTGTAGAAAAAAATCTGCAGGGTTTCCCAACTTATAATATTGTTTTAGCCATGATGTGAAAACTGCTGAAATATCCTAGGCCAGGATTCTTTCTTGAGAATTTGCAGGTTGGTTTTCCAAGTCTAAATGAGCATTCAGACTTTTGAGTCTTAACTTGAAACAGTCTCTTCCAGATCACCCGTGGTTTTTGTCTTTTTCCTCTTCCTATGAAGCTCTAAAAGTGCTTTGTTTTACTTTTTGTTTTCTTTTTCCTTTTTTTCCCCCTTTGAGGCAGGGTTTTTCTGTTTAGCCTTAGCTATCCTGGAACTCATTCTGTAGACCAGGCTGACCTCAAACTCAAGAGGTCTCTGCCAGCCTCTGCCTCCTGAATGCATATGCCACTACTGTCTAACTTCATTTTGTTGTTGTTGTTGTTTTTTGAGACTTGGGTCTTTGTCTAACTTGAAGGTTAAGGGCTCAGATAGACTGGCGGTAACCCTAGGCATACTATTGACTCTGCCTCCCCAGGGCTGGGCTTATAGGTATACTACTGCTCCTAGATCGTTAAGTAAGTGCTGGGGATCTGAACTGAAGTCTGCATGCTTGTATAAAGCACTTTACTGAGCCATCTCTTCAGACCAGTGTTTTTGTCAATTTTCTTATTAGTCTTACGTGTATGAGTAAACTGTAGCTGTACAGATGGCCGTGAGCTATCATGTGGCTGCTGGGAATTGAACTCAGGACCTCTGCTGCAGCCGCCACCGCCACCGCCACCGCCGCCTCTGCCGCTGGGGGCCCCTTCCTCCCCCCCACCTCGCTCCAGCCCAATTCACTGTAGCTGTCTTCAGACTCACCAGAAGAGGGCATCAGATCTTATTACCGATGGTTGTGAGGCACCATGTGGTTGCTGGGGGCCCGACCTTAGGACCTTCGGAAGAGCAGTCAGTGCTCTTACCCACTGAATCATCTTGCCAGCCCAGTTTTCTCTTTCTAAGATCCTTCTGGGGAACCATGGCTTCATTTATTTATTCTTTACCATATAAACAGTAATTAGGTTCATCTCTACTATGCACCAGGCTTTTGCTATACACATTTATATAGGGTATTGCTTAAGCCATTAAGGAAATGTTAAAATGAACAGATAAATAGAGGGGTTTGATTGTAAAGGTGAGAGAAAGCTGCCTTTGTGAATCCCTTCCTCCACTCCCAATTTATGGATAGGTTGTTAATCAAGTATCATTTTAGTAAACATACTTCAAAAATAATTTTGAAGCTGGGAGAGGTGGCAGGTGTTTTTATATTACAGTAAGTGGGAGGTGGGTATCTTTCCAACCCTCAGAATAGCCATGTTTGATAATTGCTGGTATCTTAGAGATAAAGAAGCAGAGGCTTGTAGTGGTAAAATAAACAAGCTTGTTCAAATCTTTGCTGCATGTAAATGACAAATCTCGATCTGGTCCATATCTGTCTGACCCCAGCAGCCATGGTCTGTTTTCAGTTTCTAGGCTGCTTGAATTTTTACACATGGAGCCATTAGAAATATTTTACAAATAAATATATTTCTGTTGGTGTTTCACATCATTTACTGCTAATCATTCATGTGGGAAAAAGATCCTTCCAGGGTGTCATTTTCTTCAGATTTCACAGTGGCCCTATATTCTCATTTTATGAGTTAGGAGACTGAGGATGATAGAGATGTTGGTTTACTTAAAAAGCACATCATCAGCAAGTGCCTGAATATTGACTGAAACACATTTTGAAATTCTAGGTGTAGTGCTTATATTTGCCACTACTATATTGACTTTTTGAACTCTATCTAGATTCTAGAATACTAGAAACATCCTTTTAGGTTGCTTCCTGATCTCAGTTTCTTACCCCTAAGAAACCCCCAATTAAAGAACAAAGTTTGAGCTAAAGAAAAAGAAATGCTGATGAAGTTCTTAATGATAGCAGCTTGAATATATAATATTTCTTCCCTGTGTCTCAAATATTTATTAATGTTATGCACTGCCTTTGTGCTAAGCCTTTTCTCAGGAATAATTTTCTCTTCTGTCTCACCCTCTTTTTTTAAATTATTTTTTCATGTTTCTGTTTTTGATGGCATGAATGTTTATATGACTCTCTAGATTATCCTTTGTGGGGTGGGATGTAGCTCAGTTTGTAGAATGCTTGCCTAGCATATATGAAAACCTAGGTTTGATCCCTAGCACCACATGAAACCAGGTATGATGTTCTATGTCTGTAATTCAGCACTTCAGAGGTAGTGGCATCAGGGCCATCTTTGGCTATGTAATGAGTTTGAAGGTAGCAGCTTCATAACCAGAGACCCTGTCACAACCAACCAGCCAACCAACCAACCAACCAACCAGCCAGCCAACTTATTCCTTTGTAAAGGATCTTGTAGTAGTAGTACCTCATTTCATGATTTTTTATTTTTTAAAGGCAGATCATTGTGTTTTAAAATAGTTTTTTCTTTGTTTTAAAAATATTTATTTTTAGTTAATGTATATGAGTGTTTTGCCTGCAAGTGCACCACAGGTGTGCCTAGTGCCTGAAGAAGGCCAGAAGGATTCAGATTAGATTCCCTAGAATCAGAGTTACAGCCTACTGTGAGGGTGTTAGGAACCTAACCCAGGTTAGGTTCTTCTACAAGTGTTCTTAACCTCTGAGCCATTTCTCCAGCTCCTCATCAGTATGATTTTGTGGGATATTGATTAATTCTCTAAAATTGATCCAAGTCCATTATGTCTTGGCTCTTATTTACGGAGTGAGGGTTAAGTAATTTGCATATAGCCTTGGGAAACCATTCTTACTTATGGAGCTTTCTTCATTCTTTCCCTTTCTGTTTCCATCCCTCTCAGGTTCCCTTTCCCTTTCAGGCTGGGTAATCTCCAAGAAGTGGTGGAAGAATATATGTTCTCTTTATAGACTCTGCCTTTTGAATCTTTTGTTATGATAAATGATCAGTGTATGTGTTGCTTCCACCATCTTCTGTCTGTGCATACTGGATCTTCAGGCTCAACTTTATTTCCACCTGGCTCCCACAATGCTAAGGTTCATGTCTCATATCATATGTTTATGTTCCTGATTTAAACCGTTGCCTTCTTAGTTCTTTGTGTGCTACTGCAATATTTCTGTCATTTCCAAGAGGAGGAGTTGGGTATTAAATAGGAGAGCACCAAACTTGAAGTTACACAAAAAGCAGCTTAGATATTTACTTAAATCTCTCTTTCTTCATTTAAAAAGAGAAGAAACTCAGTTTAACTCACACAGTTATTAAATTAATGTTTGTGAAAGTGACTTGCAAGATGCTGGTGTATAAGATGTTAAAGTAGTAGACTTACAATTTATGTGTTGGTAGAGGTTCTTTATTTTGATTATGTTTGAATTACTTTTCAAGATTAATAAAAACAGTTGCCTCTCTTAGTTTTACTTTAACTTGGTGTGTGTGTGTGTATGTGTTTTAAAGATAGGGTTTAATGTGGCTCAGGGTGGCCTCTAGCAATGTGGCAGAGATGTCTTTAAACTTCTGATCCTTCTGCCTCTGCATACTGACTGTGCTAATATGCCTTATTTAGTTAAATGTCTATAGATGATTCTAATATACAAACCTGGTTGCAAAAATAATATCCTCTGTAAATATCTTGTTATATAAAATTGAATGATTTGTTGCTATTTGAAGTTCATTCATTTGCAAATCACATTATGTATGAGGCATTGTCTAGGGGAAAACATACCTGTATATAGACAATTATCTTTTGTTGAGACAAAAATTACACATGAAGATATGTGCAAGTGCTATGTGACAGGGGAAGGGAATCTACTCCACTTGAAATGGGGAGGCTTGGTTGTGTTAAAGGACATGCCAAGCAGATGAAGTCTGAAATATGGACAGAAGTCAATACTACGGCAACTGTGGAAAGAGAAGAGGAAGGACCTTCCTCAAAAAGCAGTTAGGAGGGTCAGAAACTGAAAAGCTTTTTTGCTGAGTCCTGAGTAGTTTAGTATGTGTAGAGGATAGGGTGTAGGGAATGGTGAGAACAGAAGGAAGGACCCAGATGGTGAAACAACTTTTGTATAATACACAAGGTACTTTTACTATAATATAACTTCCCTTTATTCTTTGATTATTTGATTATTCTCTGGATTAGTGAGGATAGGTGTTGTTTTATCTTTATTTTATAGAAGAGAAAACAGGGAGGTTAATTGAATTGCCTAAGGCTATATACAGCATAGCTAAGATTTGAAGCCAGATCAGTATAGCTTTGAGCTTATGCCTCTTTTATTGCACCATTGCTGACCTACACCTTTATAGAGTTTGAGGATCAGGCAAGCATTAAGGTTTGTATACTTTGTAAGCTACAAAGTACTTGACTAGTATTAGCTTTTTTTTTTTTTTTTAAGAGGGATATTTTATTGAATATTCTTTTTTTTAGTTAGATATTTTCTTTATTTACATTTCAAACGATATTCCCTTTTCCTGGTTTCTCCTCCGAACAAAACCTCTATTCCCTCCGCCCCTCCCCTAGTATTAGCTCTTGGTAGTTTGTGGTTGGAACTTTCTGTCTGTGATTTATTTTATTTTATTTTGAGACAAGAGTTTTGTGTATCCATAGTTTTATTGCTTTCAACTCCCAAGTACTGGGATTATTAGCATGAGCTATCACATTTGGCTTAAAGTTCACTTGACTTATGTTCTATGGGCATTTCTTAGAATTCTCCTTAGTCTCCAGACTTTTTCCTCCCCTGTTGGAGTTGCCAGTAAACCAGGAGCCAATAAGCTAAAATAAGGCCAGCTTATTACTCTTCCAATTTTAGTGTATTTACTTAAGCTCCCCAATTTTGAATTTTTATTTGTTAAATTTATTTATATCCTTTTTTTAAGTACTTGGGAGATGGAGACAAGTGGCTATCTGTGAGCTTAAGTTCAGCCTGGTATATAATTTCCATGCCAGCTCCAGCTATATAGAGAGACCCTGTGTTAAAAAACAAAGCAAACAAACAATTTTTTTTTCAGATTGTGGTATAAGTGCTGAGAGAGTTTTGTATAATTCAACAAATTCTTGATTCTTCCTGTTACTTGGAGAATTATTATTTTGTTATATTTTTCTTTCATTTAATATCACACTTAGAATTAGATGATTAGCCCAGAATCTGAGGGGTTCGTTTTGTTACCAGTAATTTTTTCTTTAGTTTTGGTAATTGAACTCACTGTAGCACTGGGCTATACTCCCTGTTTCTCAGAATAGACTTTGCTTGAATAATGGAAGATGTTACCTATAAAGTAGTAACATAAAGGAAACAAAAACCCAGGTAGATAGAGTGGAAAAATCCATAATGGTATACTTTTGAAAGGCCAAGTTTCTTCAGCAGTTTTACTCTCTCACACATGGACTTGTAAAGGCATACATGTATATATATTCATGTATACAGATGTTCATGAGCTCCTGTTATGCAACACAAAGCTTTTCCTGGGAGCCACAACTCATGTCTCCTCACCCCCAAATAGGGATCCTACAGATAGAACAAAATACAGATACCACCAAAGTCCAATTTGAAGAACCAGTGAATTTTTGGGGGTTACTGTAGGGTAAGGGACTTGACCCTGAAGCTCAGGACATAGGCCAAATGAAAAGCATCAACCTTCTGGCTTGACCCAGAGCTTCCTACAGTTTCATACTTTCCCCTTAAGCTCATGGCCCTTGTTCCAAAAACCCTATGAAAGTGTTCCCCTCTATCCAGCCTCTGCAGTCTCTGTTTCCAGTCAGAGGCAGAAGCCATTCTGGCTTTCTCCCCAATAAATCTCTTTTGTGAGGTTTGTTCCTCATGGTGTGGTTTTGTGGTATTCCTTGGCTCCTGACTTCAAGATGCCTATATCCTGGAAAAACCCTTAGTTATTTACAGGAGTATGGATAAAGGGGTACTTACAGGAGCAGTAATGACTCAACAACAGCAGCAGGACCGAGGCCCACCCCAGCATGGGTACCAGCTCACAGAAAAGCTGGCAAACCTGAAGCACACTGCACAGCCTGCAGGCAGCTCAACAAGTTGTTGAGTATCCTTTCTGAGGGGCTCTGGTATGAACCTCTTTTAGGCAGCTCTGCTGGTTTCTGCTTCTCTCAGGCAGTTGGTCTAGGCTCAGAGTCTTTTTTGCAGTCAGTTTCCTTTTGCTGCTCAGCCTCCTTCTGTCTGAGGGGGACTCTCAGCTTTTCTTGCTTACTCAAGCAGGGAGGAGCCTCATAAATCTAGTCAATTTCAGGGACTTCCAGGATCTATTTTAAGACATTTACCTTTTGATTTTAGGAGCTTCATGCGGGATGAAATATTTCAATCTTGGAGAAAATGCTTACACACAGCTCCCATATGCCTAACCTATTACTTATATATTATTTCGGAGAATTTCAAAATAAGTTGTAAACATTAGTATTATTTTACCATTAGACACTTTTAGTATTCATATCATTTGTTTTCATAGAAACATACTCATTTGCTATTCTGTGGTTTTATTTGGTTAGTGCCATACTGGAACCTAAGCTCCAAAGACTTGTCTCTGTAAAGGATGGCTATTTTAAAGAGAAGGAGGTAGTTTTTTTGATTGTTTTTTGAGACAGGGTCTTATGTAGCTTAGACTGCCTTGAACTGGTTGTGTAGCCAAAGATGACCTTGAACTCCATGATCCTTAGGTCTCCACCTCTCAAGTGCTGGAATTACAGCAGGAGCTTGACTTTTCTTGAAAATAAAAAATAGGTTTCCCTGTCTGTTAACTATTGTGCTTGAGCCTGGCAGATAGTAGGTATTCAGTAACATTTTGTACACTGAGTAAATGAAAGTGGAGCTAGCACATACTGTAGCCCATGTGACTTCTTGAGTAAGAACATTAGTTATTTTTTTCCAGCTCAACAAACATAAAAGAATTCCTGTGTATTTCTTCCTTGGAGCCCGTCCCACTCTTGGGAGTTCTTCCTTGCTTCTTCTTAATAAGTCTGTATTCACAGTGCTTAAAAAAAGGTTTATTTTAATACCTGTCTGAAAGATGATGGATTGCTAAATAGATAACCATTTAGTACAAATATCTCTGAAATGAGAAAAAGTTGAAGGCTCTCTTGATGACATCTAAGAGTGAAAATTTCAAGTCCAACTCTAGCTATTTGGCCATTCTGAATATTTTTTCATTTCATTTGAATTGAGGAATTACATGTAATTGAGGCCTTTGTAGGCTTGTGACCATCTAGGTGGCGGTTTATTTTGTTTGATTGTTTTTTATTTTCTGTGTGCATATATGCTAGATATGAACTTTACAACTATGTTTGCAGTTCTGTTCTGGGGTCAGGCCTTTTATTCAAGGGAGGGCTTCAAAATTGGAAGTTCTTTTAAATTAATTTTTCAAGAAAAGTCAAGCTGCTTTTTCTCTTTGACAAGGTATTTCTGTGTATTTTAGTCTGGCCTTGCAATCTAGATCCTCCTGCCTTAGCTTCCAGAATGCTGGGATTACAGGCAGCCAGCATCACACCTGGGTTAATGTTATTTAACTTTCCTCCATTAAAATAACAAATCTGGGGCTAGAGTGATGGTTCAGCAGTAAAGGGCATTGCTCTTTCAGAGGACGGGGATTCAATTCCCAGCACCCACATGGCAGTTCACAACTGTCTGTAACTCAAGTTCCAGTGGATCCAACACCTTTTTACAGACATGCATGGAGGTCAAAAACCAATGCACATACAAACAAACAATCAAACAAGAACCTCAACTAAACAGCAGCGGCAACAAACAGATCTGGGGCTGAGGGCCTAGTATAAGTAAAACTCAGAGTTCAGTCCCCAGAACCACGAAACAAAACAAAATCCAAATGGAACACTAAACAACCCTACCAAAAAACCTAAGCTCTGTTTTTGAAACTATGTCTTCGTAGTTTGGAAATTTAAGTAGTTTGAAGCAAAATCCAGATAAGGAGCTGGATGTGGTGATACATGCCATTAACTCTAGCACAGGGGAGGCAGAGGAAGGTGAAACTCTGAGTTTGAGGCATAGTGAAATCTTGCCCCACCTCCCCCCCACAAAAGAAGCCAGATGAGGTTTGTATAAGGTTGTTTTATTGATGCCTCATCATTTCCAAGTTTCCCTTTGTATTAATGCTTTTTTGTTATTGTGATGAAACACCATGACCAAAGGAAATTATAGAAGAAAGTTTATTTGGGTTTGCAGCTAAGAGGGTTAGAGTCCATGCTGGTGGAGTGGAGGCAATAGGCATGGTAAGCAGGAGCAAGAAGCTGAGAAGTCAAATCTAGAACCATAAGCGTGAAGCAGATAGAGGGAACTGCAAATCACAGTCTTTTAACTCTCAAGCCTGCTTCAGTGACACATGTCTTCCAACAAGGCCACATCTCCGATGAGTCCCCAAACAGCACCACCAAATGGGGACTAAGCATTCAAATGGGGAACATTTTTCATTCAAATCAAACCTCTCAATCTCTTTCACCATCATTTCAATTTATTTGAAGAAACAGCATTGTTCCATAGGGTTATTCACTTCAGATTTTGTATCCTATTGTTTAAACAGGAACCTTCCTTGGTCCTATATATTTATTTATTTTTAAAAACTATTTTAATTTAATTTTATGTATGTATTTTGCTTGCATGCATGTCTATGCACCACATGTGTGTCTGGTACCAGAGGAGGCAGAAGAAGGCATCACATTTCCTGGGACTTGAGTTATAGATGAGTATGAACCTCTAGCACCCCTTTTTATTTCTTATAAATCTATAGCAGGATTTAACAGTCCAACTCTGCTCTCCTCTCTCTTTTCCCTGTTCTTCCTCTTCTTTTTCTTTCTTCCTCCCCTTTTTCTAACCAGAACCTAACAAATGTTAGACAAGAGCTGGAGCCCCAGAAACCTGGTCTGATTCAGGTTTGTTTTGTTTTGAACCAGTGCCACTTCATTGGTATTGGTGTGTTCTTTCATCTAAGGCTCCTGAGTCCTGGATGTTTCTCTTTCTGTGATGCTAATGGCTGTAGAATTCCTTTTCCCTTCTTAGATTACTGGACCTTTCAGCCTTTGCCTTTCTTGTTAAACTCCTTCCTTTACGGAGTCTCCTAGGCTGGCCAGATGGCTCCATACTTAAAAGAGGCTCCCTGAGCTTGAAGACATATAAACACAAATAAGCAAATAAAATACCATTTAAAAATAGTCTTCCTTTGCTGGGTGTTATTGCATATATGTACTTAATAGTCACAGGTACTTGAAAGACTGAGGCAGGAATATTGCTTGAGCCCAAAAATTGGAGGCCTGTTTTAGTATTATTGTTATATATATTGAATAGTTCAATTATTTAAAAAAATTAATCAACATCCATGCGTTCCTTTCTGCTCGCCATTAGGTCTGTTCTTACTCATTTTGTCAGTAAGTGCCTTTTAATGGCAAGATCATGAACATCTAACAATATGGCAGATTCTAAAGTGGAGATGGAAGAATTTTGTGAAGTGAAATACAGTGATTCTGGAAGGTGGCTTAAGCCACACAAACCCTGATAGGTAAGAATCAGATAAGGTTATCAGATTGCTTTAAGGTTGAAGGAATTGTGTGCAGTTAGTATGTTTAAGCTGAAAATTTAAATACAACTGGGAGGAAGATTAATGTGTGCAATAAAATAACAGGAGTGTCAGAAGACATCTATTTAAATAACAAAGGATTAAGAGGATCCTGGGGGAAAATTGGTGATGTTCTTAAATATTTTTACAAAACTGATCTTATACACATATTTTGGAAACTAAATGTGAAATAACAGTGTTCTTGAAGATTTTTTTATTAGTGGCAAATATAACTTAAATTTTAGTAATGATGAAAAATTGATTTTGAGTTATTTTAATAGACTTTTTTTTTTTTTTTGGTTTTTTGAGACAGGGTTTCTCTGTATAGCCCTGGCTGTCCTGGAACTCACTCCATAGACCAGGCTGGTATTTTAATAGATTTTTAAAACCCTTTTCTAACAAATTTTTGTTTGTTTTTTGGCAGGAGGAGGGAGATAAACTAGAAATTTTGGTTAACTTTAAGTGATATTTTGGGTACTAGTTATCCTTATATAACAAGAATCCCTCTAGTGTTTGATGGTTTTGTTAGATATAGTTCTGAGACTGGAGCTATATTGTGTTCATGTGGTGCTTGATAAATGCATAGTGATCAAGGAAGAAGTGAGAAATAACTGAAGGGATTTGGTACTGTATGGCATGTGTGTGTTGAACTGTTATGTTGTTAGATCCAAATGGAAAACCTCTTATTCTTTCTTTTGTTCCTGCCTAGTATGTGCTTTAATATTCAGAATCTGTTCTATGCCTTAGTAGCTCTTGGTCTCATTGAAATTCTTCCTGGAGATTGAGATGGAAATGAGAAAGGCCTTGGGCTGCTGCCTAGACGTCCACATTCATGAGAACTTAGAAATGCAAAGGGACCAAATGCCTTGACTGACCTAGCCAGAGCCAGGTCAGCCAATCATTGCTTTCCTGCTCTCCCTTTGTTCTCTGTGCCTTTGGTCTTCTATCTGCTGGAGGTTTGTGCTACAGCTGTTTCTACCAATTAATGTAATGCTAATGTGCCCCTTATTGAAGCTCTGGACACACTTGGTCCCCGTTGGTGGGTAAGAGCTCCAAAGTAGCAGCCTTCGGAATATCTTTTCACTAATAGTTGGACTAGACACCTTTTCATACTGTTTTTGAAACCATAGAAACCAGAAGCTGAATATGCTGTTTAGATCTGGGAAGCTTAATTTCTCATTCTATGTAAGACGAAAGATTAAAAAAAACCCCAAAAAACCCACAAAGGGATCAAGCCAAATTTATTCCATATCTCATATTTCAACAAAGATGTCGATTTAAACTTTATCCTCTCTGTATCATGTAGCAGTTAAACCTCTGCCCCTGACCTATATCTGAAAGCTGAGATGCTGCCATTTCTTGACTATGTGGTAGGGGAGTGCTAAATCCAGCAGTTTTAGTTTCTTTACCTGCTTCATAGGTTTACACTAGGATACATGGAGTAGTAGTTACATTATGTAACACTTTGAAGTCCAGGGCCTGGTCTCCTTGCTATCCCTATCCTGAAGTATCCTGAGTACCTAGGGTTTTTTTTTTTTTTTTGAGACAATAGTCTCTGTGGCCTGGGCTGTCCTTGAACTCTTACTGTGTGGCCAAGATCTTCCTACCTTTAATGAGTGCTGAGATTACTGGTACAACAGCAGGCTCAGGTTATATGATTCTGGGGATTAAACCCAGAGCCTCATGCATGCTAGGCAGGCCTCTAGCAACTGAGCTATATCTTTGTCACTTTATGGAACAGTTTTTAATGTAATCAAAGATGCTTAATACATATGTTTTCTCACCCTTCCCCCTCACCCTCCCAAGACAGCTTTTATGTACCCATGGTTGGCCTGGAATTCACTATGTAGACCAGGCTGACCTTGAACTCATAGAGATTCACCTGCCTTTGTCTCCCAAATTCTGGGATTAAAACCTTGTGCCACCATGCTCAGCTCAATGAATTTTCTTGAAGGAGTGTTTTCTAAATAACATCTGGGTTTTATATTGTATTATCCTTTTTTTCTTTACAGTTCTTTATATGAATTTTCACTTTTAAAAACGGTTTGGGCTGGCTCAATGGTTCAATGTGTAAAGGTACTTGCTGCTAAGCTCCACAACTTGAGTTTATCCCCAGGATCCACATGAGAGAACCAGCTCCCATGACTTTTCCTTCAACTTCCACGTGTGTGCTGTGGCACCTGTGTGTGGACGTGTGTGCGCGCGCGCACACACACACACACACACACACACACACACACACACACGAGTGCACACACAAGATAAGTTGGAGCAAAAATAGTTTTTGTGTTATTCCTGATTATTTCATGTATCTTTGTTTTCTTTGCATTGTAAACCTTCAGAATGAGGTGATGGTGCACACCTGTAATCCCAGGACTTTGATAGGTGGAGGCGGCAGGAGGATCAGGAGTTCAGAGTCATCTTGAACTATATCTAGTGAGTTCCAGAGCTACTTGTGTCTCTAAAAAACAACCAACATCTCCCCTGCCTCCAAAAATTGAGGAAAGGTGATCTTTGTTGTGAAAAACTTTTCCATAGCTGACAGTATTTTTTTTTTTTTAACAGTTTTGAAGACTTAGTAAATATTAGTAAATACCATTTGGATTCAATCTTAATTATTGAACAAAAACTGGTATATGTTGTGGCATCATTCCAAATTCTAGTTAGTGAATTTGTAGGTGTGGTCCTCAGTGGCATGGGGTACCTTATTGCCTTTATTAGGTTGTTCTTTATACTTGAAATAATCCTTCCTGTCTCTTATCTGCATGACACTGGTCATTTCTTCGGGTGCTCACTTATTTTTGTCAAGTCTCTTTTCTTTTCCTCTGTGATCAGTTCCTTTTTATTCAGGTTGCCTGATTGTGAGAGGGACACTACACTAAAGACTTGATGCAAAGATATGGGCCAGGTGTTTTGGGAATATGATAGTATGTATTGTATTTTTTTTAGTATGGGCCTTTTTATCAGCATCCTTACTGATTAATTGAGGGAAGTAACAGGATCAATTCTAGCAACTTCAAGCAGCATGAATTCATTATAGGTTTTGAGAGAGGGGTTAAAGACTACTTCTGATGGCTAAGGATGCAGCTCCATGATAGAGCATGCGTCTGGCATACACAAGGTCCTGAATTTAATAGTCGGCACTGAAAAATCTGAAGGAAAAGTGCATCTAGGTTAAATTTCTTTGAATAAACTTGCATTTAAGAATTAAACTCCTAAGAACGGCAGTTTTTGCTGGAAGCTGTTGCTATGACAACTAATCTAGAGTTGTGTTGTCTCTGCTGCAGTTTGTTCTGCAGAAAAATGTTCTATGTCCAGTCTAATCCTTTATCTAATCTTGTTCCAAATTGGAATCTAGTTTGAGAGTTATCTACTTGGCAGTCCTAAATCATACTTATAAGAGAGTGTAACAAATCTAATTTTATTTCTCAAACTCTGAAGTACCTAAGAGATTGAAATAGATTTGAGAAAACTAGTTTACATATTGGTTATAGAGAGTATTCAGGTGCTAGTGCATTTTTCTAGTACCAAATCTGAAATTCTATTAGTATAAAACCTTACTTAAATTTTTTATAAATTATGTTGGCATAAGCTGGGCAGAGGTGGTGCATGCCTTTTATCCCAGCACTTGGGAGGCAGAGGCAGGCGGATTTCTGAGTTCGAGGACAGCCTGGTCTACAGAGTGAGTTCCAGGACAGCCAGGGCTACACAGAGAAACCCTGTCTTGAAAAACCAAGAAAAAAAATATGTTGGCGTTTATATCATGCTTATGTTACCTTCTTTGGCCCTATGATGGTTTAGTAAACTGGCTGAAATGAGCAATGGGAGGTGGGAGTGGTGGGGGAGAGAGAGAGAGAGAAAGAGAGAAAGAATATGAATGAGTTTATGTGTAGAAATTATGACTACTTGCAGTCTTGCCACTAATTTGGTTTGGTGCTGGGATTGAACCAGGATCCTGAAGAACAAGTATTTTTACTATTGAACCATCTTTTCAGTCTCCTAAAATGGACTCTTCCCCCACTTCAAAAAACCTATTATAGAGTCAAATTATACTTGCTTCTCTCTTGAATTACAAATTTCTAGGGATATAGCACATGCTGGTTGGCTAAACTTAATCATTATCCAGGAATTAGGTACTGGCAAAATGAGATTAATAGGCCTGATTTGTGTATGTAATCAACACCTATCTCCTAGTTGGAGATCAGATCACTTTTTCTCAAGGACAGTGTGGTTTTCGAAAGGTAATTTCTTTTTTCTTGCTTTTGATATTTTGAGACATGGTCTCACATTGCTTAGGTTGGCCCTAAATTCTTGCTATATGGTCAAGGGTGACTCTCTGAGCCTCCAGATCACCTTGCTTCTGGCTTCTACCCCTGCCTCTGGAGCATTCAGATTATAAATATGGGCCATTATGCCTGGCAAAGTGCTAATTTTTGAACCACTTCCCAGACCAAAGTCAAAATATGGGGCTTAAATTTGTTTTTATAAATTCTCAAAGTGATTCATATTATTTACCTGCTACTGATAAGGGATGATAAGACTTGAGGACTCCCATACAAAAAAAAAGACAGGAGTAGATGCGGGGTAGGCTGACAGTACCAGTTTCAAAATTGTAATGGTGGATAACGGATCAATTTATTAGAGATCTTGAATGTGTATTTTATAAAGTTGTGAAATATAAGTAGATAAGTGTGTATCTGAGGACTTGGAGGAGACAGAATAAGGGTGAGGTTGAAGTTGTAATTTTGGGGCATGAGATTAGATTTTCATCTTGGGCTCTTTTTCTCATTCATCTATAAACTCTCTTTCTATAAACAGAGAATATGACCATTAGGAAGTTGATAGAATTGAGTGACCAACACACACACTTCCTCCAGGGATCAGCTCACCTCATTAGGTCCATCAGCAAGCAACTTTGCCTATTGAGCCATCTTAATGGCCCTTTTCTTCCTTTCTTGACATTAGTTCTCACTACATTGCTCAGCATGGCCTCAAACTCACTGTCCTCCTGCGTTAGCCTTCTGTAGCTAGGATCAAGCACCTTTCCTTTCAAGATTCAAGATCACTTCCTGACTCTCAGTGATTATTTCAGGTCTTAGGCCCTTGATTGGATTCTCCAGTCAGCTTTAGTTTAGCTGTATGAACATGTATTCTGCCTCTGTGTTATGTGAATTATTTAATTCAGTTGTCATAGCGTTATGGAAGTTTCGTTTTACTCTTACAAGTAATATGTATTAGGGGTGATGTGACCATCTATATATTATGTTCTGCCTTTGCATTATATCTCATTGCTTTTTAAATTTGTGCTACTATACCCATTCCTTCAAATTTTTATCACTTATACATTTCATATTTTGTTATATAGAATATTTACTGAATACAAGGGGAAAGGTGTTTAGAATTGATTTGGAGTCCTCCATACCTATATCTAAAGAAACTAAAATAGAGAAGAAACTTACCCAAAAATGTAAATATCTTGCTGCTTCCTCTTTTTCCACTTCTTGACAGAAAAAATTACATCTAAATTTAAAGATAATTTTTTTATTATTTTATTTTGTTTATGGGTATTTTGCTTACATGTATGTCTATGTACCATATGCATACCTGGTGCCCACAGAGACCAGAAAGCATCAGATCCTCTAACCCTGGAGTTACTTATGGTTATGAGCCACCATGTGGGTTCTAGGAGTTGAACTTGAGTCCTCTGGAAGAACATCTAGTGCTCTTCTTAATCACCAAACCATCTTTCCAGCCCCACAATTTTTGTCTTAACTGTATTATTTTATCAAAAGCTATATGTAAGTTCCTTGGTTTATGTTATCATACTGTCTGATGTAAATGAAGCAGAGCTGATGTCTGAACTTAGGAAAAGAAATTAGCTAGTGATTAGAAGTGTAAATCTAGCCGAGAGACAAAGGGTCCTGATCCCTCATTCAGGACAAATTCTTATCCTCACATATTTGGTGTTAGATATTCTAGCACTGGGTTGCTGGGTAGTATGTAATCTTTGTTTGCATCAAAAGTATTTGAGAAAAAGGAAGCATTGCATTAAATGTGTAATTTCATGTAGTAGTAGTAAAGTATAGTATTGAACATTTTACTTTATACTATAAATAAAGATCGCTATTGTTACTCTCCTTTTAGAATGTAACTTTTTGTGGAAAGGAGACAAGAGAAATTGCTTCTTGTAAACTTGTTGGTACTAATTAAATAGATGACCAGACTTTGGGGGCTGTCTAATCATTAATCCAAACATTAATTTTATGGATGAAAAAAGGGACTAAGAGAAGAAAAACTACTGATTTACTGTTACATAAAAGCTGGGGTCAAGGCCATATTATGTCTCCTTGTTGAGTACATTTCTATTAGGAGTCCTTCACAGCACAGTATAAGTGGAATTGTGAAGTAGCAGAAAGCGTGGAGGTGGAGTCAGAAGGTTCATCTGCATATAAATCACTTCTGCCACTCACTGACTGGCTTCTGAGACAGAAGCATTTCTTACTTCCCAGTTTCCTCCATTGTAAAGGGGAACTATGCTGCTACCTCTTAAAACTGCCTCACAAGGCTATAACCACAATACAGTGTGAAGAAAAGTAGAAAACATGGCGACTTTAGCGTAAAGGTGACCAATTTGTTTATAAATTTAAGCGTTTGCACCATTTTGTGTCTGATTTTGAAAATGTCACTCAATTTTGTAAACTTGGTTTTTCTTCCAAGTTCTCCTTGAACAATAGTATTTCTCTTACAAGGTTGCTTTCAAGACATTAGTATGAGTAAATATAGGGAAAAACAATGTGTTTTCTTTCTGTTGCTGGGTTCATAATGAAGTTCCCCATAACAAAAGTCTGATTAATAAGAGAAAAGCATATAGACTTTAGTACAAATTTTAGGTGATAGTAACCATTAGAAGGAAATGAAGATCCCTCAAAAAGGTTCATTTGTATATTTTATGTTTAGGTTTGTTGAAGAGGAGAATAGAGGAGAATTATTGGAAAAAGTATATAATCTAGTGGTAATAAACTAGGAGGAAATTTGCAAAGCTTCTTTGTTAAGATTCTCTCTATCTGTGTGGCTTGAGACATAAAGAGGGTATTTCCTCTGGGAATAATACCATGTGGGGAGTAGCTCTTGAATTAGGGTCTTAGAAAAAGATAAGGAAAGGTGAGTCTGACCTTCCTGATTTTGCTGTCTTCTCAAATGACAAAGGTACATATTTTAGGAGTAGTGTTTTATTAAATCTATAAAAAACAAAGTGGTACCTGGCTTGTGATAGTGTTTGAGAACTTCTTAGAAGACAGTTCTGTTTTCTCATAATTACTCCTTTAAAATCTTAGTGATAACAGTGCTTGCTTGTCTATAGTTTTATATTATTTATTTATTTGTGATTTTGGGGGTGGGGGCTCACACATAGCAAGATGTGTATATACATAGAATTCAGAGAGATAAGGATGACTTGTGGAGCTGCTTTTCAGCTTCTGTCTTGTTTTTGCTGCTGTGCTGCCATAAACTGAACTAGCTAACCTGTAAGTTTCTGGGTGAATCTCCTGCCTCTGCCCACATCTTGCTGTAGGAAGGTGGGATTATAAATGCATGCTACCACATCTAGTTTTTATCAAACTTAGGTTGTCAGGCATGCGTGGCTGGTGATTCTGTTTCCTGAACCATTTCCCTGACCTTTGATTATTTTTTGCAGTGCTGAGGACAGAACCTGAGACTTTGCCCAAGCATTACACCACTGATAACCACTGTGGTCCTACTCTTTAGTTTAATTCTAGAGAGATTAAGGATGGGTTCGGCTGGTAGGTTTCCATCCTATACTGTCCTGGCTTATAGTCAGGGCTTTTGTTCTCTGAGAGGGGCCATTAGATATGGTAGGTTCAGTTTTGTCATTGTTTTTCTTTGGGGATGGAATGGGGCAGGAGACAAGATTCTGTCGCCCATAGTGGCTTTGAACTATGTAGCTGAAGTTGGCTTCAAATTCTGATGACTCTGTCTCCTAGATCCTAAGGTTGCAGGTATGAACAATGACACCCAACTGTGATGGTAAGTTTTATGGTGAATGGATTGAAAAAGAGGAGGAAATACTTTAGGAGCTCATAAACTTGGGAAGGAGAATAGGGCCTGTCTGTGGCCCACTGAATAGTGAGGTTTCTTTTCATGGTGACATAGATGTGCCAAAAGTTACAACCGTGTCTGTGTCCTTATACCAGTGGACTTTACATTTTTATATTTTTTATTGAAAGAATGTCTATCTGAAGTAGAGAACACTTAGGATCTGAGGGTCTCATTAATCCTAGTGGAGCCCTAATCTCTCACCCACCATTTTTGTAGAGATATTTGTATTTAACCAGGCTTCCATACTCTTTAATTTGAAGAAATGCAGGGTTTGTGGCCTTGGATTTTTAGGCTTTATTCTGATGGCCATTTTCCATTGCTATCTTGGCTAGGCCAGACAAGCTCTTCCCTTCATTCATAGTCACTGTATGAGATCTGCCAGGTTCCTCTTTCTGTTTGTTAGTCCTAGGGTAGAATTTGAGGTTCTAATGCACGAGAGCTTCAGAACATGAAATCTCATTTTTAGGTAAACAGCTTTTCCTTGGACAGTCCATAATGATGAGAAAATACAATGCTGAGAGGATGTCTCTTCCCTTCTAACTTCCAAAGATAGCCTGATATAAGACATCAGTTGATTAAATATGTATGTACTATATATTATGGATCAAACTTTTTGTGGGGTATAGGTATGGTAGGGGATCAAACATGGGGTCTTAGCATTTATTAGTTAGATATCCAACCTTTGGAGCTTACATTCTTCTAGGTGATTTAAATATATTATCCCATGAAGTACTTAGAAGTAACATTTCAAGTTAGCTGGATGATATTGTCTTCAGTTTCTAAGATGAGGAGTCTAGAATTTAGATAAAAGCAATTATTTAATTTAGCTAGTTAAAAGGTAGATCTGGGATTTGAACCAATTTAAAACTACTTTTTTTTTTTAAATTTTAGATATTTTCTTGATTTACATTTCAAATAATATCTCCTTTCCTAGTTTCCCCTCCTGAAAAAAAACAAAAAAAAAAAAAAGACAAAAACTTGTTCCCTCCCCACTCCCCCTGCTCACCAACCCACCATCTCCTGCTTTCTGGCCTGGCATTCCCCTGCACTGGGGCATAGAACCTTCACAGGGCCAAGGGCCTCTCCTCCCATTGATGACCAACTAGGCCATCTTCTGCTACATATGCTGCTGGAGCCATGAGTCCTACCATATGTACTCTTTGGTTGATGGTTTAGTCCCTGTGAGCTCTGAGGGTACTAGTTAGTTCATATTGTTCTTCCTAAGGGGCTGCAAACCCTTTAGCTCCTTGGGTCCTTTCTCTAACTTCTTCATTGGAGACCCTGTGCTCAGTCCAATGGATAGCTGTGAGCTTCTACTTCTGCATTAGTTGGGCACTGTCAGAGCCTCTCAGGAGACAGCTATATCAGGCTCCTGTCAGCCAGCACTTGTTTGGATCCACAATAGTGTCTGGATTTGATGATTGAATATGGGAAGGATTCCCAGGTGGAGTAGTCTCTGGATTGTCCTTTTTTCAGTATCTGCTCCATACTTTGTCTCTGCAACTCCTTCCGTGGATATTTTGTTCCCTCTTCTAAGAAGGAACAAAGTATCCACACTTGGTCTTCTTTCTTCTTGAGTTTCTTGTGGTTTGTGGATTGTATCTTGGGTATTCTGAGTTTCTGGGCTAATATCTACTTATCAGTGAGTGCATGCCATGTGTGTTCTTTTTCGATTGGGTTACCTCACTTAGGATGATATTCTCCAGATCCATCCATTTCCCTAAGAATTTCATAAATTCATTGTTTTTAATAGCTAAGTAGTACGCCATTGTGTAAATGTACCACATTTTCTGTATCTATTCCTCTGTTTAGGGACATCTGGGTTGTTTCCCGTTTCTGGCTATTATAAATAAGTCTGCTATGAACATAGTGGAGCATGTGTCCTTATTACATGTTGGAGCATCTTCTGGGTATGTGCCCAGGAGTGGTATAGCTTGGTCCTCTGGTAGTACTATGTCCAATATCCTGAGGAACCGCCAAAATGATTTCCAGAGTGGTTGTTATCAGCTTGCAATCCCACTAGCAATGAAGGAGTATTCCTCTTTCTCCACATCCTTGCCAGCATCTGCTGTCACCTGAGTTTTTGATCTTAGCCATTCTGACTTGTAGGAGGTGGAATCTCAGGGTTGTTTTGATTTGCATTTCCCTGATGACTAAAGATGTTGAACATTTCTTTAGGTGCTTCTCAGCCATTTGGTATTCCTCAGTAAGACTACTCATAAGCCGGGCAGTGGTGGCACATGCCTTTAATCCCAGCACTTGGGAGGCAGAGGCAGGTAGATTTCTGAGTTCGAGGCCAGCCTGGTCTAGAGTGAGTTCCAGGACAGCCAGGGCTACACAGAGAAACCCTGTCTCACAAAACAAAAAACAACAAAAAAAGAAAGACTACTTTTTAAAATGTGAGCGTAGGGCATGTGTGTATGGGTATCAGAGATGACCAGAAGAGGGTATTGTAGTAGGATCTGATGATTTTTTAAATTTTCTCAGTTTCTGTTATGTCTTCCCTTTCATTTCTGATTTTGTTAATTTGGATACTGTCTCTGTGCCCTCTGGTTAGTCTGGCTAAGGGTTTATCTATCTTATTGATTTTCTCAAAGAACCAGCTCCTAGTTTGTTGATTCTTTGTATAGTTCTTTTTGTTCCTATTTGGTTGATTTCAGCCCTGAGTTTGATTATTTCCTGCTGTCTACTCCTTTTGTGTGTATTTGCTTCTTTTCTAGAGCTTTCAGGTATGCTGTCAAGCTGCTAGTGTATGTTCTCTCCAGTTTCTTTTTGGAGGTACTCAGTTCAGAGCTGTGAGGTCTCCTCCTAGCACTGTTTTCATTGTGTCCCATAAGTTTTGGAATGTTGTGCCTTCATTTTCATGAAAATTTAAGAAGTCTTTAATTTCTTTATTTCTTCCTTCACCAAGTTATCATTGAGTAGAATGTTGTTCAGCTTCCATGTATATGTGGACTTTTTGTTGTTTTTGTTGTTATTGAAAACCAGCCTTATTCCGTGGTGTTCTGATAGGATGCATGGGATTATTTTCAGTCTGCTTGTATCTGTTGAGGCCTGTTTTGTGACTGATTATATGGTCAGTTTTGGAGAACGTACCATGAGGTACTGAGAGGAAAGTATAATCTTTTGTTTTAGGGTGAAGTGTCCTATAGATATCTGTTAAATCCATTTTGTTCATAACTTCTGTTAGTTTCACTGTGTCTCTGTTTAGTTTCTGTTTCCATGATCTGTCTGTTGATGAGAGTGGGCTTTAGAAGTCTCCCAGTATTATTGTGTGAGGTGCAATGTGTGCTTTGAGCTTTAGTAAAGTTTCTTTTATGAATGTGGGTGCCCTTCATTGGAGCATAGATGTTAAGAATTGAGAGTTCATCTTGGTATATTTTTCCTTTGAGGAGTATAAAGTGTCCTTCTTTATCTTTTTTGATAACTTTTGGTTGAAAGTAAATTTTATTCGATATTAGAATGGCTACTCCAGATTGTTTCATGGAACCATTTGCTTGGAAAACTTTTTGTTAGGGAAGTTTTCTTCTATAATTTTGTTGAAGATATTTACTGGCCCTTTAAGTTGGGAATCTTCACTCTCTTCTATGCCTATTATCCTTAGGTTTGTTCTTCTCATTGTTCCCTGGATTTTCTAGATGTTTTGGATTAGGAAATTTTTGCATTTTGCATTTTCTTTTACTGTTGTGTCAATGTTTTCTATGGTATCTCCTGCATCTCGGATTCTCTGTTTTATCTCTTGTATTCTATTGGTGTTGCTTGCAAGCATCTATGACTCTTGATCTCTTTTTTAGGTTTTCTATCTCCAGGGTTGTCTCCGTTTGTGATTTCTTCATTGTTTCTATTTCCTGTTTTAGATCCTTGATGGTTTTGTTCAACTCCTACACCTGTTTGGTTGTGTTTTCCTGTAATTCTTTAAGGAATTTTTTGTGTTTCCTCTTTAAGGGCTTCTACCTGTGTTCTTTAGTATTTCTTTAAGGGAGTTATTTATGAACTTCTTAAAGTCATCTATCATCATCATGAGATGTGATTTTAAATCTGAATCTTGCTTTTCCCGTGTATTGGGATATCCAGGACTTGCTATGGTGGGAGAACTGGGTTCTAATAATGCCAAGTAGCCTTGGTTTCTGTTGTTTAGATTCTAATGTCTGCCTTTTGACATCTTGCTATCTCTGGTATTAGTTGGTCTTGCTGTCTCTGATTGGAGCCTGTGAGCCTGTGATCCTAGGTGTGTCAGCACTCCTGGAAGACCAGTTCTCACTGGGTGGATCCTGTCTCATGGTGCTCTGTGGTTCCTATGTCCTGTGGTTTCCTGGCAGGTCCCTCTTTGGCCAGTTATTGGAGCAAAACTTTTGGTCTCACCTATGAGTAGGTAGTAGGAGCTATAGCACTCCTGGGAGACCAGCTCTTTCTGGGTGGGATTTGAGAGCTGTGTCACAGGGTTAACCCTGGTTCTAATTTTTATTTTTTCTTCTCAGCATGCATAGTGTTGATTTGTAATGCTTTTAATTGGATGACTGATATACTGAATAGTTATAGATTCAAAAGATTAATGTTTTTGGGATGAGGATAGTGACAGCTTTCTAGTTGTTCTTGTTTACTTTTTATTTCTGTGTAAGCATCATGACCAAAAATTATTTGGGAGAAAGGGGTTTATTTCATTTTATAGTTTACAGTCCATCATTAAGGAAAGTTAAGGCAGGAACTCAAGGTAGAAACCTGTCTGCAGGAACTGAAGCAGAGGCTATGAAGGAATGCTTCTTACTGCCTTGCTGTCTATGGCTTGCTCAGCTTGTTTTTCTGTGTAATCTTAGCTGTTCTAAAACTCAAGAGATCTACCTGCCTCTGCCTCTTCCCAAGTGTTGGATATAAGGTGAGCTTTCTTATGGAACCTAGTACTACCTGCCCAACAGAGGCACTGCTCACAGTGAGCCCTCCTACATCAGTCATTAATCAAGAAAATAGTTCTACAGATTGTGTATAGCCCAATTTGATGGATGTATTTTCTCAATTGAGAGCCCCTCTTCCCAGATGACTAGCTTATGTTAAGTTGACAAAAGCCAGTAAGTATACTCGTTTACGTCGTTTACCATGAATCTTTATTTATTTGGAGGCAGGAGCTTATTTAGCTTAGGGTGGTCTCCATCTTACTGATTCATCTGTCTCCACCTCTTCAATGGTGGGATTATAGACATGTACCACCATATCTCGTTTATGGAATATTGAGCAATCACTTTGCCAACTGAGCTACATTCTTAGCCCCTCAGAGTGAACTATCTCTTTCTGTGTGTGTGTGTATGTCCATGTCTGCCCGCCCATCCATCCATCCATCCATCCATCCACCCATCCATGTCTCACTTTACCAATTAAGCTACATTTTTAGCTCAAGTAAACTCTGTCTCTCTTTATATCTCTTTGTCTCTGTCTCTGTCTCTGTCTCTGTCTCTCTCTCTCTCTCTCTCTCGTGTGTGTATGTGTGTGTGTGTGTGTATGTGTGTATGTGTGTGCACACATGTGTGAATATGTATAAACCATGATACAAAAGAGAAACCATATTTAGTTCAGAAAACCTACAAGGATTGCCTTAGAGTTTCCATTGCTGTATAGAGACACCACAACTAAGGCAACTTTTAAAAAGCACAACATTTAATTAGGGGCACAACATTTAATTTAAGAGATCCAAACCATTATCATCAAGGTGGTAGCATGGCAGTGTCCAGGCAGGCATGGTGCTGGAGGAGCTGAGAGTTCTACATCTTCATCAAAAGGAAGTCAGGAGCAGACTGTTTTCAAGCAGCTAGGAGGAGGGTATTAAAGACTACCCCCACAGTTTGTTCCAACAAGGCCACCTCCTAATAGTGCCACTCCCTGGGTTAAGCATATTCAAACCATCACAAGGATAACTAACATAAGCATCACGAATATACTTTAAAGATATTAGCTAGGTACCAGGGAGACAGCTTAGTGGGTAAAATCATATCTGACTAAGCCTGATGATCTGAGTTCATTCCTGGACCCTGGATCTCATGTAAGAAGCTAGATACCATCTGTAATTTCAGCACTCCTGTATCAAGATGGGAAGTAGAAACAGGAGATCAGCTGGAAGCTCACAGGCCAGCTAGTATAGAAACCTTATCTCAAAAAGGTAGAAGAGAGAATCAATTGCTGAAAATTGTTCTCTGACCTCCCATGCAGGCTGTGGTACATGCTTCTCCTGGTACATGTGTTTGTTCATGTTCTCTCTCTCTCTCTCTCTCTCTCTCTCTCTCCCTCTCTCTCTCTCTCTCTCTCTCAATAAAATCTTCATTGGACAAGGTGATCAATACTTATTGTCCCCTCTAATCAGGAGGCTGAAGAAGTAAGTTTGCTGGACCTCAGGACTTTCAAGCCAGTCTGGACAATTACATAAGATACATCTGTCTCAAAGGAGAGGGTGTAGCTCAAGGATTGATCATTTGGATAGTATAGCAAGTGCTTTACCACCACATCACCACCACCATCATCCCCCACACCCACAAAAATATTTCATTATAAAAAATAATACTTCCTCCATTGGACTATTTTCTGAAAATTCAAGATGAAAAATAGTCTACCTGGAGTGTAAAGTGTTATATTGTTTCAGGTCCAGCTTTCCCTGCTCAATGCCCTCTCTGGTTTTCATTCTTCCTATGTAGGTAAATGGTGAACTGGATGTTCTCTTTGGCCTTGAGCATGCAGATAATTACATAATGCTCTTGCTTACTTCCTTTGTTACCATGGTAACACAGATGTTTTACAGCCCCCTTGCTTCTCTCTTCAACCCACTGCTTAGTTTCAAGTTCCTTGCTTGCTTTGGTTTATTTAATCAATTTATTTATTTTTATTTATTTTCTTTTTTAACTGTTTCTGTGTGGACTTGTGTTCCCTTTTGAGGTTGAGTTTTGTGAAGCTTCAGAAAGTGGTGGAAACACCTTCCTCAAACCTGGTTGCACCAAAAGCCCATCAAGTCAAGTCTGGTCCCCAAAGAGGAAGAGAAAGCCTAAGTTCTTTACCAGTAGATAAGACTTCTCATTTACCATGGCGACATTTTCTTTTAAGTGACAGCATTTATTGTACTGTGTATTTTATATTCCACTCTATTGTTACCATTCTCATACCCTGTAGGCACCTAAAACATTTTCTTACAACAACCAACCCTTCTAAGGTTAGTGGTACTAGTGTGTACCAAGGGATCACCATATGTTAGGAGACTTATTGCCGGTAAACTCCCAATAAATTTTTTCATTTAATCTTCATGGTGGCCTCTGACATGTATATTAATATCCTTTTCACACATGATGTCATTGTGGCCCAGAGAGATAAAGTGGTTCATAAGCTCATAACTGATAAGCTGGGTTGCTGACTCCATACTTAAAAGTTATTAGAACTTTTCTTGTGATTCCTAATTTACAAATACAGAGATTGAGTGTTTAATTTAATTTTATTTAGACAGGAGTTCAAATGGGAGCAAGTCGAAATGGAGGAATAAATAGGCATAGTGTACACCTGATAGCCATATTTTAAAAAATTGCCCTGGAATCTTTAATGTCCTAATTGGAATTGTGGGCAATCCTATAATTTAGCATTTAAAAATGATTGTTTAGCTGATTAGCAGATGTAATACTACCAACCTTTGGGCATGTTCTGTTCTAAAAAGAGATGAAAACCTGCTTCTCACTACCAAGGGCAAGGTATGTCAGCTCAGCTTTGATTTGAAACAGTTTGTGCTTCTGTTTTGCCCCCAAGCTTTGTCATTTTTTTTTTTTCTTAAAGTCAGGTGCCAATAACCTACATTTTCAGTGCTATAGAATCACACAATTGGAACATGGTGTTCTTTCCTCAGCAGCTTTATTTCTCACCACAGGGTCCAGAAATGAAGCAACTTTGTGAAATTGGTGGCTAAAAGGTAAACCTTGACAAACAACTTGGCCTCCTTCTTTTGTGGCATGGCTTAATGATTCAATCTGAAGTCTCCTAAGAGTACTAAGTTATGTTGTATAGAAAGGTAATGAAAATAACAACTGGGTTCAAGCTCTTGTTAATGCTGTGTGGGTTTGAACAAAATTGCTTTGTACTTTCTAGGCCTTTTCCTTCATGTGTTTTAAGGTAGTGATTCTAGGACACTTATTCCTGTTGTCTGTCCCGGAAACACAGCCCAGAGGCCCGTTAAGATTCTAGACTATACATTCAGTTGTTCCTTAGTCATAAGTGCTCCACTTGCTATCTGTATTCTAAATATTTGCTGAAGTCTCTTACCATCGGATGTCTTCATCATTGAGGTTTATACTTTATGTATATTTTAAACTGTTACTTTAGCATGACTTTGAGAGGGAACATGGTTAAATATGTTTTTAATCTGCCAACTTGAATTAGAAGCAAACTGCAGAAGTTAAAGGAACGATGAAGTTGGATTCATATCCAGAGTTTCAAAAATGAGATGAGAATGAATGAGATGATAGTAAATGCAGCTGATTTTCTCAAAGACATGATCTGAGAGAAGAGAACAACCAAGACAGAAGCCTAGTATCTGTTACCATTTAGCTTTGGAAGTACCATGCCACCACTTCTGTTGAATGCTATTGGTTGTCACACAGGCCAACCCTTTTCTAGGTGGGTGAAGATTGCTTCTGACTTTGAGACTAGGGTTGTCTACAACATTTATAAGGGAGTGAACCTTTAAGCAAGCTCTGATTCTGTTCTATTTTCCAGGCTTGGTAGAGATGAGGAGAATTCCTGTATGTCTTTAAGGGATGGCTTCTGGGGATGCTGGGAGCAGGGACTCATCCTTCAGAAGCCTCCTGGGTCTCATTTATGTGCCAAGGATCTTTCTAAGTTAATAACACAGTTATGCCTGTTTCTACAAACAAGAGGACACTAGTGAGAGTTGGAAGCACCAAGGATTTCTTTGCTGTTTTGTATTATCTGGTGAAATCATCCTTACTAGTCTGTACATTTTAATGTTTTTAGCAGCAAAAATTAGCTGAAGGAACTGTACTTGTCTTTAGTACTTGATACTTTTAAAAATCTGGTTTCATCTTCTGATCATTTAAAAGGAAAAGTGTGAGGAGATGGATGAAGTCAGTGTGGGCTTGCATTCCCATTTGGCCTCGATTCCCTATGTGACTCTAAAGTCATGTTCTCTCTGACTTTAGGACAGTAAGCTAGAGTGCCTACTGGCTAAGTTTAGGAAGTGGGAAGAAACTGAGGAAGTGGACTTCCCCATCTCCATTTCAGACACAGCAGTTCTACTTTTGTTTAAATGTTGAGGTTACTGTGAGATCTGTTTGGAAAGAAACGTTGAGGCTTTTTAAAAAAAGTCTTGGGGGAGCAGAGGCAGGTAGATTTCTAAGTTTGAGGCCAGCCTGGTATACAGAGTGAGTTCCAGGACAGCCAGGGCTACACAGAGAAAACCTATCTCAAAAAACAAAAACAAAAACAAAAACAAAACAAAACAAAACAAAGTCTTAGAAATGGATGGCTGTAGTGATTAAAAGTCTTAAAGTTTTCAGAAGAAAGAAAAAAGTTGGCTTTTTGATGTCACAGGGCAAGGAGTCTAAGAGTGCCCTCTGTTTTGTATTTCTGTAGATATAGCAACAGAATAGTACACCTGGATGACTCTTAAGAAACCTAGATTTTCTTTTTCTCTTTTTTCTCACTTTCAAGAATTTTTATTCCAAAAGGGTTGGCAGACATAGACATTAGTTGCCAATGGATATATCTCCTGTTCCTAAAGTGGTACAGTTTCTTCAGGGGTCAGAATCCATGTCTGGAGAGACAGGGGCCACAGAACAGACCTTCTGCGTAGAGTAGGAGAGGGGAGGGCAAGAGAAGGGAGGCATACAGTTGATGTTGTTAGGAGGTGGCACCCTCTTTTAAAATTTATTTATTTTTATTCTCTCAGTTTTGTTCACTTCCCTTCTCTCCTCTCCTCTCTTCTCCTCTCCTCTCCTCTCCTCTCCTCTCCTCTCCTCTCCTCTCCTCCTCACTCCTTCCCCCAACTTCTCACATTTACAAGGGATATCAACTAAATATGGCATATCAAGTTGCAATAAGACTAGGCTTATCACCTCATATTAAGCGTGGGTGAGGAAACCCAGTGGGAGAAAAGGGGTCCCAAAAGCAGGCAGCAGAGTCAGAGACAGCCCATGCTCCCATTGTTAGGAGTCTACAAGAAGACCAAGCTACACATCCATAACATGTATGCAGAGGGCAGTCTCATGCAGGCTCCCTAATTGTCAGTTGTGAACCCCTATGAGCCCTGGTTAGTTGATTCTGTGGGGTGTTGTTGTTGTTGTTTTTGTTTTTAATGTCCTGACCCCTCTGGCAATTGTGTGAGTGCTGGGAACTGAACCCAGGTCCTCTGCTACTACTGAGCCATCTCTTTATTTTTTATGGCTCCAGTATTTATTGCTATTTCCCTTACTATATACAACAGCTGAATGAAACTAATATCATGCCCTCCCCCCAGGCTCTGTTTTCTTACTTTTCATGTAAACATTGTGTTTCTGAATAGAAACCTAGAAAATAATGGTTTGGTAGGAGGAGGGTTGGACTTAGAATCAGTAGAGCTAGGGGAAATTCCATGTCTTCTATTTATTTGTGTGATCTTGGGGAGACTTTTTTTTTTTTTTTGTTCATTGTGTAACCTAGGGATTGCAGTGAAGGTTAAAGATGACAATGAAGCACTGCACTTACTCCCATACTAAGTGACTACTAGGTACAAAATATTTGCTATTTTCATTCATATGTCTTGTGAAGTTTGGGTAGATGATAGTTAAACATTTAAAAATAGTTTATGCCAGAATAGCAAGAATTAATACTTGATGAAGTTTAGTCTTTTCAGATACATTTATTTTGTTTGACTTAGTCGTTTTTCTTTGGAATTGTTCAGGCTCTGAGTGAAGCAACAAATGGCACAAGGTCGTCTAGTAGAGGCACCTGGCTACTCAGCTTATAATACTTGGTTTACCAGTGACAAGGGTAGTTTATAATAGTATGGGTGTCTGGGGCTAGGAAATATCCATACTGGGTTCTTCTGTCTGACAGTCTTATGTACATGTAGCTATTTAGGTAGCCACTGACTAGTTTGATAGAGCAGTAGCTTATTATATATTCCTGCTCTCTTTAGATGTTTTCTTTGGTGCAGATCTAGGTACTTACCTGCAAATATACCTGCCTCTTTTCCTTTACAATTTAACTCTTCTCTATAATTTAAGAAAAAGAACCCTGAGAAAAGAAGACAAGTATAATCATGTTACTCTTGGGAGTCAATGGAATTGTGTTGGGGTAGAGACATAGAAAAGAGGGATGCATAGGACCAGAAAACTCTTTAGGTCTTTCCCTATCCCCAGCATACAAAGTCTGTTAAAGGTTAGTCCTTTCACTTTTGTGGTCCAAGAGAATTGGAGAATTTTAAAACTAGAATGATTCCTTCAAATAGTCATTTAGTACCACCTTTACCTTATGTTTTGATTCAGTGTGTAGGGTTCTTACCAAATAGTTCCCCACATCTGCTAACATTCTTCCACAGTAGAGAGCTGTACTGCTGTGGTCATTTTCATGCCTGGGAATTTTGTCTCTGAAAATGAAAATTCAGACCTCTATGGCTTCTAATCACTGGCTTCTCACATGAGGAAGCAGGCTTAGACAGATGAAAGGATGCCTGTGAAACATAACATTGGTTTTGACTTTTCCATTCTTCCTCCAGCTGAAAGTGTCCTGCAAGGTACAGGTCAAGTAGTTCTAGAACCTCAGCTCATCCTTATCTTTTACAAAGATTGTTTTACTTATTTTTGCATGTTTTTTTCCTCACTTTAGAAATAAAGATGCTTGCTGATTATTAGTCTTGCTACTGTTTTGTAGATTAATAACTCAAGGCCAAACAAAAATTCTCTTGTAACATGTGGTTAGAATTCTTGCTTCCAATAGCAGTTCTTGCATTTCTTTCCATGGGCAGTTCTTTTAGAGAAGCTGTTAGCAATCTCTGAAACTATCTTTAAGCACCATGTGGCCTGTGTACCTTGAAACTTCTATTAGGAATGACAGATTCTATTAAAACACAACAGGAGTGTGGGAATATAGCTCAGAGCACTTATTTAGCATGTGTAAGGCTATGAGTTCAATTCCCAGCACTGCAAAACAGCAGAACAAAACAAAATAAAACATCTAATGTACACTTCATCCTAAAAATATCAAGTTGTTTCAACTTTATAAGAGAAGGTAAAGAATTTCACCTACAAGCATTTATGGATTGTACATAGAGTTTATAGACTGCTTTAGACAAAATGTTGTATTTTAACATCTGGAAAAACGTGGGAAATTCCAACTTCTAGACTTGGGTCAGAAAGCTCAGTCACTGGACTTTCCCCTTTTGCTCCCTTACTTTTTTTTTTCTCTTCCTTCAGACAGGGTTTCTCTGTGTAGCCCTGGCTGTCCTGGAACTCACTCTGTAAACCAGGCTGGCCTCAGATTCAGAGATCCGCCTGCCTCTGCCTCCCAAGTGCTGGGATTAAAGGTGTGTGCCACCACTTCCACTTTACATCTCTCAATGGAAGTGTGCATCATTAGGGAAATTACCACATGCACTGGCACTCTGTTGTACTGAAAGAATTTTGACATTTGACCTCTGCAGCAGACCTGGATTAGATCTTGGATTGGAGTGCTAGACATACAGCTTTGCTGTAATTGTTATTTTTCTGTGTCTTTGTCTCTTTTAATCTGGGGGTTTCTCAAGGTCAGTGTTGTTTCAGACTATTAAGCTATAACTGTTAAATTGTGGATTTAAAGTGCTAGGTTAGTTTTAAGAACCCATCAGAAAAAAAAAAGTCCAAATATATATAGAAACAACAGGCGAAATGTAGTTCTGTAATTCTAGCACTCAGGCATCAGGAGTTTCACAGCTGGAGCTTCTGCGTCCTGCTGCATGCATGCCTTACCCCCATCTGAGCACAGACTGTTTTGTGAAGTTTTGTTGCAGTTTTACATTTAGACTTTTGTGTATGTTTGTGCATGCATAGTTGTGTGCTAGAACTCAATGTAAAATGTGTTCTTATTGTAGGTGTGATGTCAGTTTAGGAATTTCTTTTAGGGAAAAGATTGCCCGATTCATCTTCCTCCCTTTATCCTTCTTTATTTTCCTCCCTCCATCCTTCCCCCTGTTTTTCTCTCTCTTGATTTTTTCCAGAGTTTCACTATGTAGTCAGTCTGTAGCCCAGGTTGGTCTTTCTTCTGCCGCTTTCTCAGATGCTAGAATTATAGGAGTGAGCCACAATGCTTTGTTTTAAGGCATTTTTTTTTCCTTAAAGACTTGTGACAGAGTCTGGAACAAATTTTCTGATGCACAGGAAGCTAAGACAAAGCTTATGGAATTGCTTGCTATATATACAGACAGCAAGTAGAATAAATATTCAAAGAAGACAGTCTTGCAAAAGTTAAGTATTAAGCTGATAAGATGGCTTAGCAGGTAAAGTTACTTGCTGCCAAGCCTGGTGACTTGAGTAGTCCTCTGACCTCCACGTGCAGTCTGTATTTACCTTCCCCCACTGTATTGAGATCCTGCCATCTAAAGACTAAAATCTCCAGGGGCTGGAGAGATGGCTCAGCGGTTAAGAACACTGACTGCTCTTCCAGAGGTCCTGAGTTCAAATCCCAACAACCACATGGTGGCTCACAACCATCTGTAATGAGAGCTGACGTCCTCTTCTGGTGTGTCTGAAGGCAGCTATAGTGTACTTATATACATAAAATAAATGAATAAATCTTTTTTTAAAAAAAAGACTAAAATTCCCCATGTCAAGTTTCTCCTGAGAAATCTCAGGAGAAAGTGCTTTCCCCCTTCTCTCTGAGATGTTAGAATCATTAAAATTCCGGGGGGTTAGGGCTAGTAGTGCTCATGGTCTGTAGCCTTGGTCACATGGCAGACCTAAGTGAGTCAATGCACAAGTGAGGTTAAGATTTTTAGTAACGTTAAGTTTTAGGGATTTGAGAAATGAGCAGAAACAAGTACATAAGAATTTTATGTTAAACAGCCATACATGAGGAAATAAATGAAACCCCAATGTAAGTTTATGCAAGGGTAAATTACTGTTTAAAATTGTGCATTAAAAAGTTTCTAGTAGAAGCCAAGAGTGGTGACATACATTTTTAATCTCAGCACCTGGGAAGAAGCAGGCAGATTTCTGAGTTAGAGGCCAGGCTAGTCTACATAGTGAGTTCCGGAACAGGCAAGGGTATAGAGAGAGCCCCTGTCTCTAGAAATAAACAAGCAAGCAAGCAAAGAAACAAAGAAGTTCTCAGAAAAACCAAAAGTTTTTATTATAAACAAACAAACACTCCACTAGGTTTGCCTGTGGTCCCAAGCATTAAGGAGGCTGAGACAGGAGGATTTTAGTGAGTTTGAGGCCATCCTGGGCTACAGAGTGAGACTTGCCTCAGAGAAAAACAAAACACTCCTTCAGGAAAGTATTAGCTGTATAGGTGGAAGTTCTCCCTCAAATGCTTATTATGTGGCTTTGGCTTTTTCAATTATGGAGAATGCTGCTTTCAAGCTAGAAACCCAGGAATCCAGACGTTTATCAATCTGCATCTTGAGGCCAATGAATTAGGGTGGCAGATGATGGAAATCCTTTTCTGAGGGCTGGCAAGCAGGAATTGAAAGAAGTGAATTCCTCTTCCTTTCACCTTTTGTTTCATGAAGGTCCTTAAAGGCCTGGCCAAGGCCCATTTGCAGTGCTGAGGGTGCTCTGCTGAGTCAGTGGATTCAGATGCTAATGTAATCTTGAAACATCCACAAATGCACCAACAATATAATGCTTAATCTGGGCAGCCTGTAGCATATAAAATTAATTATCATCACAGCTTACCTTTCTGGTGCCTAAAAAGTATAGGAATAAATTTTACCTGTAACTTATTGTATGGGTGACCTAAGGCAAGCTAGCTAGCTACCTCCCTACCCTCACTTTCTTCATCTCTGAAATTAAGGTAAATAATAATTTCAGAAACTGCTTGTGAAAATTGAGTGAGGTAAGTTTATGACAGTGGCTGGCACATAATGAACACTTGCTTAATATTTTCATCACCCCCCCCAACCTCTCCCCATAGTAAAGCATTTGCCCATGAAATACTGGTAAGAACTAGATGTGAGAAATGCTTGAAAAATACCTGTATGTGTTGGTTGGTTACTCTAAAGCCTATTCTCTCTCACTAAGATACCCACTGTCTTTCTCTTCAAAGCTACTTCCTGGGGAGAAAGTCCAAAGTAAGCTGTTAAAACTTGCCTTTGGCCCCTCCCTGAGTCCAGTTCATTCCTGTAAGCTGGGAAAAGGAAATGAGTTCACATTGTCCAACCCAGGCTAAACTTCTGAGGAGAACGTCTACCTAACTAACCTTGGGAAAGAATAGCAGTAGGTGTGGCTCTGCATGAGAGGGACCCCTGGGCAAGGTAAGGAGGAAGGCCTTTCTGGTCCAAAGCACACACTTGAGCTCTGGGCAACTCTGAGTGTGAGGAAAGAGATCGCTAGTGTCTGTTCTGATGAAGGAACAAGTCCTTCTTGATTTCAAACCTGTGGAATGGTGGAGAGGGGAAGAGGAGAAGAGAGAATACTTGCAAGGTACCTGAGATATATCTTTGTGTTAGCTCCTGGAATAACAATAGCCTGGGCACAGAAGAATAGCTGTTCTCCCACTGATCTTTGTTCTTTTGTAAATTTCTTGCCCATTCTGAGTTTTGGTAAAGAGAGCTCTAAAATGTTTATCCTCATTTAATAAGGTATAAAAAGAAGATAGATTCATGTGGTAAACCAGTTCAGAGGTGGTCAGAAGGTAGAACTTCTGTGGGACTTGTTTTATATATAGACCTTGAACTCATGATTTTCCTACCTTCTGAGTGCTGGGTTTTATAGTTGTATTTAATCTATATTCATTTCTCAACCTCAGGATTTGTTATTTCAGGTAATAGAATTCTCTTTTGGGTGGATGTGGGACACAGTCCTGTTAATAATAGGTTGTCTTTTTATTTTTTATTATTTTAAAATTGTGGTTATGTGTGTGTATGTGCACATGTGTGGTATATTTGTGTGTGTGCATAGGTGTGCTTACTGTATGTTTGTATGTGGAGGCAGCAGTCAACTGTGGGCTTCTTCCTCTATTGTTCCCTACCCTTTTTAAAAAATGAAACAAAACAAGATTTAAAAAAGATTTTACTTTATGGTGTTTTATCTGCTTGCTTGTATGTTTACCAAGTGTATATCTGTTCGGTCCTCTGGGACTGGGGTTATGGATGGTTGTGAATCCACCACGTGGGTGCTGGGAATTGAACCTGGATCCTTTGCAAGAGCAGCAAGTGCTTGTAGTGGCTGAGCCATCTCTAACCTCACCCATCTTATTTTTTTGAGACAGGGTCTTTCACTGAGCCTAGACTAGCCTTAAAGTTAGCCACAGGGATTTCTTTGTCTCTGCCTACTCAGTTCTGGGGTTACAGGTTTGTGCTGCTATGTCTGGCCTTTACCTGGGTGCTCAGAATCTGAACTCAGGTCCTCATACTTGTGTGGAATGCTCTTTTTGCAATAAGCCATCTTCCTAGCTCCATTATTAGATCTTTAGTAGTGAGTGCCCTTGTCATCTATCTACTAGAAGCCAATATACCACAAAGTCATGACAATCAGAAACGTTTAGATGCTGTTGCCATCTTTCTGGGCCCAAATCAGCTGTAACTGAGACTCTCTATGTTTATAAATTGCTAGGATAACCAGAAGATAAAGCTAATATTAATTTGATCTCCTAAAGTATTCACTGTGTGCCAGGCACTGTTCTAAGCCTTAATTATAATTGCTTGTTTAATCCACCTAATAATTCTGAAGTAAGTACTGTTGCAGTTTTATAGGTCAAAAAATGGAGGGGAAAAAAGGTTACATGAATTGATAGGTGCTAATGTTACAAGTATGTGTTGTTAGGGATTGCCCTAAGTGCCTTACCTGTATGTTATTTGACTTAGCCTTTACACTCAGTCTGTGAGGTGGTTCTGATATTGTCATGGGTTATAGATTCTGTTATAGACAGAATACTAAAGCTGGATATTAAAAAGAAAACTCCAGTTATAACATAATTGTAACTTGTGTTCCAGAGCCAATACAAATCAGATGTGGAAATGTTACCAACAAATCCCAGACTACAAACCAGAAGAAGTAGCCTCTCTCAGCTCTCCTTCCAACACAAACAGGCTAAGTATTTCTTTGTCACCTTCCACCCAGTTCAGCTGAAGGCATTATGTCTATCCTAAATAGACATGATGTGCAACAAGTACAAGCCAGCTCAATGAGTTACCGTGTATCTGCACAATCCTCTCTCTCAATTTCTCTGTTTGCTTGTTTGTTTGTTGCTGATCATAGATGGCACACTGTGTAAAGGCTTAATTTCTTTCTAAGGCTTTAGTCTTGTTTATCTAATTATGATTTTCAGAGTATTTTCTCTATTTTTTCCTTCTAATAATACCAGTATTATCTCCAGTTGTAGTTTAAGAAACTGAGAAAGAAGCCAGATGGTAGTATGCATACTTTTAATCTCAGCATTCAGGATTAAAGTGTTGATCTCTGAGTTCAAGTCCAGCTGGTCTATGGAATGAGTTCTAGAACAGCCAGGGCTCCATAGTGAGACTCTGTCTCAAAACAAACAAACAAACAAGCAAACAGAGAAATTGAGAGAGAGGATTGTGCAGATACACGGTAACTCATTGAGCTGGCTTGTACTTGTTGCACATCATGTCTATTTAGGATAGACATAATGCCTTCAGCTGAACTGGGTGGTAAGGTGACAAAGAAATACTTAGCTTGTTTGTGTTGGAAGGAGAGCTGAGAGAGGCTACTTCTTCTGGTTTGTAGTCTGGGATTTGTTGGTAAAATTTCCACATCTGATTTGTATTGGTTCTGGAACACAAGTTACAATTATGTTATAACTGAAGATTTTTTTTTTTTAATATCCAGCTTTAGTATTCTGTCTTGTAAACTCCGTGAACATAGAGACAATTTTGTTATACATAGATTTTTGCATGCAGTAGTTGACTTATTGCGAAAATACTGAATTGCCAGTAAGCACATGGGAAGAAAAGTGATCTACTGAGGCTGATTTAGTTAAGATTATATAGCAATTTAGTAGTAGTTTGGGCCCTGAATTCTTTATAAACCACATGCTGCTTGCTTGTATGCTTGTCATGACTGGGGCTAAATGATTTTATGCTGTTGACTTAGTTTTCCTTTAACAAAAGTGATAAACAGTAGTTCTTATCTCTTTTCGAGTTTTGTTTGCTCATGATGTCCTTCTAATACAGTCTCTGACCATAGAATAAATGTCTCTGAAGGTCCAGAGAGGCTGTGCTGTCCCTCCCAATCCAGAACTGGAAGTCATGTTACAGCTACTATTCTTGACAACGGCTTCCTATTTCAGTGGTGACACAGTGGTCAAAGCACACCAACTAAAACAGAAAGTTAGTTTATAAGGAAGAAGCTTTTTAGAAAAAGATTCACTGTTACCCTTGCTAGCCTGGAACTTGCTGTGTGTGTTTGGAACTTGACCAGACTGGCCTCTAACTCACAAAGATCTTTTTGTTTGTTTCTATCTTCCAAATGCTGTAAAGACACTCACTATCACACCTGGATAACCTTTTTTGAGGGCAAGGGGGATGTGGTCAGGGCTGAATGCATGAATACATATATCTTAAACCTTTCTTATCCTTTATAGTAATTTGAATAGCTGCTCATCTTCTCTAGCTTATGGGGGAAAGTCACAAAGCTACTTAAATAAAGTAAGGAAATATTTTTGTCTTTCAGTTTCAGTGTTTTGGTTATTAATACTAGTGACAAGAGATGCTTATCAACAAAAAGAAGTGGCTTAGTAGTTTAACTGTATATAAAGTATTTTCAAGTTTGTTTGTTTAGCCCAGTCTTCTACCAATTTTACAAAGGTAGGGGTTCTTATTATATCCTTATTTTAAAGATAAACTAAGGGCTAATGAGAAGTCATGATTATATAGGCAATGAGTGGAAGAGTCTTAATGTAAGTCTGCCTCTTACACTCAGCTTTTGCATGGCTTTGTCTGTTTAACAGTTTTATTTGATTTTTGCTTGTCTTTTAAGATAAGGCCTCTTGTAGCACCGGGTGGCTTCAACTCACTAGACCAGGATGACCTTGAGCTTCTAATCCTACTGTCTCTACTTCCCGAGTGCTGAGATTTTAAGAATATGTTATTGTATTTGGTTTTGTGCAGTTCTGAGTATGGGACCTGGGCCTTCATGTATGCTAGGCAAGCAATCTACCACTTGAGTCATATCCCCAGCCTCTAACAGTTTTATTAAGATAGAATTCACATACCATAAAATTCATTAGTGTATATATTCACTAAAATATATACAATTGAGTGCTATTTAGTTTATTCAAAGTTGTTCATACAACCAGTGCTACAATCTAGTTTTAAAATATTTGACCATCCTATGAGAAACCCATTATTGTTCACTCTTAATCTCTAATATCCCCATTGTGCTAGTCTTAAGCAATTATTAATTTACTACTTTGTTTCTGTAGATTTGGTTTACCTACTTTGGGCACTGCCTGCCAGTGAAATCATGCAGCATGTACTCTGTGTGTGTGGTAATAGATACATATATGTAGTGCATATGGAGTCCAGCTGAGGATGTCAGGTATCCTTTGTTGCTTTCTGCTTTATTCTTTGAGACAAGGTCTCCTGCTAAGCCTGGACCTACCGTTTTTAATTTTTTGTTGTTGTTTTTGTTTTTTTGTTTTTGGCCAGGCTGCTGGCCATCAAGTCCCAGCATTCTTTCTCCCTCTGCCCCCTATGGATGAGTTATAGGTACATGTAGCCAAACCTGGATCTTTATATAAGAATTGGTCTGAATATTTTAGGCCTTCAATGTATTGTTTGTATTTTAAATATTCTTTTTCTGACACTTTACAATAGTATTTTTTTAATCCCCATTTGACAGACTAAAATGTCCAGATCAGAGAAATATAAAAACAGCTCAGAGGACAGAATCAAGAATCAAAACTGGATTCAACTTCCAAATCTATAGTCTTTCTATTGTAATTTTCTTCTTTTTGAAAAAGAGTTTTCTCCTGTTGCTCCTTTCTTCTTTTGAAAAAAGATTTTGACATTATGGGCCATATAGGTCCTTTTAAAGGAAGGATAAAGTTTGCTCTTGTTGACAGTTCTTGCTTGTCTCCACAGCCTAAACATCTCTGAACACTGGAAGAGAAGGTAGGTCTGAGATGAATTTAGTCACTGACTATTTGGACACTCAAAGGACTGGACCAAAATGGGAACAGGGACCTTTAGAATAACAGAGTCATACCCTATTGTTGAAGGAAAATTTGGGGGTCATTAAACTTTGTACTTAATAAGTGCATCTTGTTTTCCTCTGAAATAGAATCTGTTGCTAAGTTCTTCCTTACTGAATGTCAAAAGAAACTAGTATCTTGTAAACCTCACTAAAAAGCTTAGAAAATACTTAGACTCAGTTCAAGCTGTATGACATTCTTCTTCTGTGTAACCCTGACATCTAGTCAGTACCAGATGTATAAGCTTATTATCTTCATGAAAGCATTTTTTTTTTGGTAGCCCATAAGCTCTATATAGCAGGGGTTCTCAATCTTACTGACTTTGTAATACAGTCTTGTGACTCTATAATACAGTTCTTCTTGTTGTGGTGACCCCCAACCATAAAATTACTTTCATTGTTACTTTGTAACTTTGCAACTTTGCTACTATTATGAATAGTAAGGTAAATATCTGTGTTTTCTAATGATCTTAGGTGACCCTTGTGAAAGGGCTCTCTTTGACCCCAAAGTGGTCATTGCCCACAGGTTAAGAAATGCTGGAATAGGAATAGCTGAGTCTAGCCTCAGCTTTACTTTTAACACTGTTATATGGCTGTGCGATCCTGGAGTAATGGCTCATGCACTATTCCACAGCAGCTACTGTGCTTCAGATCCTCATCAGTGTTTTTTACTTTTCATCGAACTTTAGCAATTATCACAGACTGTTTTGTCGGGCTCACATTTGAACCTCAGTATGTCGAGGAGGATATCCTGAGAGGAAGGAGGAGATCCTTGATAAAGCCTTTCAGCTTTTGGTAGTCAGAATGAATTCCTTGATCTCTATGTGTGCTTTCTACATTCTTCATGTTTTTGTGATTACTTCTGCACATCTGTTGGCTTGCTCACTCAGTGTTCTCAGTACATGGCCTGCGTCTGGCAGATACATAGGAAGATTTGAGAAGGCTGATGGGACTTATGGAGAGAGTGAACTTTGGGTAGTGAAGCTGCTGCAGTGATGAATCTGTTGCTTTCATTTGAGGTCCATTCTTACCCTTCACTGAGCTAAGAAGCTTTTAAATATAGGAACAGGTTTATTAGATCCTGGGCTCCACAGGGTCTAAATTTGTATCTTTTTCCAGAGCTCTTCCTGAGCTTACATACACTATTCTCTCTCTTGGTAAAATTCTAAATGCATCTTTTATATCTTTTTCCTTATACTATCATACCAAGACTTCTTGACGACAAGCTGATGGGTATTCAAAGTTGCAAATAACAGGCATGTCACTTTATCCAAAAGTCTGTCTGTTAGCCTGAAGCCCTCATCAATTTGGCTAGATTGGCCAGCGAGAGCCAGGGATCTACCTGTCTCTGTCCCTTACCACCTTCTAGTGCTCTGATTTCAGATACATATTTGTATCTGCATGCATTTAACATGAGTGCTAGGTATCTGAACTTGGGTAGCATGTACTTTTTAAAGTCATCTTCTCAGCCCCTAAAGTTGATTTCTTAATTTTAATTTTAAAAGCATATGTTTATTTATTTGTGTGTGTGTGTGTACAGGGGAGAGTAGGGAGTGTGTTCTGTGGTATGAATGTAGGTTGCTCTGAGGCATAGTCAGTGACCTAGGTTTTATTAGTCTAATATGCCTGTACCACACTTAGAAATTGAGAACCTAAGTAAGAAAGTAATGGGTACTAAGCTATGGTACCAATTCTAGAATCTAGTGAGCTGAAGTAGTGCAGTAGTTTCTTCACTGGACTAATTTGTCAGTGTACTTTGTGCTTTACCCTGAAAGTTTAGCCTTAAGCCCTTTCTCCCTTCATTTCCATAATTTGTGAGCCACCCAATATACTTCAGCAAATTCATTTTCTTAGTCACCTAGACCTAGTATATAACCAAAGAATCCTTGGCTGCTGCCTTTGGGACGTATCTGACATGTTGCCTGGTTCTGTCATACAAGTTTTATAGGATTACAGCTACGTTGTTCATTTAGATATTGTCTGTGGCTAACCTTTGTCTGTGGCAAACAAAGTAGAGTTGAATAGTTGAGACAGAGATACATAACCCACAAAGCCTTAAATATTTTGCCCTTTGCAAAAAATTTCTAGTTCCCACCTTAGTGGATAGTATTTGTTTCTTAACAGAATATTGTTTGCTTTATCCAACAGAGAGTGTTTTGACAGTGTGGAAGTTTTGGCTTGACTTCCAGTTTTGTCAGAACAAAATTTGGTCCTGAATTGTAATGGCTGCTTTTAGCAAGGGAAGTCGGTAGTATGCTACAGGCTTTTGTTGTTGTTGTTGTTGTTATTACCTGAGTAATATGTTGTATATATTTTTATATGCATAGATATCCTGGATGCCATTTTAAAAATAGGTTCATATTTATTTTTTCTGAATGTTTTGTTTAAAGGACTTATTGGGAATATAAAAAATTATAAGGTATATTTATTAGTCCTTTCATATTTACTCATAGCTTCTGTAATCTGATGGTAATAAGCAGAATTCACTTATGTTTAGGGACCAGTAACTACTAACAATAATAATGACAATAATAATTGAGAAACCGTGGTTAATAAGGAATTGGTGTTTTTGACTACTAAGAATAATTTTTTCTCATGGCTTTTCTGTATTTTACTGCTTTAGATCAGAAGTATTTTCAGCTATGTATAGTAGAAAACCTAACAAATTTAAAAAGTAAAAATAAATTTCTTTACTTAAAGAGAAAGGTGGTTGATGGCTGGCATGGGCTCCAATATACCAGCACTTGGAACCAGGTGCTTTATCTTTCTCTAGTTGGGTACCTTCAGAGTATTTACTTTCAGGCGTTGTGCTCTGACATTCTGGCTAAATGTCTGGGTATGGAACTCCACAAAGCATGTTTGAGGAAGGAAGAACCAGGGAAAGGCAGAGTTGGGCAAAGGAGGAACTAGCACCACTTCTGTGTCCTATTTTAAAATTAAAAGTAACCATTTCCTCTGAATTCCTAAACATGTCCTGGCTAGAACTGTGTCATACCAGCACCTTAAACCTTAAGGGAGTTTGGGGAAAGATGCTCTTCAACTGAAAATGATGGGGGCATGCCCCCATAAAATCATCATATTATATTTATTCATTTAAAATCTTTTAGGTGTGTGTGTGTGTGTTTGAGTGTGGGTTGCATGTATGCTAGTGCATATTGTGGAGGTCAGAAGTCAAACCTCAGTTGTCAGTCCCCACCTTGCACCTTGGGCTCTCTTGTTCACTGTTGCACAGGACAGGTTAGCTGAACAGTGGGCTTCTGGGAATTCCTTTGCCTCTACCTCCCATTTCACTGGAGGAGCATGCTGGGATTACAGATGTGTATGTTACTGTATTCATTTTTTGTATCCATCTTTTCTCATGTGGGTTCTGGGGGTCTGCACTCAGGTTCTCAGGATCACACAGCAAGAGCCATTGGCTGAGCTTCTCTCCCTCCTCCCCTTTCTTTAGCTTTTCCTTGTTTGTTCATTTTCTTGAGGCAGGGCATTGTGTAGCCCAGAAATTCTCAAACACAAGTAGCCAAGGATGACTCTGAGCTCCATTCCACCTGCCTTGGTCTCCTGAGTACTGAACTTATTTACAGGCATGCTCCACCATAAAGCCATTTTAAATAAAAAACATTGTAAATTAAAAGTACATTTAATGCAACCAACTTACTGAACATAATAGCTTAGCACCACAGTGCACTCTATAGTATCAATTACTTATTCTCGTGATTGCATGTTGTCTTGGGACAGCACAAAATATCATATTACACATAACCTGTGAAAGATCAAAATTAAAATGTGAAGGGCAAATTCTACCAATTATGAATCACTGTTATGCTAGCTGTGGTGGAGAATGCCTTAATCCCAACCCCTGAGAAGTGGAGGATTGAGAGTTTAAAGTAAGTTTAGGCTAACTTTCAATAACCTGTGTAGTAGTTTAAATGAAAATGGCCTCAGTAGACTCATGGCACTATCAGGAAGCATGGTGTTGTTGGAATAGGTTTTGCCTTTTTGGAGGAAGGGTGTCATTAGGGACAGGCTTACAGATCCTCTTGGACCCACCTCTTCAGCATATCCTATGAGGCTGCTCTACCATAAGGCTTGGTGCTTCTTGTCTGCTGTGTAATGTGACTAGTCTCTGAGATGTGATCAGCTGTAAGCTCTGACAACCAGGGCTGGAGCCCTAGCTTCCATGCCTCCTGCATCTTGAAAAATCCTTCGTGCTTTAAGTTGCTTCTTGTCAGGTATTCCATGCAGCAATGAGAACAGTAACTAACATACTAACTGAGAGAGCAGGAATGCCATTTATTGTGGAGGGAGATAACTGAAAGAGGAAGAGACTTTGGACCTGGTACCCCTGATGACAGTTTTGTCTCCAGTCTTAACAATTATTAGCTGGTAGAGAGTAAGAACCAGGTTTTGTGATCTTTGCATACATAGCACTGTATCTGGTGTGAAGAACATATTCTTGAGTGGTGACTGGATGATGAGATTATTTATTGTTTCCATGAATCATCAGATTATTTCCTAAATAGTGTCACGTTCTTCTCTTTGAGCCATATATGTAATCTTAGTACCTTTGTCTATGAAAATTCTACCTTTTCATTAATGCTGGGAGGTCAGCTTTCCTTTACTCTCACATATCTGAGAAAAAAGATAAAGAGAAAAGTTTATCTTGGCTTACAGTTTTGAGGTTTTGTTCCTTTTGGGTCTATGGTGAGGCATATGACATTATGTCAGGGAGTGTATTGTGGATCATAGACATTCCACTCTCATGGCTAGGAAGCGTAATTAAGGAAGAAGAATGGGCTGGATCCCATCATCTCCTTCAAGAGCATAGCACTCATGCCATCAAAATCTCCTACTAGGTCCTACCTGTTAAAGGTCCTACCATTTTCCAATGGTATCAAGCTGGGGACCAGGCCTTTAACACACGGGCCTTTGGGTAAATTCTAGATCCAAACTGTGATAAGTACTCAACCCAAGTGACTGCCTCTTCTATGAGGCTTTCTCTCATTCTCCACAAGTGATTTTTATTTCCCTTCTTGGTTCTTCTTGGCTTTGTTGCAAATATATTTTGATTTATGTGACCAGGCTGGCCTTGAACTCAGAAATCCACCTGCCTCTGCCTTCCAAGTGCTGGGATTAAAGGCGTGCACCACCACCAGCCGGCTGGTTTGTTTTATTTATTGATAGAGTTTCTTGAATCTGAGGCTGTCCCCAAACTTACTGTATAGTTGAGGATGTCCTTGATGATCCTCCTGCTTCTACCTTCCATGTGTTGGGACTGTGACTATATGCTACCATTTAGGCATGTGCCACCTTACAAAGCTTTATAATATAGTTTTAAAGTTGGTAGTGTGATACCTCCAGATTATTTGTCTTGGGGTCTGTGCTTCCATAAAAGCTATTGTTATTGTTATTGTTGTTATTATTATTAATTTTATATTCTTCCTCATTTCAGAAAGTGTCTTTAGTAGGCCTTGCCATCTAATTACTTCAAGAAAGAATGGCACATTACATGGTTGTTTTAAACCAAAATTACCATTGTTGACTTTCTTATACATTTAGTTGTGGTATCAGAAGATTATAATTTCCATTCAGCAAATTTGTCATTGTATGACTCTTTAAAAATGTCCCATGCTTTACATTTATTTGTTAATTCTTCTTGTCCCACACTTTTTCTGTTTTTATAGTTTGCCTTTTCCAGGATATCATGTAGCTGGAATCATGCAGTGCTTTTTGAATGGTTTCTTTCACTTAGCAACCTACATTTAAAGTTTTGCCATGTCCCTTTGTAGCTTTGATGGTTTCTTTTTTGCACATGCTAATATATAGACTTACTATGGTTTATTCATTTACTGTTTAAAGAATGTTTAAAGAATGTCTTAATTGCTTTCAGTGTGAGGCTTTTGTGTGTATAAAGAGGCATTGGGTAGGTGGGTAAGGAGCTATAAGCAGTTTTCAGTTCATTTGGGTAAATATCTAGCTGTTCAGTTGCTGGCTTTCTTTGTTTTAGTTTTTAAAGATAGGGCCTCATGTAGTTCAGGCTGGCCAAACTTACTTTGTAGCTGAGTATGACTTTGAATTATAGATTCTTCTGCCTCTTCCTCCCAAGTGCAGGGATAACAGGTGTGCCTTTATCTGGCTTACTTTTTACTCATCCTACATATGTTGACCTCCACTTTTGGTGATTTCCTGTAGATATAGGTAATTTCTTCACCATGTTTAATCTCTGAAATTTAGAACATACTAGAACACTTGATGAACTTGGGTCTGGTGGTTCAGGCATGTAATTCTAGCAACTATGGAAGTTGAGGGAGGCAAAAGGTCTGTCTGAACTACAGAGTAAGTTTAAAGAAGACAACTTAGTATCTGTCTTGTCAGGGTTTCTGTTCCTGCACAAACATCATGACCATGAAGCAAGTTGGGGAGGAAAGAGTTTATTCAGCTTACTTTCACATTGCTGTTTATCACCAATGGAAGTCAGGACTGGAACTCAAGTAGGTCAGGAAGCAGGAGCTAATGCAGAGGCCATGGAGGGATGTTCCTTACTGGCTTGCTTCTCCTGGCTTGCCCAGCCTGCTCTCTTATAGAACCCAAGACTTCCAGCCCAGGGATGGCACCACCTACAAGGGACCCTACCCCCTTGACCACTAATTGAGAAAATGCCCCACAGCTGGGTCTCATGGAGGCACTTCCCCAACTGAAGCTCCCTTCTCAGTGACAACTCCAGCCTGTGTCAAGTTGGCACACAAAACCAGCCAGTACAGTATCATACTGTCTTAAAAAGTTAGAAGACAGAAAAAGTAAAAAGAAGGGATGGGGTGTATTCTATTGGTAAGAGCTAATCTGGCATCAGGTTTGAGAGCCCTGAGTTCATTTTCCAGTACTGCATAGAGACATAAAAGGCTTCTGGTGTTTGACAAATATTTTTAAAAACTTCATAATTAATATTTTTGTAGATTTGCAGATGGTAATGACTAGAAGGGAAAACCAGCGTGCTAGGTTACTTTGCCCTGAAGTTGACAAACTGAAATTTAAGAGGACTGTTAAATTCTGCATTTTTTTTTTTTTTTAAGATTTATTTATTTTATTTATGTGAGTACAGTGTAGCTGTCTTCAGACACACCAGAAGTGGGCATCAGATCTCATTGCAGATGGTTGTGAGCCACCATGTGGTTGCTGGGCCTTTGGAAGAGCAGCCAGTGCTCTTAACCACTGAGCCATCTCTCCAGCCCTAAATTCTGCATTTTAAGTCTCAAAGAAATGGTAACATATGGTCAGGCTGAAAGAGACTTAGCATGATGCTACTCTTATGAAAATGATGCTTTGGGTTGCCTAAGTTCAATGTCATTCAAAGGCATTGTAGAGGCTAAGCCTTTAATGTAGCTTTTTCATTATTAGAAGTGCTAAGTATAATTAAAGGAGATAGTAGTAGTACTATGTTCTGATGGTAGACAAATTGTATTTAAGAGTAAGCCGTTGGGGTCATTGCAAACAGCTTTCTGTGTTTAGTGGAGGTTGCCCTAGAACACCAACATTCAAAGTATGGTTTGCACTGTTTACAGTGTCAAGTAAGATAAGCATAGAAATTGAGAAGTGGTTAGATACTTAGAGTAATTTGACAGTCACTTTATGCCTAATGATTTTGTTAAAAAGAAAACATATTTTATCCATGTCTTTGTGAATTTTTTCTTAATGCTCTCCCTTTTATAATCATTTTCAGTGCAGTTATGTTTAATTATGCAGAACATGCATGGAACTCTCTCCAGCTTTTAGCTTCCTTTATTATCAGAATTGTACAGTACAATTGGTTGATCCAGTATTGAATACATTATTATTGACTGAAGTCTGTAGTTTGAATTAGTTTACTGTTTGTGTCATGTAGTTTTTATTACAGTAGTGCATGACTCTCTACTCTAAAAATGTTCTATGCTTTACATTTATTTGTTAATCCTTCTTTTCCTACACTTTTTATTCTTTGCTTTTTCTAGGATATCAGGTAGCTTTTTGAATGACTTTCACTTAGCAACCTACATTTAAGGTTTTGCCATGTCCCTTTGTAACTTGATGTTTTCTTTTTTGCATATGCTAGTGTATGAACTTATTATGGTTTATTCGTTTACTGGTTAGAGGATGTCTTAATTGCTTCCAGTTTGGGGCTATTGTGTGTACAAAGGGGCATTGGGTAGGTGGGTAGAGAGCTATAAATAGTTTTCAGTTCATTTGGGTAAATTCCTAGCTGTTCAATTACTGAATTGCTTAGTAAGCCTATATATAGTTTTGTAAGAAACTGCCAAGGTGTCATTTAAAATGATTGACCATTTTGTATCCTAGCAGCAATGAGAGTTTCCTGATGTTTCATATCTTCTTCAATATATTGTATTTGGGATGTTAGCATTGTCTTAAGTAGGAATTAGTAGTAGTTTCACTTCATTGTTTAAATTTGCAGTTCCCTAATTGCTTATCATGTTGAGAATCTTTTTATATGATTATTGTCTTTGGTAAACCATTTGTTCAAATCTTTTGCCTTCACTTGCCTTTTAAGACTTACCATGTAGCCTAACTTAAGCTGGAACACATGCTCCACCTGCTTCAGCTTCCTAAGTGTCCTACCTCATTAGCTCTAAGCTAATAACCCCAGCTTGTTTTTCTTCCTTTTTTTCCTTCCTTCCTTCCTTCCTTCCTTCCTTCCTTCCTTCCTTCCTTCCTTCCTTCCTTCCTTCCTTTCTTCCTTCCTTCCTTCCTTCCTTTCTTTCTTCCTTTTTTCCTTCATCCATCCATCCATCTATCTTCCTTTCTATTCGTCTGCCTGCCTGCCCGCCTGTCTATTTTTGCGGTATAAATGTGTCATGCCATGAATGTGGGAGTCAGGACAGTTTTGTGGAGTCAGTTCTCTTTTTCCACCTTTATGTGGATTCTGGGAATTGAACTTAGGTTGTCAGGCTTCTGCAGCCAATGTTTTTAACTCACTGAGCAATCTCACTGGGTCTAGAATATTGCCAGTGTAATGTCAGCTCTTTAGTTGGTGCCTCTCTACTCTCCACCCCCAACCCCCAACCTGGGGTTGAACCTAGGATCTTGTACACTTTAGTCAGGTGTTCCACTGCTGAGCTACACTACCAGCTGCTTCCCTCCCTCC
>NW_022196904.1:86633680-86642324 GCF_008632895.1 Mastomys coucha
CCCTCCTTCCCTCCCTCCCTTCCACCTGTCTTTGTTTTGATTAAATTTGTTTTCTTATTGCTGAATTTTAAGACTTCTTTGTGTATTTTGAGTACAAATCCTTTATGTCCTTTGCATATGTACATAAAGCACAATCTGTACATGTACTTTGCAAATATTTTTCCTCGTCAGTGTCTTCTCTTCATTTTTTTAACATTGTCTTTTGAAGAACAGTTTTATGTTTTAATAAAGTTCAATTTGTCTAGTTTTTCTTAAATGAATTGTCTTTGATGATGGCATTTAAAAGGCCATTGCTAAATCAAGATCATCTAGATTTTCTCCTGCATTATCTTACAGACATTTTATAGTCTTGAAATTTAGATCTATGATCCATTTTGAGTGTGTGTGTGTGTGTGTGTGTGTGTAGCCTATAAAGTCCATGTCTAGATTTTTTCCTTCTCCTTCTCTATCCTTTTCTGTCACTCATGCTATATAAACTAGAATGAAGGACAGAGTATGAACTATGACCTTTTTTTTTTTTTTTTGGTTTTTTTTGAGACAGGGTTTCTCTGTGTAACCCTGGCTGTCCTGGAACTCAGTCTGTAGACCAGGCTGGCCTTGAACTCAGAAATCTGTCTGCCTCTGCCTCCCAAGTGCTGGGATTAAAGGCGTGTGCCACCACTGCCCGGGAAACTATGACCATTTTAAAACCACTTTAGAACTGAGTAATGATATTCCAGTACTCAGAAAGCTGAGATAGGATTATCAGGAGTTCATGGTTCTCCTAGGGTCCATAAATAAATTTCAGACAAGCCTGGGTTGACACACTGTTTTACAAAACTAAACCAAATTAAACAAAAAACGTAACAACAATAACAACAGCAAAGAGATCAGAAAGGGGGGGGGGTTAGATTTCCTGGAACTGGAGTTACAGATGATTTTGAGCCATCATGTAGGTGCTGGGGATTGAACCCAGCCAAGCAACAAGTGCTGAACCATCTCTCTAGCATTCTGTCTGTCTGCCTGTCTGCCTGTCTGTCTGTATGCCTGTCTGCCTGCCTGTCTGTCTGTCTGTCTGTCTGACCCCCCCCCCGCCGTCTATGAAAGAGGAGGGTGGAAGAGGGAAGATATGAATAAACCATATGCCATGATGTGCATGAGAAAACCAGAGAAAAACATGTAGGAAGGAGTTGGTTCTCGCAACCCTGTGCCACAAAGATGGTCAGCACAGCAGCCTTGGCAGCTAGTTCCTCCACCTGCTGTTCCACCTTACTGGCCCCAGGTTTTTTTTTTTTCTTTTTTCTTTTTAAATGTAGAAATTCCTGTCTCCTTTCCCAAATACTGTATGTATTCAGGGCTTAGGAAGGGTAAATAATAAAAGAGCTGAGTTCTTTCTGTATAGAGTTCTTCCTCTGCATTTAGACTAATTTGGGCACACTGAGTGGTAGTGCAGACATTTGTCAGGGAAGATGGCTTCATGTTATATAAGTCAGGTTTCATGTTGGTCACCGACTCTTTGGAGTTAGTATGAAGCTGACCAACAGTTATCTTTTGTAAACAAAACAGAAATAAATAGGAGGCCTAAAAAGAAACATAGGCTTAGGATTCAGACCATAGTATATACATGGCCATGCCATTTGCTGGTTGTATAACCCTGGAGAAGTTACTGCATTTCCTTATCCATTGCCTCCTGTCCTATACCTGCTCTGCTGTGCAGCTCTCTAGCAGCATCTTCAGAATGTGTTATTTATTTTCATCTTAGACATTCGTTTAAATTAGTACTATTTTCTGCTTTCTGTTGCCTGTAGCTCTAAAAATTTCTGTTAACTGTGTTCTTGCCCATACTCCTTTCCATTGACCAGGGATCTTTTAAAACACTGATTTTTGTTATCCTGTCTTTCCAGAGCCCTTCTACTAGTGAAACTTAGAGCAGAATCTAAACTTCTGAGCCTGTGAGATGGCTCACTGCATAAAGGTTTTTGGCACTAAGCCTGACAACCCAAGTTTGAACTTTAGGACACATATGGTAGAAGGAGAAAACTGATTCTCATGAGTTATCCTCTGACTCCACATGCATACCATGGCACAAATGTACCACTCACCCTCACCCCATACCAAATAAGGAGATGCAAATAATTTAAAACTCCTAAACTCATTAATTATTACCTGGTAGAACTAATCTGCATAATTTGATTTCAGTCATATGCCTCAAGGGCAAGGGCTGAGTTGGGTGCGTGTTTTGAGTGATGGTTGTACTGGAAATATGTGAAGGTACATTTTTATCAGTTCAGTCTTCAGGAGGCACCCTTTATTGTGAGGGGACAGTCTAGAGTTGTTTCTTTAATGTATTATCCAGCTCCAGTTCTAACATAGTGTCTGGTATCTGAGAGGTGCTTAAGAAATTCTGAGATTGGTGTAGGGCCTACTCCATAACTCTGAAATGGACATAGGTTTGTAAAGTATAGGGACACATTATACAAATTATCTTTCATGGGACACCTTTTAGAGAGTCAGCGAAGAGATGCATTTCCCCCTCTCTGTTCTAGTCTGAACGAATCTTGAATGTGATTTGAGGAGGTCTTGACTTCTGGGTTCAAGAGGACTTTGGCAGGCTCTAGAACAGCTGCTCTCAGCTTGTGGGTCCCGATCCCTTGAGGGGTTGTTGAACAACCTTTTACAGGAGTCACCTAAGACCATTGGAAATGTCAGATATTTACATTACAATTCATAACAGTAGCAAAATTACAGTTATGAAATAGCAACAAAATTAATTTTATGATTGGGGGTCACCACAACATGAGGTCGCAGCATTAGGAAAGTTGAGAGCCTGTCTGGTACCTCTTGTTGGAGCCTGGGTTGGGAGAACAGCACAGACAATCAAAACATTGGTTATGCATTTGTTTCCTGCCCCTCAGCGCCTCTTCAGAAAAAAGGGGGCGGGAGCAGCGCTCTCCCCGCCTCCTTTCATTCCTTTCTCTGTTCCTCCCTCCCTCCCCGCCCCTTCACTGAGCTCCGTGTCTGTGCTGCCGCCCTACGTGGGCCTGAGTGTGCTGCGCCTTGGGAGCTGGGTGGCTGTGCTGCGGCGCTTAGCCGAATCCAGCCTGTCAGGCTGGTTCAGCCCGGGCTTTGTCCCAACTGCTGAGCAGAGAGAGGTGCGGCTCTGCGACAGATACACAAGATCACCCGAGATGCTGGGCCCCGCACCCACCGCCAGGTAATGCTGGCTGGCCTTCCCTGGGCCTGGCATAGCTAGACTGGGCTGGGGTAGTAGGAGCCGGTGTCTTGCTGCCTTCCGGGGAAGGGAATGGGAAGAACATTACATTCCACTTATATTAAGGGATTCTTAATGAGGAAAGGGCCTGGCGGTGTAACATTGAGATAAGCCTACTTAGGGCTAGGCCTGTGCTGGAATAAGACATCTGGCTAGGGAAGGTTATGAAGGGGAAGCTGGATTTTTGGGGAACTGCATGCCCCAGGGGCCCCACTCCTTTGTAAGCATGCTTCTGTTTGGTGGCCCGGGTGATGCTTTTCTGTGCCTTGGTTTAGCTGCTGGTTTCCTGGGACCAGAGATACTGCTCTCTGGTTGGAGATGGAGTGAAGATAGGAGACCCCTGCAGCTGTTCCTGTTTAAGCAGTCTCTGTGAGCCTTAGTTTCCTTATTTAAAGAGAAGGGCTTAGCATTCTGTAACTGGCTTTTCTAGGCTTTAAATTTTACACTGGAAAGGTGAGCTAGGTAGAGACAGGTCTGTTTAGAACCAGTGACTTCAGGGCAAGAACAGCTTGAAGTGCTAATGCTTGTGCACCTAAGAGTACATATGTTGAGTATAGGGTGTGGGGTTCAGAAGAAACAGGTGGAAGTATGCTTTTTTTTTTTTCCCTGAACCGGCCAATTCTTTGATATTTAGACCGCTGCTATAAACTAGGCTGTCTTCTCTGGTGCACTGTTATTGATCTGCTATGTAAATAACAGACATTGAGATTGTATAATATCTTAATCACTGTAATTCCTTCCTTTATTATCTGGCACTAAGAAATACAAATACTAACCTATGTTGATTACTTTAGACCTTTCTCTTCTGGGTTTCAGAGGAGCTATGCATTTCCTCTGGAAGCCTTCCTGTCCTCCCTTTCTTCCTGCATCCTCCTGCTGCTCAGCTTTCCCTGCCTGCCCCTCACCTGTTTTCCTATCTCACCATTTTCTTTTCTTCTTTTTCTTGTCCTCCCACTTTCCACTTCTTGCCTCCTTTCCCTTCATAACCACGGTTTCTTCTTTCTTTTTTCTTTTTCATTTCTTCCCTGGTTCCTCTTCCTCTTGTTTTTGACCTAAGCTCTGTTTTCTTTATGTGTCAGTCTCTCTCCTTACTGCCCTCAAGCTGTGTTTTGGGGCTTCCCAAAAAGCAGTTGTTCTTCCTGGATTTATTTCCCATCTTTTTCCTTGACAGCTAAGGCAGATCTCTGGGCAGAAGGGAAAAATCATGATAGGAAATGAAGAGCTTGAAGGCTCGAGCTGGAGAACAAGTACAAATACAGTTAGGTAGACCTTCCTGAGAGCCCCTCATTGATATAAGGGGCTGGGAGATAGCCAGTTACCAGATAGCACAGTGGGATGAAGAGAAGAAGGTGAAGTCTTGGGGCAAGAGTGTTCTTTAGGAAGAAGGTGGCTTTGGCATCAAGATGGAGGTTATTTGGGGGTAAGGGTAGCTGTAGAGGGAAAGATTTATAGGATATGTAAAGGTGTGTAAAGGATGTGTAACCATATAGGTTCTTTTCCTCTCCTGATGGTAGGCTCATTGAAAAGGTTTATTTTTGCTCTGCATCCTCCCCTGCCTGCTCCCCCTGGGTAGTGTCCTAAAATGGGAGAGTCAGGGGGGAAACAGGGATGAGATGGACAGGTTTATTGTTTCATTGATACTCACTAATATATGCAATGTGTGTATGCATGTATACACACATACAAGATACCAGTTTGGTATCCATCATTAACTGTTCTCTCTGGCTGGTGAGAACACTTGCCACCAAGCATGATGATCTGAGTTCTATTCCCAGGTTTTATATGGTGGAAGGAGAGACTAATTCCTGCGAGATGTCTGGATATGTGAGCCATGGTATGCGCTCACCACTATCCCAACGCACATATATATAAATAGATGTAATTTTAAAAATAAACATTCTCTCAGTCATCTATAGTATGTTAGTTATGGTGCTAGTTGCTGAGTACTGTTAGTTCATTTGCTGTGTTCAGATGCAGGTCTAGGGGTGTGGACCCTCATGTGGTAGTGTAGAGGGAAGCACAGGGAGCTATGATAAGGTAGTGGAGGAAGACTAGTTCAACAAATCAGCCAGGGCTGAATTGTAAACTCAAGTCTTCTTTAATTGTGATACAAATTTATTTAGACTATGTTATCTTGTGACATGTGCATATTGTGTATAAAGAATTTTCTTGTTTTTTCTGTCTTTGGGAATAAAATGTAACTATTAATGAAATAGAAAACAAATTTACATGTGGTAGGTTATTATGCCCTGGCTAAACAAATTCTCAGTACCTTGGAAGGAAGCAGATTTTGTCCCTGTTTATTTCTGGCTGCAGGCCATTTAGGTGACTCACTGCTGAACACCCTCTCTGAGTTATTCCCTTTCTCTTCCCTGTTTTCTTATATTCAATTTCTGGCACAAGTTAGAGTCCAGAGACCAGATAGGCTAGGTGTTTACTTCACAGACTTCTGTAAGGTAAGAATATAACACCCTGTAGGGCTGGTGGGGATCCAGTGAGGCAGTGGGTGCATGAACACACTTTGTGCAGTGATCTATCCATATTCTTGCTATTGTCTCTGGATGCATTCTTAAAGCACCTAAGAAGATGCTCAGATGCTATAGCCCAGAAGCCCAAGGATGCACCTGAGAAATCTAAATTAGGTCTCAATTCTTGAGGAATAAAAGAAAAAGAGGGAATATATAGAAAGCTTTTAGGATTGATAATTGAGCTTCATGTTCAAAATAGAGGTCAACTGGTAATATAGTGCCTTATTCATGTCAGAAACACAGTAGGGGGCCAGTATAAAAGATTTTATTTTGAGTGACTATGATAAGTAGACAAGTAGAAGAGAAAGTAATTAAGGTCAAATTTAATGTAATGGTTGCTGGTTACTTGCTTGTTTATCCAAGTTTCATGTTATACTAAAATGAAAAATATTTATATTAACATTGAAGAGTTTATTATGATGATAAGGAAGTAATTTTTATAAAAAAATAAAAAATATGGTGCTGGAGAGGCGGCATTGGCTGGTTTCTGGAGGACTTGGGTTCAGTTCTCTGCAATGGCAGCTCACAACTGCCTGTAACCCAGTTCTAGGGGATCTGGCACCCAAACACAGACATATATGCAATCAAAATACCAGTGCACATAAAAAATATTTAAAAAAAATTACCCACTTGGTACTTAATAGCTATACTTATTCTTAATCTTCAAAATAAACTCTAAAGTCACCTGTTAAACAGGTCTTCCTTTGGGAAGATGGCTCAGTGGTTAAGAGCACTGGGTGCTTTTCTTGAGGTGCTGAGTTCAATTCTCACCTAACACATGGTGGCTCACAACCATTTATAGTATGATCTGATGCCCTCTTCTGGCATGAAAGTATACATGCAGATAGAGTGCGTGTGCATTTGTAAAATAAATAAATAGTATCTATAATTTTTTTTTTTTAAAGAAAGTCTTTCTTTGCTGTTAGAGCCTCTCTTCTGTATTTATGTAACGCCTCTCTGCACTCAGTGGAGGCACTTGCCATTGATGTATTGTTATGTAGATCCTGTATCTTTTCTTCCCATTAGTCTGCATTCTTTGGAGGGCAAACTCGGGCCTAGTATATTTAAGAGTCAGCTGAGTGCCTTTTTAGTTTCTAAATATAGGTTAGTAAATAAAACAAATGTAGTTACTACTGTTTATTAAGGATATGTATAATAAATGAATATAATTAAAAATTGGGATAGTTGCTGTGATAATTAAGAGTGCCTTTTGATCATGTTAAGTCTAACTGTCTGTGAGACAACTGCCACTCTGACCAGTACCTGCAGCTTAACAGAAGTTTAGGTAGAGTTGACTGCCAGATAAGAGAGGTGTGTGGTCAAAAGGTTAAAAACTTGGTGTCATCAGCAACAAGGGTGATATGTGAGGCCTTTGGACTGGGTGAGGTCATCTTGGGGAGAGTGTATTATATGAGTAAAGGGGTCTCAAGTCTTAGATTTGTGAAAAGTACTGAAGGAAGTGTATACAGAAGGGAGAAGGGAAGGCAGAAAGATAAAGGAAAAGGAATCCAAGACAGAGTATTTAAAAGAGAACTGAGGTTAATTATATTGACTGCTGATGAGAAATGAACAAGAAAAGGACAGAACAGTGACCATTAGATTTTTCAGGATGGAAATGATTGGCAATCTTGACAAGAATGCTTTTGTGAAATAGGAAGGATGCCCCTTGGCACAGAGGAGAAGGTAGTGGAAATAGTACTTCAAATATTAATAGATAATTCTTTTGAGAAGCTCTGCTTCTTAGGGCAAGCAAAGGCATAGTGGTATTTGGAAGAGGAAGATGGTGTCAGAGGAGAGTTGTGCGCACATGTGTAGGGTACTATATAGTGTTTGATATATTTTTCTAATATTTCTTGGGTCAGGTAAAAGGAATCATTTAGTTATGACTTTGAGTTTCCTTTTTCTTTGCTGTGCTACATCAGTTTTTAAAACTCTTTGGCTCTACTTTTTAAGATAAGTAAATTTACTTTTTTTTTGTTTTGTTTTTTTGAGACAAGGTTTCTCTGTGTAGCCGTGGCTGTCCTGGAACTCACTCTGTAGACCAGGCTGGCCTCGAACTCAGAGATCCTCATGCTTCTACCTTCCCAGTGCTGAGATTAAAAATGTATACCACCACCACTTGGCTGTCAACTAATTTCTTAACTACTGAGCCATCTCTCCAGTGTTTGTCATCTTGTTTCTTTAGGTCTTGAGTGTTTCTTTCTCAACAAGTCCTTTCCTGACCAACCCTGGTCCCACACTTACACACACATGTGTACTTGACACTGTTTTATTTAATGCTTATTTTTTGTCTGCATCTCTTACTAGACACATAATTTCTGGAAATGTAGGAGTTTTGTTTTACCCAACTAGATTAGAGCTATTACATTATAAATACATAACAATTTGTTAAATAGCAATATAGCAAATGACTGAATATATCAGAGGAAAGCTTGGTGTAATTGAAGGTCATTCCAGGGAAGAAGTCAGGCAAGAAAAGAGAGTATAGGGAAAAGAAAGTTTTTGAGGGAAGAAATGATATCATGCCTTCATTGTAACTGGAAGCAAGAAGAATATGGTTGTATATGTAGGGAGGCATGTTGTTGTGGGGGTGGAAACTGGAGTTTTTCTGAAGACATTTTTGTTTTCTTTTTAAAAATAAGCTCATTCACTTAGGTGGTGAGGTGCGGGAGATCATACAGTGTCATACTGGAAAATAATTATAACTTTGGAATGAAAGCATTGACCAGATTTTATAGTGTTCTCTGAGACATTGCTGCTTCAGTCTAGAAACATCTGGGAGACAGTTGAATGCTGGTTAAATTTCAGAAAGGGGGGTCGTCAGAAGCTGTGTGTGTGTGTGTGTGTGTGTGAGAGAGAGAGAGAG
>NW_022196904.1:86642956-86670562 GCF_008632895.1 Mastomys coucha
TGCAAATTAAGAATAAAATCTATAGGATGAGTGTGAAAAAAAAAAACAGTCTCCAGTTTCTTTGGGTCAGGTAGGGGCTGTGGTGGCAGCTAGAGAAGTCTTTTCAGGTGATAGGCAGGTTTCTTTTAAGGCAAAAGGAGCTAGCCAATGACAAATAGGAAGTTTCAACAAAATAGTAGAAGGGTTTGAATCAGGAAAAGAATGTTAAGAGTAGGAAGGTTTGTGTGTGTATATGTGTGTGTATACATGTGTGTGTGTGTGTGTGTGTGTGTGGTGAAAAAGCTGTGTGTGAGTCACCTCTGCTGGCTGCTGTCACACCGCTGTACATAGTTCAGAGCAAAAACTAAGTGAATTTTAAGTCTTTTTGTTTGTTTGTTTTATTTTTTGTTTTTCAAGACAATATTTCTATATGTAGCCTTGGCTGTCTTGAATCTCACTCTATATACCAGGTTAGCCTTGAACTCAGATCCACTTGCCTCTGCTTCCAAAGTGCTGGCATTAAAGATGTGTGCCACCACAGCCCAGTCTTTTACTTCAAATCTCTGCTATTTCCATATCTTTGTTGCCTTTCATTTCTCTTAATTTTAGGAAGGTTCTCAGCATAACTCTCTGTCTCATTCTGCCTCAAATGATCATTAGTGTCTAAAGAGTACTTTTAAGATAACCAAAATCATTAAGAAGGTAATCATGCCCTTATAAGTGTTTAAGTTAGCAGGTTAGGTAAATTGTGTACCCTGATAAATTTCAGATTCCTTTAAAATAAAGATTTGGAATTGTCTGACTCTTGAGGAGCCTTCCAGTTTATTCCACCAAGCCAGATTGTCTTAGAAAGTGGGCCCTTGTCTCTACTGGGTCAAGGCCATGGACACATAGAAATTAATCATAGTTTTGTCCCTTGAGTTATTCCTTGCTTAGTGACCACAAGAAGTGAAGATGAAACTTGATATTGCTTCATAGAAGTATGAATAAAATGCAGTTAAGTGTAGTAAAAAATACTTAATAAAATCCCCGTGAAGAGTTTCTTCCTACCTTAGACTATTTATGTTCCCAGATGAAAGACACACACAGCCTAATATTTTTAAATATGCCTTAGGCAGCACAATAGCTGAGCAACTGCCTACTCTCCATGCTGTTAGCACCCACTTTCCTACTGATAACTCCCAGTTACTACTTACTAATTTCTATGTTCCATCTGGGCTGCTCTTAACTCCAATTGGCCAGCCCACATGGCCATGTTTTTTATGGCTCAGCTATCCCACTGAGGCTCCTTCTCCCTCTTGGATGTTCTTCCTCTTCCATGGCAGCTTCTTTATACTTCTCTTCCTCTCCTCGAGGTTTCAAGCCTGGGAAACCTAAACCCCGCCTATGTGTCTTCTCCCTAGCTATTTATTTATCTGTCAGAATTAACTAGGGACAGGGTTCCTCAGTGTCTTACGTGTACACTCTCTAGTCTGGGGCAAACAATTTTAGGGGGCCCAAATTAGCATTAGAATACAAGCAGCATTAGGCCAACCCTCTACAGTTAAAGTTTTAAAGGAGGGTAAGTAGAGGTTGCTTTGAAGGTTTCTTAGAGGAAGTGAGTCCAGCTGGACCTTGAGGAATGAGTAGGAGTTTGCTAGGCAGACACATTGAGGCATCTTAGGCAGATAGAACAATGCAGGTAAAGGTGAGGATATGAAAATGTACTGATGAAATGATGGGTTTGGGGAATGGTATAGGTAAAACTAGAAACAGATGGGGAAGAAACAAATATTTATTGGACATCTTTTTGTATCAAGCAGCATGTTAAGTACTATCTCTTAAAAAACTTTTGTGTTTTTTAATTCTTATGGTAACTCTAAAGTAGATAGTCTTGTTTGCATTTTACATAAGAGTCAGCAGAGCATCAGAAATTAAAGTAGCTTTAAACCACCTACAGTTTTCTTCCTTGCTGCCCCAGCAGTTGCTTTCTTGTTGCTATACTAGAGCAAGTAGCTGGCTGGAGGCTGCATAGTGGGAGTGCCTTTGACGCATTAGAAGGACATCTCTCAGCAAATTCAAGGCTACAGTATTCCAGGTTCCTGCCAAAGCAAACCTCTTGGCACGATTTAATTAAAGATCAGATTCTAATAACCAGGCACCAAGGGCATACAGTACTCCTCCAGCCTGAGTGTTGGCCATGTTGATATGCAGCTGCTCTGCGTTGTTCAAAGTTAGAAATGTAGTTGGTATGTGGAGTAGGTCTTATTTCTTCTTCCTGTCCTGCCTTCATTTTGTTGACGAATTTATTGTAAACTTCTAGCATTTCTTTCCCTCCCTCCCCCCTCCCTCTCTATCTTCCTCCATCCCTCTCTCTCTCCCACTGTGCTGGGAATTGACCTCAGCACTTGCATACTATTCTGCCACTGAACTATCTTTCCTCTTTTAAAATAGTGGTCTGAGGGATTATCTAGAAAGTGCATTAGAGGACTGGTGAGGTGGCTCAGTGGGGAAAGGCACTTATTAAAACCTGATGTTCTTAGTTTAATCTTTAGTATTCACATGGTGGAAAGAGAATTCCCTTCTGACATGCCCATGCGTACAGTGCACAAGCATGTGAACACATGTGCTGAACAAACAAACAAATAAATGTAATAACATTTTTTAAAAATTTTTAAAATTTAAGTAAATTTAGAGGTTGCGTAGTATATTCCTTTGTTTCTAGAGGTTACCATGACATGTGGTGTAGTGATCACACAAATAATTTTTCAGGTCCTTGTGTCTTGTGCTCACCATGTGCATGTTGTAGGTGACTGAAGCATCTCTGAAACTATGCTTATTTGGATTTGTTTCATTGTTCTATTCCCAGCACCTAGCAGAGCCTAGAAAAATGATGCCTGCCAAGTAGATTTCCAAGCTTTTTATAAATTCTGAAGTGTGATCTGGTTATTAAAGTACCTGTTCCAAACAATGGCTGAAATCCTATATGTAAAGGTAATTTATCCAGCTTGTTCTCCAGGGAAACTGTTTCATAGGAGTTCAGCAACTCACCTGGGAAATGTAAAGAACTGTCTTAAACCCTAACCCTCATGTTGTGATCTCAAGGCATCTCAGAATCCTCAGTGCAGATAGATAGCAAATGGTCTCTTCTTTTAGTTAATACCTCTTTTTTCATTGCAGTTTCTCTATAGCCTTGTTCCTTAATCAACAGCTTTTTGTTTTGTTTTGTTTTGTTTTGCTTTTAAACCCGAGGCATTTACTGTCCAGATACAGAACTGCTTAGAAAAGTCTGTTGTTTTTTTTTTTCTGGAAATATGTGAGGCAGAGCACAGTAGATCCACAGAGATCCATTATGTCCTATGTTAGTTCTTTTTTTTTTTTCCTCTAAAAATTATATTTTAAATTTATATTCCCTCCCTTTTCTTCCTTCCTTCCCTTCTTTGTAATAGAGTCTTGCTGTGTAGCATAGTCTGGCCTCAAATTTTCAGCTCTCCTGTTTTCTGGGCTTGAATTGCAGGTGTACACTTGTGTGTTTGCTTGTTCTTACATGCCAGTTCACATTCTATACAAGCACATACACATGTGAAAGCCAGAGGTTAACCTTGGTTTTTTTCCTTGCTTTCTCTACTTTATTTACTGAGGTCTCCACAAACCTGGAGTTCACCATTCCAGCTAGTTTAGCTAGTAGGTTTCTCTGGTCTCATCTTTACTTCCCAGGTGCTGGAAGTGATTGTAAAAACAGAGGACTTGAATAAAACAGAGAAGAACTTATTTGAGAACTCTTTTCAGAGGAGATGAATAAAGGTGGACTAGGCTGCTTTTGAGGTTATAGATATCCTACTGTTGGAGGATTTCAAGTATAGTTGGGACAACCCAGATGGCATCATTTACAGAGTGACTTCCAGGACAGCTAGGGCTATATAGAGAAACTCTGTCTCAAACAAACAAACAAACAAACAAGCAAACAGTTAAGATTTTCTTTAGTGAAGAGGGAAATCATTGCATTGACATGGTTTTAGACAATAGATTCCAGAGTTTTGCTTAATATACCCACTAATAATTCTCTTAAACATGATAAAATGACTAAGAATGAAGAAAAATATGGTGATTTCCTGGCATAGTCCTGTACTGTGTACCTAAATGGGAGTTCAATGAGGCTGCTGGTTGAAGGACCTGGGAGGCCAGGGAGAGCCTGGTTCGGTATAAAGTAGCTGTGAGAGGATAATTTTGGAACTGGCAGCCTAGAGAGGAGGGCATTGCCAGCTGAGACATTGGAAGCTCTCTTGGAGGAGCTAAGGGGCCTGAGTGGGAGCTGGAGGAGAAGGCAAAGCAGTCATATCTGGAGAGTGAAACTAGAAGAAATAAGAAAGCAGCCACCCAGGTAGTTAGTTCAGATTAACAGAGACATCCTTGGCTTTGATATCATTTGTTCAAAAAGGAAAGGAGCAACTGTTTTCTCAAAGGTTGGTCAAGATGAATTAAAATCCAGTTGAGTTTGACTTTAAAAAGTTAAGTAAGGAGTCTGGCAGTGGTGCCACAAGCCTTTAATCCCAGCACTTTAGGCAGATGCAGGTGGATCTCTTGAGTTCAAGGCCAGCTTGGTTTACAGAGTGATTTCCAGGACAGCTAGGAATATATAGAGAAACTCTGTCTCAAACAAACAAACAAACAAATAAACAAGCAAACAGTTAAGATTTTCTTTAGTGAAGAGGGAAATCATTGCGTTGACATGGAGCCTGGCTCCTTCCCCTTCCTTGCTCCTTTTCTCTCTCTTTCCAGTGTGATTAAGAATATTTAGCCAGGCAGTGGTGGTGCACACCTTTAATCACAGCACTTGGGAGGCAGAGGCAGGTGGATTTCTGAGTTTGAGGCCAGCCTGGTCTACAGAGTGAGTTCCAGGACAGCCAAGGCTACACAGAGAAACCCTGTCTTGAAAAAGCCAAAAAAAAAAAAAAAAAAAGAATATTTAATGAGGACCAGGTATATACTTTTAATCTCAATACTTAGGAGGCAGAGGCAGGCAAATCTCTGAGGGTTTGAGTTTAGTCTGGTCTACATAGTGAGTTCCAGAACACCCAGAGCAACATAGTGAGACTCTTGTCTCAAAAAACAAGACAACAACAACAATAAAAAAAGGAGAATATTTTGTGAGCTAACAGGCAGTATAGCTTAGTGATAATGCCCAGAGTTTCATCTTTAGCACTTTAAATAAATAAATAACGAATACTTGGGAAGTTCAGGACTTTCTAGACATAAATTCAATGTGGATAGCTTAGTTTGTAAGGCCAGTTGGTGTCCTACTATGAATTTGAATTTTATCTGTACTAGTAAATTTCTTTCAAGACAGCATATATCTATCTTTCTGTAAACTGTATCTTAACTTGTATCTACTGTAAGTTAAAAAGGTAAGGCACTGTTGCTCTGCAAAGATGACTCCTAGAAAAGATATATCTGTAAACAGTTATAACACTACAAAGAAATGTGATAACCTAGAAATAAGCACATTGCCTTGGAGCATAGAGAAAGGCCACCTGACTTTTTGGCGGTCAGAACATTTTCTAAAGGCAGCATAGAAACAACAGAATTAATCCTCAAAGGATGGATGAATTCACTGATAGGAAAATAGGCAGATGAAACATCATGTATAAAGGGATGGAGATGTGAAAGTTATGGCATATTAAAAGAAATTAAAAACAGTAATAGATATACTGTAAAAGGAATTAAAAGGAGTGGAGATATGGAAAGTGAGACTGGTGAATGGGCTTGGCCAAATAAGAGATACAATTTTCTACTATTTCATGAATTAATAAGGAGAAAATATAAACTCTGGACACATATTTATTTGTTGTCAAGAACAAGAGCATTTTAAGGCACTAATGCCTGTTTTCGCTTGTTGACACATCATGGGGTTTTACTCTTTTAAATTTTATTCTGTGTTCAGAAGAGGGATATCCAGAAGAACTGGTACATGGGCAGCATCTTTCTTGCGGAGGACTAAAAGGTTTAAGTACTGTAAGTTTGTGAGCATATGGTCACTTTTCTGCCAGTGTGATCTGAAAGAGGGTATAGGTAATAGGTAAATGTGTGAATGTTGTTTAGTCTTGGTAAAGCTAGCCACAAAAACAGAAGTTTTACTGACAGTTGGCAGTATAGGGAAAGATAACTTACCTAAAGTTATAAAGTTAAATGTTGTCAGCAAACTCAATGTATGGAATGCTGCTGTAGGTTTTAGATAAGGGATACAGTTTTCTACTATTTCAGTTAACCTTCATGTAGATGAATGAATGGAACTGAAAAAGCTGTGGGATTTCTCAACCTCTAGTAAGTGTTAGTGGATTTCTACCAAGTTTTTGCCTGGTCCATATCTGCTTTTCACCTACATCATGGTGCATATATTTGTTCTTTAGGCTCTGAGGGAAGAGAATGCAGAGAAAAACAAAATCTTGGTGAATTTTTAGCAGTGTTTGGAATACATTAGGGATTTACATCTGACTTACTGACTAAAGAGGCTAGCAGTATTCATGACAAGTGCATTATGACTGTATGATTTTAATTTTAAAACATCTAAAATATGTAATTACTGTGCTAAAAAATAATATGAGTGTTATTATGTTTTTTTCTTTTGGTTCTAGTAGCTGCTGCTGCTGGTGGTGACAATGTCCAATAACGGCGTAGACATCCAGGACAAACCTCCAGCCCCTCCGATGAGAAACACCAGCACTATGATTGGAGCTGGCAGCAAAGACACTGGAACCCTAAACCACGGGTCCAAGCCTCTGCCTCCAAACCCAGAGGAGAAGAAAAAGAAGGACCGGTTTTACCGATCCATCTTGCCCGGAGATAAAAGTATAGTATTTTGTTTATTTTTATCATTTGTGTGTTTAAGAAGAAAAAACAAAGCAAATCAGCTTTTCTCCTATGAAAAGTCTGAATAGAAGATCTGTCCTTCCCTGACTTAGTTCTCCTTCAGTACCTTTTATTTTCTCGTTGACATATCTTGCCTTCCTAGAGTGGCTAAAGCCAAATGCAAAGTTGACTCATTGCTCAGGATTATATTTGAACAAAATTTTAAGAATAAATTTGCTCTTGTCAGCTTTCAGACAAATTGAAAATATTCACATGTATCTATTTCTTTTTCTTTTTTTAATTTTTAAAAATGCTTATCAAATCATAAAACCTAAGGACTTTTGAAGTATCTTTGGAAATTTCTTTTTCCCAGATTACGTTCACTTGGAATACCGCCTTTGCAAATTTTGATTGCCTTATTTTTTTGTTTAGATCTTTGGTCCCATTCTCAAGATTTGGGGATTTAGTGTTAGTAAGAATAGGAAAGAATGGTTGAGGAAAGATGGCAGAGGTAAGTAGGAATCACTCTGAGTTCAGTGCGAGTAAGACTTACTAGGCAACCTCATTTCCTATTGTTTTTAAAGTCTAGAGCTCACTCTGTATCCCTGGCTAGCCAGCCATTAATGCATGACGTTCTCCTGCCTTAACTTCCAAGTGGTGAGATTACAGATATAAGCCACCATGCTGTATGAGCCTGAAAAAGTCACCGACATCTTTATAGAAAAAAACAGTGGAATCATGAAAGTTTGACTGTCCCCATAGATGATTTTTTTGCCTGATACTAGCAATGCTAACTTAGGCTGTGCAGTGGTAGCACACACCTTTAATCTCAGCACTTGGGAGGCAGAGGCAGGCGGATTTCTGAGTTCGAGGCCAGCCTGGTCTATAGAGTGAGTTCCAGAACAGCCAGGGCTACATAGAGAAACCCTGTCTCAAAAAACCAAAAGAAAAAAAAGAGAGAGAAAGAAAAGATGTAAAAGCTAGCTTAGATGACTTAGATGACTGCTGACCTTAGGTAAAGTTCTCGGGTGTCCATGCAGGGATCTTTTTGGGGTGAGGCTTTCTGTCTGTGGAAGTACAAGCTTCAGGCTCAGATGCAGCTGATTTACCACCATCAAGAAAGTCAAAGGGTAACGGCAAAATGAAGAAGCAGCTTTCTGAGATTATATGTCTTATGAAGAACTTGTATAACAATATAGAAAGAACTACTACAACTTAACTAAAATTCAGGCAACTCAGTTTAAAAATAGACAAAGGATCTGTATAGACATCCCTCCAAAGAAGATAGACAAGTGGAAAATTAGCGTATGAACAAATGTTGTTATCATCAGTTGCCAGGGAAATACAAATTCAAACCAGGGAACCCTAGATTGGCTGGATGTTATCAAATGTTGGTGAGAATATGGAAGTAGGGAGCCTCTCGTAACTGCTGGTAGGAATGTAAAATGTCATAGCCTCAGGGAAACATTCTGGTAATTCTTTAGGTGCTTAAAATGGAGAGAAATGTTACTACCCAGCATTTCCACCAAAGAGAAATAATGCTTTAGCCTCATTTTTTATGATACCGAAGGAACTATCTAATATTAAAAATAAAATATAACATTGATATAATGAAGTAATGTTTGATTTTTTAAAAAAAAGTCCTGAGCCATACTACATCTATGGGTGAACCTTGAAATATGTGGTTAAGGAAAAGACCTAGTCATAATGGTCACATAGTGTGTAGTTCCATTCATGTGAAGTGTCTTGAAATGTAAATTCCTAGATAAAAGGCATGTTAGTGGTTGCTGAAGGATACAGAGTATTTAATAAACAGATGAGGTTAAGGGGGTGATGGGTAAGAGATAGGGATTTTCTTTTTGGAATGATCAAAATGCCTTGCATTGTGGTGTTTGTCTGGCTCTGTGAGAATACTAAAAGCCCAATTATACTTTATAAGTGAATTATAATAGTATGTAAATTATTAATTAAATTGGTGTTTTTGTGTGCATACAGGTATGTGTGCCTGCCTGCTTGCATGTGTGGTATATGTGCATATGTTAGTAATATGCTTATGCACCTGTAGACATCAGAGGGAGGACATTGGGTTTCCTAATGTATTCTATTCCACCTTATTCCCTTGAGAAAGGTTCTCTTACTGAAGTTGGAGTTAGGTGGACAGTCAGCAAGCCCCACAATCCTCCTGTTTCTGTCCCCCCAAAATCCTCTATAGTGGTGGGGTTACAGTACATGGGCATTTTTGTTTTTGAAATGGATGCTGGCAATTTTAACTTTGATCCTCATTCTTTCATTCTTACCCACTGAACTGCCACCCCAGCCTCTATTTGTTTGTTTTTAAAGATTTCCCATCTAAAACAGGGTAGAAATAGCATCTTCATACATCACTGCAACCAAAAGAGTAGTTTTACATGCCAAAAATCTAGGTACCTAGGTTTAAATCTTGCTTCTTTCACAAGCTGGAGATCATATTTGTGTCAGTGACTTCTCTGTAGACTTCAGTGCTTTCATCTAAAAAAACGAGAGCCAGAGAAATAGACACAGCTCTTTTTAGCTCTGCAACCCTATATTTATATAGATGAGGTATTGCAAAATGTCATTGAATCGGGCTTATCTATGTAGGTGGAAAGAAACCAGGACACTGTGAGGTATTTTTATTGGTGATAGAGCTGTAGATCTGGAAGGTCTTCTGAAAACCTGAGTTCCCCTAGGTCAAATTTGGTCTGAAAAAGTAATCTTGCCTTCAAGATCAAGTCTGCATCTCTGTAGGTTGAAAATAGTTACAAGAAATTTTTGTAAGATCTAATAGCCTGTATTTTACTTTCTAGATATGAGTTTTCTATAGATTCTCTTAGCACATTAGTTTTACCCCTGCTTTAAGAGTCTTGTTGACTATTATTAACATGTATATTAAGATGGAAAAATGGCTGAGTTTCTTCCCTTTGAAATCTTAGTTTCGGCTAGCAATCTATTACTTAACTACAAGATATACATCAGGACTAGCAGTCTTTGACATGCTCTGTCTTTGTGTAGTATTTGAGGCTTAGTAGAGGCTGCATAGAGAACTAGTCTAGAAATGAACTCCAATAACCACGATTGAGATCTGCCCCTCACATCAACTCTATCATTTATTATTTTTAAATATTGTTATAGCATCACCTGTAAAGTTAGAGTAACAGCTCATGCCCATCTATGTCACTAGTAGACATTTGTATACCACTTTATGTCATGAATGTAAATTACTTTCTAAACTGTAAAACCATACAGATGAGAGGTTAATGTATTTTTATGAAATCTCATTTATTCTTCTATCATTATCCAATACCCACAGCCTATTTCTAATAGGAAAGTTGAAGCTTAGAGAATAGTAAACAATGCCCAAGGTCTCATTGGTGGAAAGTGAGAGGAATGAATGTAGAACTAACTCTTCCTAAAGTGTCTACTGCATCTACTACTGTGCTCCTATTAGTTCTTCTCATATCAGACTCATACATGGTACTTTTAAGAAATATGTACCCATTCCCACCCAGACATTGGAGACAGAACTTCTAGAGATGCAGTGTTGTGTCTCTAAAGAAAAGAAGAATGAAAGTTCTTTACAGGTTACAGTAGTGGTTTAGATTAGAGCTGGCAGTGTGTGGGATCTGTGGGCATTACCTAGTGCTGACCTCTAGAGTGGCCTCAGGTAGCGCTTAAGGGAATGCATACATGGTTGGAAGGAGAAGCTATAATTGAAGGCTTGTAATAGTTGATGCTGAGTTGCAGAATTCCATGTGGGAAAGCCTGGTTCCTGTGGTTAGGATTTGGAGCCTTTGGTTTATTCGAAGAAGTCACATAGCATTTAGTTTGAGCTTTTTTCTGGCTGTACTTTCATGACCAAAGTGAAATTATCTGAGCTTGGGAAGAGGTTGGTGAAGTTAATACTGAACTACAGGAGTGTTTATCTCTCTTAAGTTTGGAATCTTTTACTGTCTTTTGCTCAGATTAGTTCAGTTGAGCCAGTGAGAGGTGCTGTTTAAAAGTAATTTAAAAATAGGGTTAATTAATCTTGCTGAAACTTTAATGTCTGTGGTAAAACATGGGATTTTGTAGTCAGCTGCTTTCTCCAAGTTCAGCCTAGGCTGAACTAAGGCAGAGATAGGAGGTTGGGTGAGGTTGCAAGCTTCTTTTCTTATGTTATTTCTTCAAACTTAATATCTCCACTTATATGAAAGCAAGGTGATTCTTTCTCCATCCCTTTCTATCTTAAGTCATATTTGAATTCTCTGTCTTAATCAGCTTTTTGAGAACGCTTACTTTAGTAGTTGCAAATATTAATAGTAAAACTTGTTTTTAAGGTTCTTTAGTTTATAAAACCATATATTTTAATTGACTCACAGAATAGTAAATTGTGCTGGATTTTTTATTTCATTTTTTTAATCGAAGTGTACTGTTTGATACCTTTATTACTGTGTTGAATTCTAGCGACGATGAATGTCACTTTTTTGTTTTGTTTTTAGTTTCAAAGGAGAGGCATCCAATATCTTATAGCTATATAATATTTTTTAGAGGACTTGATAATTAGCTTTTATTAGGTTAAGTAAATGATGTTAGATATCACATTTTAGCAAAAGCTAAATTAATTATTAATTTAATTGATTACATATACTCCCTTTTTTCCTTTTTTACAGTTCATTTTATTTTATGCATATATGTGAGTTCCTACATATGTGTATGTGTGTGCTTGGTATCCACAGAAGCCAGAAGAGAGGGTTAGATTTCTTGAAACTAGAGCTACAGACAGTTATTAGTCACTACCATGAGTGAGGGAATTAAACCCAGGTCTTCAGGAAGAGTCCCAAATACTCTTAACTGCCAAGCCATCTCTTTCTAGTTCCCTTCTTCCTTCCTTCCTCCCTTCCTTCCTTTCTTCCTTTCTTCCTTCCTCTTTGTTTCTTTTAAAACTTCTATTGATTGTTGGATGGTGATGATGATGATGAGGAGGAGGAGGGGGGGGAAGAAGGAGGAGGAAGAGGAAGAGGAGTAGTATTTGTTTGTGTTCCATGGCATCTGTGTGGAGGTCAGAGAACAACTTTGTGGAGTTGGTTCTCTGCTTCTAGCACATGGGTCCTAGGGATTGAATTCTAGTCATCAGGCTTATATGGCAAGTGCTTTACCCATTGAGCCATCTTATTGGTGCTTTCTTTGTTTTCTTAATATGGTAAATTGCATTTACCTAAAAAGTTGATATATAACTAATACCATATAGTTTACCATGTCAAAATATTTGATACTTTAGTATATTTATAAAATTAAACAGTTAGGACCTGTGAGTATAACAGTGGTATACATTAGCATAAACATGCATAAAGACCTATGTTCAGCACCAAAAATATTTGTTCAGTCATTACAACCAGTATCAGTATGTTTTCATTAGACCAAAAAGAAATTCCATTCCTATTAAGTCAGTCTTCATTTGTCTCTTCTCTCATTCCTTGTCGACTTATACTCTGTCTTAGTCAGGGTTCCTATTCCTACACAAACATCATGACCAAGAAGCATGTTGGAGAGGAAAGGGTTTATTGAGCTTACTTCCACATTGCTGTTGATCACCAGAGGAAGTCAGGACTGGAACTCAAGCAGGTCAGGAAGCAGGAGCTGATGCAGAGGCCATGGAGAGATGTTCCTTATTGGTTTGCTTCTCTTGGCTTGCTCAGCCTGCTCTCTTATAGAACCCAAGACTTCCAGCCCAGGGATGGCACCACCCACAAGGGGCCCTACCCCCTTGATCACTAATTGAGAAAATGCCCCACAGCTGGGTCTCATGGAGGCACTTCCCCAACTGAAGCTCCCTTCTCTGTGATAACTCCAGCCTGTGTCAAGTTGACACACAAAACCAGCCAGTACATACTCTATTTTCAGTCTGAGTTTGTCTGTTCTAAATATTTCAATAAATGGAATTACAGGATATGCTGTGTTTTGTGCTTCTTTTTAAAATTTATTTTATTTTTATGTGTATGGGTGTTTTGCCACATATATGTATACCATGTATATGTCTGGTGCCTATGGAGGTCAGAAGAGGTATGGGATGTCCTAGAACTGGAGTTACAGATGGTTGTGGGTGCTGGGGAGTGAAGCTATGTCCTCTGCATTATGCTAAATAATGCAACTTTTCAAAGTTGTCATCTGATCTGCACGAAAATGCCAAGGCATACAGGGAGTATCCTTAAATACTGAGACTTCTTTCCAATCTTTGCAACCCTCCAACCCCAGCTTCTTGTACTTAGCATAATGCTTCCAAAGTTCATGCATTTTATAGCATGATAAGGGCTTCATTTCTTTTTATCAGTGAACTTCATTATATGAATCTTACACAATTTATGCATTTATCAGTTGAGGGAATATTTTATCAGATTCACTCAGTCCCAGGCTTTAGTCATCATAAAAATGTCCTACAGTGCCTAGAGAGATGGGGTTTTTGGACTTAGGCTATTAAACCCCCAGGAGCATAGATTTGCTTTATCCAGTTTTGTTCTTCAGTCCCCAAATCAGAGTATATGTCTAGTAAGAGATTATCAAAGTTGGTTGGCTTTCTAGTGACAAAATCCTGAGCACATTGTTGCCTCCTCTAGGCCTTTCCTTCCTCTGTTTCTAGAATGTCCTTCCCTGTCTCTGCCTAGCTAATAGGTATTTATCCTTAATGATTTCTTTCAGATGGTATCTTTTACAGAATGGTAACTCATTGTTTACTTTCATCTATATTCTGAGCAGTAATTGATGTCCTATAGGACTTGAGGGTTGAACAACGAGTGCATGCCAAGATGATAAGAAATGGGTGTAGTGACATATGTTTTAGTCTAGGAAGCAGAGACAAGTAGATCTCTGAGCTCCAGGCCTGCCTGGTATACAGAGCATGACCCAGGACATCCAGGGCCACATAGCAACTTTATCTTGAAAAATTTTAAAAAAAAAAGTTAAGTTCTGACCTCAGTCTTCTTGGCTATATATAATGGAGATAATCCATATTAGGCTTCTTGTTGTAAGGAGGTAGTGAGACAGTGGCTAAAGCTTGTTAAGGCCTGTGCATGTACGAGGGAGATGGTTATTTTTTCCAAGAAGTAATGACAGATTTGGCTTTTTCTCTAGTTCTCTCCTATATTTTTGCCTTGGGAACTCTGCTTGCTGCTGGAGTTCTAGCTGGTTGTCTACCTAAGCCTTACAAAGTACTGAGGCTACTTCAGCCACTGTATTCCCAATTCCCCTTCTCCTTTCTCACTTCCTGTTCTCAGATCTGGTTTATGTTAAACTGCTGCTATTTTCATTTATTAGTTGCTTCCATTCAAGTCAGAAGGGCTTAGATGGCAGAGTGGAGGGAAAGACTTGATCAGGTAGACTGAGTCTTATCATGTGCCCTGTGCAGTTTCTTTTCCAGGGGTATCTTTCTTCAGGAGTAAAATTAGATAGTTTCTAAGATTAATTCCTAACACCCTAACAGGGTGTTCTTAAACTAAGCTCTGTGTTGGGTTCTGTTTGAGATTCATAAATATAATAATCATGATTATAAGCCATGACTTGATTGGACCCTTAAGCTTACCTTTTATTTCTTAAAAGTTTCAAGGAATTATATGAGCTAATAAATGACTAGGTGTATGATGGTATAACAGACTTTATGCCTTGGAACTTCGCAGTGGGGAGGGGAGAGTAGAAGCCAATCCTTTCCTGAAAGACATGGGAGTTGAATCAGTCTCTAAAGGAATAGCAGTGAGCACCAAGCAGGAGGTGGGAGCTTGTGAGCTGTGTTCAGAGGCTGTAGGCAGAGAGAAGGCTGGCTGCTAGAGGTAGAGCTAACTTCAGAATAAATCCTGCCCTCCCTAGGTGGTACATGATTTCATTTCTTTGGCACTCTTTTTATAAACTGCTTGCTCCCTCTCTCTGGGTCTTTATTATCATCGTTCTCTCTGGACTTAGCATCCGTGTCTGTGATGTTATATACTTTATTAATATACAATGGGAATGATTTATAAATAATAACAAGATGTATAAATATAACCTGTTTAAATTAAACAATATAATTGTAATTCTCTAAAACCTTTTAAGGGATTAGCTTAGAAGGGATTTAGAAATAGCCATTTGAAATAGAAAGCATTTCCAAAGCCCTGCCACATGCCCTATACATTCTAGCTTAGAGTGAGACAGATGCAGTTATATCATAAGTGACTGCTTATCTGGGGCCATGGTGTAACCCTTAGCCTTCTCTTTCTCAAAGCAGCTGCTCTAGAAGGGAAATTGCCAAGCATATAAATAGCCCAACCCTTAGCAACTGGAGTGTAGCCTAGAGGTTCTTTTGAAGTTACTGAAGAAAACAAACTTTGGGACCAGACCTGGGTTCAAATCACAGCCCTTGCAGTGATATTGGTAAATTATTCTATGTTCTGATCTGTACACTGGTAGTAGTAATAGTTAACTTACTTAAATCAACTTGCGCCAGGCAGTGGTAGCACATGCCTTTAGTCCCAGCACTTGGGAGGCAGAGGCAGGCGGATTTCTGAGTTCAAGGCCAGCCTGGTCTACAGAGTGAGTTACAGGATAGCCAGAGCTATACAGAGAAACCTTATCTCAAAAAACCAAAAGAAAAAAAATCAGCTTGCAGTTCTTTAGCAGTGGTAGAGTAGAAGAATGTAAAGGCCTAGGCTCCTATTTCACTTGCTTGATGACCAGGCAGATCTGGGCCTCAGTCTCTTAGTTTACAAACAAAAGTTGACCTTCAGGCCTGTGATGATTATGAACAAAAATACGTATGAAATACCTGTTAAAAATTATGGCATATCATCTTGGGAACATCTCAGGAACATCTATGTACTTTGAAAGTGCTTGCCATTCTTATTATATAGATTATTGTGAACATAGGAGCTAGAAGGGCCCTTAAGATCATTTTGTCCATCTCCTCACCATTTGGATGAGAAAGCAAAAGATATGGTGAGGTAGAGGTGAAAATGACATGGACTCTAGATCTTTTCCCTACTCCCCACTTTATAGCTTTTTTTCGGCTCTATATTAAATATATATGCATACTAGATAGAACTTGCCCTTCACAGGAGCTTAATGAAAAGCTAAAATAAGACTACAAGCTGAATAATAATCTCTTTTCTCTCTCTTTCTCTCTTCCCCCGTTCCCTCTCTCTCTCTCTCTGTAGCAAATAAAAAGAAGGAGAAGGAGCGACCAGAGATTTCTCTTCCTTCAGATTTTGAGCATACAATTCATGTTGGTTTTGATGCTGTCACAGGGGAATTTACGGTAAGTCCTGGGTGTCAGTCTTAGATTTTGGGCTATATGCTATTAGATTCAGTCCTTTCTTGTTTTCCTAAAGCTTCTTTCTTGGCCAGTAACTTTTCAAGGATACTTTCCTCATTTCAAATTTCTCTTTTAAATTTTCTTGGTTTGATTGTTTGCAGTATTTGCAATTGAAAGCAAGGCCTTGCACATGTTGTTTAAAGGCTCTACCAACTGAACTACATCACCAACGCAAACTCCTCTCTCTTATGAGGCCCCATGACAGCAAGTTCTAGGTGGGGCACTAATGCAGGAATAAATCAGACTTGGTCCCTGCTCTGAAGGAGGAACAGCCTGGTAAAAGGGCAGCCCTCTTAAGGAAGATACATAAAAGGAGCTTGTGTGAATTTTGAGGGACCAGGGAAATGGATAATGAACAGGGTTATTTTTAATCTGATATTCTTTCAGGGTCCCCTGAATCCATGTCTTCCTGAAAACTTTTCATTGTCTTTCTTTAAGGGGATGCCAGAACAGTGGGCCCGCTTGCTTCAAACATCAAATATCACAAAGTCAGAGCAGAAGAAAAACCCACAGGCTGTTCTGGATGTTTTGGAATTTTATAACTCTAAGAAGACCTCCAATAGCCAGAAGTACATGAGTTTTACAGGTATGAAGATTGTCTCTTAGCTCCCACATGCTTATGGGTTAGCAATAAAAAAGAAAGCGCCAATGTGATGGCACGCTCGCTAAGCTGTACGTTTGGAAGTGACAACCAAAATGAAGACTTGTTTGTCTCTATTCTGAAGCTGCATGTATTAATTACGGTTACATTTATGTATTTTTTGTGGCATGGGGGCATGCATGCCGTGGTGAGCACTTGGAGATCAGAAGACAACTTCCAGAAGCAGGTTCTCTTCCCACTGTGTGAGTTCTTGAGTTTGAACTCAGGTCTTCAACGTAGGTAGCAAATGCCTTTAATCCAATTAGTTTCCACCAGCCCCTGTATATGTTAGTTTATAAAAAGCAGGGTATTATATAAAAGAAACATAGACTCATATATAGTTCTAAAGCATGGACATTTAGTTGTCATTGTTGTTATTTCTGATATCATTATTTGATAACATAAGTGCCTTTTAAGTTGCAAGCCCAGTTTCTTCTTTAAGAAATATGGTTTTGTGGTTTGTTTTTTGTTTGTTTGTTTGTTTGTTTGTTTCCTGGAGCTAGTTAGGGCTGGTTTCGGCTTGGAACTCATGGTAATCTTCTAGCATCAGCCTTCAGAGTGATTATAGGTATGAACTATTATAGTGTGTGTAAAGGACTAGATTTTACCATTTGAATGGAAATCTGGTCAGTAGTAATTATAAATGTTCTTTAATGTGCTTTCTGTGTAAGGGATTATGTTTAGAGTGTTTTTAGTAGTGGAATTGGGTTAGACTAAGGTCTTCTCACACTTAGCTCCATATATTTTCAAGTACTAATTGCTTATAGTAATTTATTTGTATCATGTCCTTCCAGAGCAAAAATATCTTTCTTTTTTAAAAATGTATTAAAAACTTGTAATTTTGGAAACTTGTCTTCTTTATAGTATCTTAAGAGTCTTAAAGCAAAGTTGGGCTTCATGGTACACTCTTGTTAAACCAGGTAGGTAGATGTGATATAGGAAGATTAGGAATTAAATATAATTTTTTTGCTACCTAGCAAGTTCAAGGCCAACCTTAGCCAAATGAGAATTTGTCTCAAACACAAACAAAAAACCTCAGACCAAACCAAACAAAAGCTACAGCACAACAAAAACAAGGGGAAAAATAGAACATTAGACTAAGAAGTGTATGTGTGTATGTGTGTGTGTGTGTGTGTGTGTGTGTGTATACATATATACATATCAACTCCTTACTGTTTGCAGATATGAAACACAGAGGTGGCCTTTGTAGTGTCCTTAAATTAGTGCCAGGCCTAGACTCTTTATGTCTTAGTCTGGTGCTTTTTGTTTCTGCGACCTCCTTCCAAGGCAGAATTGTTGGAGAAGGTGAGAGCCAGGATGAGCTAGCTGACTTTGAAAGACGATTTCCCCAGCTAGTATCTGGCTCATATCAACGGGTACAGATGGTTGGATGATGGACAGTGGCTTCACTCACGATGCCACAGTATTGCTCAGGGGAGACCATGCGTCTTCCCAGCAGCATTTCCTTCCTCTCATCTGTCCCCACTGGGTCTGTCTGTCTTTTTCCATTGAAAGATTGGATCATTCTGAGGAAGAACTGGGGTGAGAGGTTGCTAAGTAGCTAAGCTTTCTAGTAGTTAGGAAAATATAAGGGAATTTAATACAGAGACATCATATTGGAAGCTTTTTTCTATGTACATGTATATAGCTATAACGAAGTTGCATGTATGCATGTGCGTTATTACCCCTGTGGATTTTGTATATGGTTGAAATTATAGTCCCTTTAAGTATCTAAGAATGAATGTGTATAGCTATATACATTCAGATAATTATGTATGGTCATCTATGTATGCAGATTTAAATTATAGTTTAAATAATTATTGTATTTCCACAGATACAAGTACATACTTTTGTGCATTAACATAGACACACATGTATGTACACATATGTTTGTGCTCACATAGGATTTAAAATTTTATGGTTCTTAAAGGCAAGAACCAAGTCTAAGCAAGTCTTATGTTTGACATAGTTTATTTTTAATGTGATCTACTCCTGTTTCCTATTTCCTCTTCTTTTGTATTGTTAATTAAGCTAATACCATGTCAGTTTATGTATACTTTCATGTGACTTATCTCCTATAAGGATCGTCAGGGCAAAGTCTTATTAACTCCATTTTACAGATTCAAAGGAGTTAATTAAGTTTTAAAAAAAGTATAACTTACTCATGATATAAATGGTATATTTGTTACTTTTATTTACTTTTTTGGAGACAGGATTTCCTGTATTTATGGCTGGCCTCAACCCCAGAGAGATCCTTTTGCTCGTACCTCCTGAGTGCTGGGATTAGAGCCATTAAAGGCATGTGCCAGCACACTAGCTTTGGAAACAAGTTTTTAATTTAGGCTCCTAAACACTCTGGTCTCTATTACCCACAACTCTAGTGTACGCCCCGCCCCCGAGTCTACCCTAACACTTAATTTTTTTTTTTTTAATTTTGGTAGTTATTGTGATATTAGATTTTCTGTGCCAGATAATATTAGGGAGAAAGTAGACTAGATTGGCATCCCACCAAAGTTTTAGTTCTACTTTGACACAAACTTTTATAACCCTGTACCAGTGTTTTTTGCCATTGTGAACTTCAGTTTTCTCATTTGTAAAATAAAATGTTTGAAAGCACCTTCTACTCTTTGCATTCTGTGCTTTCAAATTCAATTTTGATATAATATAGAAATTATAGAGTCTTTAAAAGGAGAAATGTTTATTAAAAATATTATTCCATTCATATGTGTGCATGTACCCACATTTGCTTGCCTAGCACATGTGTGCAGTCAGAGGACAATTTAGAGTTCATTCTCTTCTTCTACCGTGTGAGTCCTATGGATTGAACTCAGGTCATCAGGTTAAAGTGACAAGTGCCTTTACCTGCTGAGCCATCTTTCTGACCTCACTTTCTTGGTTTTGTTTGTTTGTTTTTGTGTGTGTATGTGTGTGTGTGTGTGTGTGTGTGTGTGTGTGTGTGTGTGTGTGTGTGTGTGTGTGTGTCAGGGCATATTTTTAACTATAATGCCTAGTTCTCAGAAGAGCTAGTAGTATTCATTAGAGGCAGTGCAGTAAGGTACAGTTTTGTTCTGTAAGCTGATACCATTTTGTTTTTTGAAAATAAGATTTTTCTAGGGCTTAACCATTTAGATTTTGTTGTTTTATTTGTAGATTTTTAATTTTTTATTTTATGCATATGAATTTTGCCTGCATGTCTGTTGGTGTACCATGTTCATGCATGGTGCCTGAGGAGGCTAGATGACTGGGCCAGATTTCCTGGAACTGGAGTTGAAGTTGGTTGTCAACCACCTTGGGGATGTTGGGAACCAAACGTTGGTCATCTGGAAGTGCAGCAAATACTCTTTAACTGCTGAGTTGTCTTTCTAGGGAACAGGATATGCTTTAAGAACATATTGTCATAGATCACCTTACTTCCTACTTTGTGGATCCTTTATGTATTATAGAACCAAAAAGCTGTACTGGGCCCTTTTTACGAATAGGACTGGGATCTTGGACTTTCTTTGGTCTGGATTCTTGATGACAAGTTATGTCAGATTTGATAGAATCTTTTCTGAATCCCATTGGTGATGAACTGGCAAGTAAATTCATAGAATTTAAGGACCAAATTAAAAGACAACACTGGATCTTTAAACTTTTTCTTCTCTCTCTCTCTCTCTCTTTTTTTTTTTTTTTGCTAAAATTTCTTATGGGTCTATTTCATCAAGTCTGAGATATTACTGGTTATAAAATGACAGTTTTTTTTATATAATACTCCAAGACAATCCATCAGACTGAAATTTCTTAAATAAATGATGATCTTCTGTTTCTGGTTGCTCAGGCACATGTGCACTTGTGCATGTAAAGGTCACAGGACAACCTTAGGTATCATCCCTCAGGCACTGTCCATGTGTGTTTTAGACAAGGTCTCTCACTGACCTGGAACTCATCAAGCAGATTGGCCAGGGACCCATCTCCCTTTGCTTCTCCAGTCTGGGATTTGAATCATGTATCACCACATTCTGTTTGTTTGTTTGTTTACATCCTTGCATTTTTACAGCAGCACTTTACTTACTGAGCTAGTTCCCAATCTGTAAAAGATCCTTTCTGAAAGCTGAAGCTGTAGGTTGGTCAAGATTTATGTGAGTAACATAGCGTGGATTCCTTGCCTTTATCTTAGAAGATAGGAACTATGCTCAACCATTGAAAACTTGTGATGTGGGTACTGTTATGGCATGGTATTTAGATTAGATCAGAACTTAGATTTTGAATCATCTATTTAACGTGTGTACAAGCTGGGCAAATTACTTAACTTCTCTCAACTATAAAGTCTATTAAAGTGAGTATAATAATAATACTCAGAGCCATAGTGAAGACACATGTAATGTGCTTAGCACGGCTTCTGTCCCCAGGACCAGTTGTACTGTTACCATTCTCTGAAGCTGGCAAGTGTTTGGTCAGATCACCTCAGTACTCAGAAAAGCATTAGCTATACTTGTTTACTAAATCTTTTGTCTCTTCTTTTTACAGATAAGTCAGCTGAAGATTATAATTCTTCTAACACTTTGGTAAGTCTGTGTTTCCTCCATTCTGAAATAAGTGGCTCTGGAAGTAAGGTTCAGGACAGTATGGTAGAGACAGCCTGGCTTCAGCGACACTCATTTTGGTTACCGCCATGCCTTAGATTCTCTATCTACAGTAAAGGAACTGGAGTGGGTAACTGTTATCCCTATTTGACCATATGTCTCTTCCAGCTTTACAGTGCTATAGAAATTCTAACCTTGAAACCTGAAATGTAGCTTTTAGACTGTTTCATTTGTTGGTTTGAACATTGGAAACCCAGTTTGCCTTTCAGATTTTTCATCTGTAAAATGAGAACATACATTCTTCCTTACCTGGATGTGTTTTCAGACAATTGAATTTAGGAGGGAATCTCCTTCCTTTCATCAGTAAGGCCCTAATCTGGAGGGAGTAGATTCTATTTATTTAAGAACATTCATTGTGCCCTCTGAGGCTATAGTGGTGTTTTTTAACTTAAAGGATTGTTAAAAGAATCACTAAGAATTGGCTGGGATACCTAGATGCCCTTAAAAAGTCTCCCTATGTCTATTGTTTTAGAAGTTACATTTTTTTGTGGAAATTATGAAGAAGAAATGAGATACTGATATCTTTGAAAAGGTCAAATAAATAAGCTATGATATATATAGAAGAGAATACTATTCTTTATATGGGGTATTGTCTCTTATAGAAAACTGTTTCTAGCCAGGCTTGGTGGCCAAGCCTGTAATCCCAGCTACTTGACAGGCTGAGGCAGGAGAATTGAAAGTTTAAGTTCTACTTGGGCTGTATCTATAGAATGAGTTCAAGGCCTGCCTGAACTACTTACAGAAATGGTCTCAAAACAAAAAGTTAAAAGATGGCTGAGGGTGCAGGTGAATGTTAGAGTACCTGCTTATCATGTGAGAAGCTGTAGGTTCAATCCCCAGAACTTCAGAAAATTCAAAAAGAAGGGGCTTATACCATATTGATTTATTAAACATTTACAGAAACCTCTGTTCTCTACCAGGTCCTGTGTGGAGCAGTCAGTGTCCTAGACTTGCACCTCCTAGTCTTACAGAGAATATGAAGGCACATACAGTTACAGTTCATTATGCAATAAATCCCATGAGGTCAGGGACTGTATCCGCTTTATTAATAGCTTTGTCTTTGGTACTCAGCGGGTTCTGACATTTGCTAAACATTTTATTGAATTAAAGAGTGAGTGTGTTAGTGAAAGCATCTCAATGGTAACATCTATGCTGAATGAGTTACTTAGAGTAAGAATTAAACGAAGAAATTTTAGATAGAAAATTACATGCATGGGGAAGGAGGTTCACAAGGTATGTATATTTTGGGAACTGCTAGTAGTTCGATATGTCTGGATGTAAAATGTGCCGGAAGAGAGGTTGGCGGTGAGGAGGCATAGTAAAGTAGGCCAAGTCAGTAGGAGTTTGGCTTTGTCTAAAAGCTAATGAAGAGCTTAGAAGAATTTTAAGCAGGGAGAATAGTAATATATAACGTAGTATTGAGCTGCCAGCAATCAGAGTCATTTGTGCTCTTGGCAAGTATAAAAGGTACCAGTCTGGTGCTTTGCAGTGTACTGGGTCCTTGTTTATTCATTATCTCTTTTATTTTTCACAGCAGTGTAATGAAGTAGATTGTTACCCTTGCCTTATAGATGATAAAGCTGAACTAGAGAAAGGTTAATGGGGTACACATAGGATTCCTGCTCTGTCCTGCTTTCTTCTCATTCATGCTGCTTTGCAACAAATGGAAGAGATAATGATTTGAAAATGGGGAAAGTATTTGTAGATACACTGTCTTTGAAAAATGAATTATTGATCAGTAAATTATTGAAGAAAAGCCTAAACAAAGTGGAGTTGTGGTCTGTGGGCTAAATGTCTTTACACTTTTGTAAAAAGTGTGTCTGTGATCTATTACTGAGTGGTCAGTCTGTGCCAGATGTGGTGTGAAGAGTTTCATCTTTAACATAATAAATCCTTACTATTACCTTGGGAAGGAGGTACTGTAGTTCTTATTTCCTGGACAGAAAAACAAATCTTCCGAATAACTCACAAGTAAGAACCAAGTTAGAAACCAGTTGTGGCGCAAACCTATACTCCTAGCACTTGGGAGGTAGAGGTGGGAGGATCAGAAGTTCAGGGTCATCCTTGGCTACATAGTAGTTAGACTGGCTTGGGTGACATGAGACCCCATCTCAACAAACAAACAAATGAACATAAAACCATATAAGAACAAGAAACTTCTGGATCTCACAGTCTAGGGTTTTTCACTGGGTCAGGGAACAGGGAAAAACATAGGAAGGTCTTATAAAGGCAAGTACGTAGAGGCAAAGCTCTGTTGTTAGTGTGGGAGAAGGGCCCTGTGGCTCATGCCATATGGCTTAGATAGAGGGTAACACCTGCTTAGTTTAGTCTCTACAAGTAGAACCACTCACTCTGTCAAGGACATTTACCCTTAATTGAGAGCATTTCCTCTATAAGTCCCTGTTTTATATTTCCTGATTTGTATGTACATCAAGGATATGATTTTATCATTGCAGTATATCATTGATTTCTCTATCGGTTTTATACATATTGTTGTATTTAATTCATGAAATAATTAAACAGAATTACTATCTCCCTATTACACATTTTAAAAATGTGGCACAGAAAAATTGTGAATTGCTCCCTCCTGTTGAATTAATAGTGAAAATCAGTTAAAAAGAATTCCGTTCTCTTGCACATTCATGTTATTTACTCATTTCATAAGTATTTCCTCAGCATCTTTGTGCCAGAGCACAGGCAACACAAAAATTAATGTGAGACAAAATCTTAATAGCAGATTAAGGAGATATGAGCCAAAAGAGAAGCTTGCAAGAATAATATGCAATGGCATCATGTTTGATTTGTGATTTGTTCTGATAGTTGAGGGAAGCTTACAATACTAGGTCCCTAAAGGTTTGCTCATTTAACAAACATGATCCTGTAGAGAGCTCTATCAGTTCTAAGCACTCTTATCTGTGTCTAGGATCTGACTCTTAAGAGTCTAAGGTATTTTTATTGCTGATTCTCATTTATAGAATTCATACCAGCCAGGTATGGTGGTACATATCTGTAAACTCGTTCAGGAGGCAGAAATAGGAGGACTATAAGTTCCAAGCTACTGCGGATTACATAGCCTGATCCCATCTTAAACAAGAGAATATACATTGTGTGATAGGTTCTTTGGATGTTGAGAAATGAAGGGCTGGTAAGGGCTTTGTTCTTAGTCTCACAAGCTAGTGATAAACCAGAACATATAAAAAGGATGTATAACGTAGTGTCAGGTAAAGCTAGGTGATAAGAACTGGGCAATGCTTTCCTGTCTGAGGGGTGGTATAACAAAAGCCTGTTCATTAAGGGCTTATTAAGGGTCCAGAATATAAAGTAAGAGCAATTGGAGTTTGGCTAGTATAAACTATTTTAAATAAAAGGTGTGTGTGTGTGTGTGTGTGTGTGTGTGTGTGTGTGTGTGTGTGTATGTGTGTGTGTGTGTGTGTTTATTTGGATGTGCATTTTAGTGTAAGCTTGAGTCTTATTCCTGTTCCTTTAGGAAGAAGCTTAGGGTAATGAACTGAATTCATGTGCTCATTTTTTGTTAGCCCAAAGATATATTTCAAGAGGGATAATATTCCAAAACAAAAAGCAGGCTATAACGTAACCATTGTGAAGAATTCATAAAAGGCACAAAGCCTATTAGGAAGTTCAGAAGCAGCTTCAAGTAATTGGAAGCCAGGTACATGGCACATGCCTGAATTCTTAGTACAGGAGATGGTGCTAGGGATTGTGGCTAGGGTGCCTGAGAGAGAGAGAACACAAAACACTAGGCGATTTCTGCTACAAATGTAAAGAAAGAGAGACATAGCTCTTCAGTTGGAAGAAACACTTGTTATTTTTTTTATATATTTTATTTATTGATAATTTGGTTTTGATACAATGTAACATGATCATACTTACCCTCAACTCCACTTTCTGAGTCCTCTCCCAGGATCTCCCAATATTCCACCTCCCACTTCCATGTCTTTTCCTTTTTTTGTTTTTAAACCTGCTGAGACCAATTAGTGATGCTTGATTAGAATGTTTGATTGATCTTGTTGGCTTTAGTGTGTCAGAAACTACAGCTGCAGTGAGCTCATGAATGCAAGTGGTACATCTTATCCAGAAGACAGCATTTCAAAGTGCTTCTCCCCACCCTCTGGCTTTTTTACATTCTTTCCACTTCCTCTCTGCTATGGTTCCTTCAGCTTTGGGTAGGGTAGCAGGTAGCAACAGAGCTAAACACTCAGTGGTGGGTGACTTATTCTTAGCACTTTGAACTATTATGAGTCTCTGCATTAACTGTTGCCCACTGCAGAAAGAAGGGTCTCTGGTCAAGGTTGAGAGAAACACTAACCCATGAGTATAAACATAAATATTTAGGAGGCAGGAGGCAGTTTGACAACTGTCCATTTAGCAAAACAACAGCAACGCAGTAGGTCCTCACTGTGGTCTGTGACCTTCTGAAGCAGGGGCTTGTGACCAGGTTCACGGTGCCAGGTGGGGATTCCTTCCTGAGAAGAAAATTCTCTTAAAATTCTGTATCTCAAGAGGAGGTTTCTCATACTTTTTTAATACCCAGGAGGGAAAGCTCCTCCCTTATATGCTTTTTCATGCCTACATTAACCTAAAGAAAAATTTGCCAGGAACCACTTCTCTACAATGTACATATTAAATCAGACCTGCCGTAAATATATTGTAATCAAAGGGTAAAAGAATTCTTAAAATTTAAAAATGTAATCAATCAACAAACATTAAAGGATAATTACACATAAATGAAGTTCCAAAAATTCATGAAACAGATGGAGAATTTGAAAATAAGGGGCAATGAGCACAAGTCAGGAAGACAGATTAGAGAACAGAGAGTAGAAGAGAAAAAACAAATACAACACACACATACTCATGGGAAAAGAAATACAGCAGCTCCCTAGGTAAAGAAAAGCATGAGTCTTCAGATGAAAGGCCTATCAATAACCAGACCACATAATCAGAGACTAAAGATATAGAGAAAAAGCCTCTTTAAAAAAATTGAGCCTGTGTAGAGCCAATGTAGATGTTAGTATCAGACTACTTATTAGCTGTGGTAATAAAGTAATGGTATCCTTTGAGGTATGAGGAAAATTATAGAGTCAAAAAATTCTATACCTAATAAAATCAGCATTTGATCATGTCAAAATGAAGACATGTTTGGACATGTGAAGATCGGGGTTTATAACACACAGATCATCGTTGAAAGGCTAAACATTATATGATAATAATTAACTCACAGAGATGATGGTGATTAAGAGTATTCACTTAAAATTTATCATTTTTATCCAAATTTATATTAAAAAGCCCAGCTGTTAGTATACAGGCGTTCAGTTGGCCTGCCCTCAGGGACCTAGCAATAGCTTACAACATGACCTTCTTGCCACATGACCTTCTTGCTACATGACCTGCTGCAGGTCAGGTGCAACAGGTCTGTGCCAGCAAGGGCTTGCTGGCTCTCAGTGTCCCCTCTATCCGTTCTCCTTCCCTCTCTGGTCCCTTTCTCTGCCCTCATGGCTCTGCTCCTGTCTACATGTCTACTTGCCTGCCTCTGTCATTTTGTAGGTCCTCACCACTCTCCTTTCCCCCAATAAACCTCTTTTACACCAGGTCCTTTGCATGGCATAATTTCCCAGGGGTACACCATGGAGTGGGCCTGCCAAAGTTACCCACCTTGCTACATTATATTTCATAATACCAGAAGGTCTAGAAACCATCAAATAAATAACACTATTTCCAAGACTTCTTTTCACTGCTGTCTTGGCAATCCTGTTTTGGTATTCTATTTTCTGTATATTTTTTTTTATTATTATTACTTTCGACATTTGGTAAAGCACATGCGCTAGTAGCTTTGAGAAAGTAGGAAGTAGATAGTTAATATTTTTTGGGCCTTGGAATTGGAGTTTCTATTTCTTCATAACACTTTGGCTGATTACAGAATTCTAGGTTGATAATTTTTTATCAGAATTTGGAAAATGTATTTTTGTCATTTACCTAAATTACTACTAAATTCAAAGCCATTTTTATTTTTGCTTTTTATGTATGTAGTTTTTTTTGTCACTTGAAAAGCTTATAGGATCTTCTCAACTAATATTCCTGACTTTCAAAATTATATACACATTTTCATCTTTTATTATGAAAAGAACAAATATATTTATTATAAACTCAACATGAATACTCCAGCTTTCATGTACTGGGAAATATGTTTGAATTGT
>NW_022196904.1:86670572-86733486 GCF_008632895.1 Mastomys coucha
TTTAATTTCCAAAAACATTTTCATTTAAAAATTTAATATTGTATTTTGTGTGTAGAATTAGTATCTGTGCTTATCTTAGAGGGCATTAATGATATACTTGATTTTTATTTTTTTCTTTTCCTATTCAGCCTGGTTTGAATGTGTGTGATTTTTGTTTGTTTATTTTCTGGGTGGTACTTGTTTTGCTTTTTTCTCCTTTACATTGAAGTTTCATATTTAAAAATCTTTGGATGTCTCTTATTTGTGACTGAGATACTAAAAGCTTAGTAGAATTTAAGCTCAATTTAAGGTCAGTGATTTCAATAACTTATAGTTTTATAACCACCTCCATAATTCAAACATTTTATTTGTGAACGTCACCATAGGATAGTGCACTAATTACTTTTCTGTTGCTGTTCTAAAGCACCATAACCAAGCCAGCGTACAGGAAGAAGGGTTTCTTTGGGGGCTTACAGAAGGATAGGAGTACACCATCATCATGGCAGGCAGAATGGCATCCACAGGTGGGCGTGGCACTGGAGCAGCAGCTGAGAGTCACAGTCTTTTGAAGCCTCAAAACCTATCTCCAGTGACTTTCTTCCATCAACAAGGCCACACTTTCTAATTCTTCCCAAACAGGGGACAAAGCATTCAAATACAGTCCAGACCACTTAGAAAAACCCTTCAATTTTCTTTTAGGTTCTAGGTCAGATCCAGAGAAGGATCTTTTTTTTTTTTTTTTTTTTTTTTTTTTAATGCAAAAGCAAAGAGTGTTTATTGAACAAATTCCTACATGCAGGGTCCCAATTCCATTGGGCTTGAAGGCCCCAGACTGAATTTGAAGATTCAGATTTTAAAGCCAAAAGGAGGAACATTAGGGAGGGGTAGGTGATCTATATCTTGACTGATGGTTTCTGTCGCTGGGAGTCTGGGTGATGCTATGATTCAGACTAACTACTCTCTCCTCATGCAAAAGAGGGGTAGCTCTTGACCTCTTGGCCTCAAGTTCGGCTAACTGTCCCCAGAGAAGAATCTTGTAAGTTTTCTTTGTTGATAAAGATCTGACTACAGAAGTAGCTACCAGACTCTATCCCACAGGTTTGTCATCATTTTCCATCCCCACCAGCAATTATGAAGGTTCTAATTACCCTGTACCCCTTCTTGTTTTCTGTCTCTTGATTATAGTCATCTTGGTCCATGTGAAGTAATATCTTATTGTGGTTTTATTTGCATGTCCGAATGAGTAATGGCTTCAAGCATCTTTTCATTAGCCATTTCTATTGTGTTTTCTAGACAAAATTTTTATATGCTGTTTGATAACTTTATGTTTTTCAAATTTACTGAGATATGTTTTCATGGCTTAGCATTTCTGTTGTGGAGTGACTTGTGTGGTTGAGTGTTTTTTCTGCATATATGGATGGGATGTGAAGGTCAAATAAAATGTTTGTGTTTTCTATAACTTTTCTTGGGCTCTTATTGAAAGCAGAGAAATGGAATCCCCAAGAATAATTGAAATCTCTGTGTACAATAGAATTACTCCTTGCCTTCAATGTGACATCTCTTGCTTTACATATGATGGCTTATTTTACATAAGTATTTTATTTATAATCATGTATGATTTTGTTTGTAAAATTATATTATTTCAATTGTTTTTAGTTCTTACACATTATGAAATGACCTTCTTGATCCTAGTATATTTCTGTTTGTCTGTCTGTCTGTCTGCCCCTTTCATTTTCTTTCTCTGCTGGGATTAAGCTGAAGGCCCTTCATATGCTAGGCAAGTGGTCTACCACTGAGGTACATCTCCAGCATGCTAATGTTTCTAAATGTTTGTTTTAGGTACTATAACCCACTGCACTCTTTTATGACTGTTGTTTTTATGTATATATTTTCTAGTTGTTTTGTTTTAAAGTTATATAGGAAACATATGTTTATATTTTGTTTGCTGTTTTTCTTCCAGTGCAACAATTTCTGCTCTATGGGGTATTTAGACTATTGATATTTAATAGGATTATTATGTTTGAATTTTTTTCATTTGCTTCCAGTGTTTCATATGGATCTTGATTTTTCTTTTAATCCCTCCTCTTGCTTTGTGTTGAAAAAATTTTTTAGTGTGTGTGTGTGTGTGTGTGTGTGTGTGTGTGTGTGTGGTGTGTATTCATCCCTGCATGTTCATGTGGAAGCCAGAGGTTGATGCCAGTTTTCTTTTGTCACTCCCCACATTTATGAGAGTGGGTCTCTTACTAACCATGGAGTTCCACATTAGTGTAACTGGATGTTCAGTGAGCCCCTGGTTTACCTGTCTCCACCTTATAGTTCTGGTGTTAAGAGACACAAGAAGACAAGTCAGGATGCAGGAAGACAGGCCTGACTCTCCTGGTTTCTTTTAGGCCAACTTGACGACGTAAGCTAGAGTCATTGGAGTCCAAGATTCTCAATGGAGAAAATGCCTCTGCAAGGCTTTTTCTTAATCAGTAGTGACTGATGGGGGAGGGCCCAGTGTTGGCATATTTGTATTATCTATGTTATCCTGTTCTCATACCTCTTTCCCTTCTCCACACTTACCCACCACAATCTCTTCTAATCTCCCAGCACTAAGTAGGAGGGAGAGAACATTAGAGGGGAAACCTCTTTAGATTACTTCCTGCTGACTAGGGACTTCTTGTTTCTTGGGGCTAGCCCAGTCTTCATCATCAGGACATCTCCAGCTTCCTGCTAACTGCAACAACAGCAATCGGGAGGAAGCAGCAGCTGCCTTCTTTGGACTACCTCCCATCCCTCTCAGGGCTCTTGGATTATACCCTCTCCAGAGTCCCCAGACTATCTGCAGCTGGCAAAGGTCATGCTCCCTTAGAGCACAAGGCAATCATAGTTAATGGTTGTGGACAGTTGGAGGCTGCCCCATATCCCAGACCTGAGATTAAATCAAAAATGTACATATTACAACTGGGCTTTTAAAGAAACCAAGCAGCCCAGCCCATTGGACTAAAGGATTGTGCCCTCCTTGGGCTGGAAGGAGGTCTAGGGTTCTATAAGAAAACAGGCTGACCAAGCCACAAAGAGCAAGCCAATGATGGCCAATGCATCAGCTTCTGCTCAGTTTTGAGTTCTTGTCCTGATTTCCTATGGTAATGAATAATGGTATCAAGTGTAAGCCAAATAAACCCTTTCTTCCCCAATAAACCCTTTCTTCCCCAATAAACCCTTTCTTCCCCAAGTTGCTTTGGTCATGGTGTTTCAGCACAGTAGTGATAACCCTGGCTGGGAGACTGCCTTTTTACATATGCGCTAGGGATCTCTGGTTCTTGGTTTATGCAGTAAGTACTTTCCCCAGGGAGCTATCCTCTAACCCCTTGAATAAGTACTTGTATTATATTTCTTAAAGCTGGGAAGATGGCTTAGCCATTTACCATCTAAGCACTGGGACCTAAGTTTAATTCCCAGGACCTACATGGTGGAAAGAAAAAGCTATTTCTTGTCCTCTGACTTCCACATGTAGTCTGTGGCACATAAGTTTTCTATACTAAATAAATCAGTGTAATCAAACTATTGCTTTATTGTTGCTCTGAGAATTACACTATATATTTTAATTATTATAATCTACTTAGAATTTTCTTTAGAATTCAGATTAGTGTTAACTAAGATCCCGTAATAAAGTCTGTTCTTTCTTTACCTCTTCTTTGAGCTACTGTTGTCTTTCATTTATATAAACTTAAATACACTTTTTTCAATGTATACACACTATGTATTAGAAGCCCAACAATACAATATTGTAGATTTTGCTTATACAGTCTTTCTTAATAAAAGAGCAACAAGATTTGTTGAGCACCTTTCATCTTAGCAGTCAGGAAGCAGAGGCGGGCAGATCTCTGTTGAGTTTGAAGCTAGCCTGGTCTACATAGCAAGTTCTAGGACATTGAGGACTGTAGAGAGACCTGTCTCAAACATATGAACATATGCACACATATTATTATATGTACATTATATCTGTGTATAACATATAGATAAATAATATGTATTGCATATAATATTAATATGTTATATTACAGTCTATATAATATTAACATATATAATACAATGTATGTTATTTATACATAATATATATATAATACATGTACTATGTAATAATACATATATGGTATATATTATGTGTAAATAAACAATATATGTATTATATTGTTATATATAATAAAAAACAAGAAATCTAAAAATGTATATTTGTAGAATATTTCTTTTTCTTTCAAATATTTATTTATTTATTTTATGTATATGAGTACACCATTGCTCTCTTCAGACACACCAGAAGAGGGCATCAGATCTCAATATGGGTGGTTGTGAGCCACCATGTGGTTGCTGGGAATTGAACTCAGGACCTCTGGAAGATCAGTCAGTACTTTTACTGGCTGAGCCATCTCTCCAGCCCGAATATTTCTTATTTATGTATTTACCATTTCTTGTGCTCTTCATTTTGGCTGGTGGATTTGAGTTACCATTTGATGTTATTTTCAGTCTAGTAGTATATATATATGTATATATATGCATATATATACATATACATATACATGTATATACATATACATATATATATACACACACATACACATACATATACACACATATACAAATATATATATGTGTGTGTGTGTGTGTGTGTGTGTGTGTGTGTGTGTGTGTATCATTAGTTGCAAGTAAGCTATGCTAACAATAAATATTCCCTGGTTTGTTTTTTAACCAAAAATGTGTTCATCTTTATTAAAAGTTTTTATTTCTTTATTTCTATTTGGAGGGTGTGCCATGCCTGTGTATTGGTGGGTAGGGGTAGAGGACAGTTTTCGGGAGATGGTTCATTCCTTCCACCCTTTGAGTCCCTGAGATCAAACTCAGGTTGCTGGGTTTCGTGGCAGGTGTCCTTACTTGTTGATATATTTCTCCAGCCCTCATCTCCATTTTTTTAAAGATAGTTTTATTGTATATAGATTTTGTGATTGGTAAGTTTTAAAAATTTTAGCTCTTAGACTATATCATCCTATTGCCTCTGGCTTCTACTGTTTCATTTAAATTTTTTTCTTGATATAGCATCTTACAGTGTTACCTACCACTCTCTTTCCTTCCTCCTCCCTCCCCCTCATTTCTCCTCCTTTCCCCTCAAATTACATAACTCTTGATTCACATTCCTCATGATAACATTTTAGATCAAGAGGATGACCTACTGTCTGTGGTGATCATAACTTGGTGCTTATGTATGCTTGACACTGTCAAGTTTTGTGCTCTATTATGATTGTTTTTATTATTTGAGATTTAAATTTCCTTTGTGTATCATATGTTCAGTCTTTCTGAATTCTTCAATTTGTTGGGATTCTTGGCTTTCCTTTCTCAGGAGCTTCAGATGGTAGGCAGGAGGGGGCCTCACCCTCTGGCTCTGTCTTGTGATGGTGACCTACTTCAGAACTTGGACCATCTTTTTTCATTTTTATGTCTTTGATGCTAACAGAATCCACCACAATATTCTAGGCACTCTGAAAATATGTGAAATTTATGTCAGTTTATTTGAAAAATCCATATTGCCTTTCTGGTCCTACTATTAAAACAAAAACAATAAAAACAACTACTCATGTTTTAGATCCACTTATCTTGAATGTGGATATTTTTGTCTAGCTTTATTACAGTTTGCATGGGAAAATCAAGTTGCTGCAGATCATTAGCAAATCTACTTAGTGGTACTAGTAAAGTTCATTCTGAGATAGGATTGAAGTTCAGTGAAAGAACATCCAGCTTGGGCAAAAGCTCATTGACCTTTTTAGAATCCTAATGTTCTGCACCTTGAATGAGGCGGGGTCTGCCATATTCATACCCTATGACATTAGGTTCAGGAGTTTGGAGGAAGGAAGTAGGGGTGTTATTTAGACTTCAAGTTATTATGTTAATAAGAACAAATAATCACAGTGATAAAGTATAGAAAATTAAATATTTTTTATTTTCTTCTCTACTCTTATTTTCTGCTCTTTATAAAGAATAGAATTCATAAAATAAGGAGAAACTGAACATGGCTTTGAGTATTTGATTGTATAAGGCAGGTAAGGAAACTATAAGTTAGCTTACTATTCTTTAGTCTTTAGGTGGGAAAAGGAAGCTTCCAAAGTGAATGGATAGTGATGGCTAAAAGAGAAGGAAGCTGCCTGAGCAAGACAGCTGACTGCACAAAGGTGGAGAGCCTTGGTTGATGAGCTTTCATAAAGGGTGTCAGAATTGAGTACCCTCTAAAGAACTAGCAGACCTGGGATCTGGAGTTTTATGTCCACTGGACCCGTTGATTTTGTCCTTTCTGCATAGAATGTGAAGACTGTGTCTGAGACCCCAGCAGTACCACCAGTGTCAGAAGATGAAGATGATGATGATGATGCTACCCCACCTCCAGTGATTGCTCCACGCCCAGAACACACAAAATCTGTGAGTCTCTGGGGATCTTGAAAGCTATATGATTCTTTCACATAAGGGTTGGCAGAAAGTAGGGGGTAGTGGCACTAAGGCTAGGAGGCTGATATACGGGGGGTCCATAAACTAGCGCTGGTGAAGTCATTGAACTACTTTGTTACCCCTCTGATATTTTGAGACTGGAACTTACTGTGTAATCCAGAGTGGCCTTGATTCATAGTGATCCTCCTGTCTCACTTTCCCAAGTGCTAAGATTACAGACATGCACTACTGTGCCCAGCTGGACCACTTGTTTTGACCACTTTCTACATGACTAAAGAGATATGGTGTGTTTGTTATTTCAGTTATTCCTAACGTTCTCTAGGTAATTGGTGTTCATATCAGTCTAACCTGGTTTACTTACCCTTTTCTTTACAGAGAGGCTAGGATGGTATATAGAATTGGTGCATTTCACTTTCCGAATGAAATAAATTATTCCTGTTTCTTAGGAAGCAGCAAATTGCCAGAGATTTTTTTTTTTAAATTTTGTTTTAAATATGCAGTCGTCAGCCTCTCCAGCATTTTTGATAATCCTGAAAGACCTGGGAGAGTTTATAAATACATTAGTGCTATTAATATGCTGGACATTAGGAGTGCATTTTGATGCCGGATATTGGTAGTGCTTTCTCTTTTAACTTCCTTTGAGGTTCCTTGCATTTTAGAATAACCACACTCCCTCCTTCTGCACTTTGCCCAGTCTGCAGCTTTGCCTTTTGATTTAGCATCATTGAGTGGTGATCTCCCATCTGATGGTACTCTGAAACACTACTAATGATTGTTTTGGCTTTTTATTATGAGAACTCCATAATGAAAGTGCATAATGAACTCTGATATGTGCATTTGTTAATTGATTCTATTTAAACACTTATATGAATGCTTGCTTTTTATTGGATTAGAGTTAAAAGACTCAGGAAGGAGTAATGTGTGCTCTTTGTCTCAGTAGACCCCTATAGATGATCAAAAAAAAAAATTATGGCCAGGCAGTGGTGGTGCATGCCTTTAATCCCAGCACTTGGGAGGCAGAGACAGGTGGATTTCTGAGTTTGAGGCCAGCCTGGTCTACAGAGTGAGTTCCAGGACAGCCAGAGATATACAGAGAAACCCTGTCTTGAAAAACAAACAAAAAACAATAATAATAGTAATAGTAATGATGATGATGATGATGATAATAATAATAATAATAATAATGACGACTTTTCTAATGATAAAAATCTGATAAATACACATCTGGAGAAGGGAGTGTAGCCTGGGAGCACATTCTCGTAACCTTAGTAGTATGAAGTTGCTCCTTTCTTAGTAACATCTCTGCTTTTGTAGCAATTACTTTCTCACTTCCTTCCTCCGAATGAGTAGGGCAGTGTTTTGTACAGAGCTAGGCTTACCGGGGATTCTTGGCAAATATTTGTTAAACAAACAAACAAACAAACAAACAAATAGGAAATACAATGTCTTTAAAAGCTGAGGTTTGAATGCTTAATATCTACTGTTCATGGCCATGTCATTCACACATGTTGATTTATTATTAAATAAGGTGGGTATTGTCACTGTTTTATAGACAGGGAAACTGAAGCACAGAGACATGAAGTAAACTGACTGGAGTAATTCGGATAGTAATGAGAGCTGAAAATTAAGCCCAGGTCATCAAGTTCCCAAGTTTGTTTTAAATTATTATACCTTCCTGCTTCTTGATGAGTAAGAGAGAATAGTTAGTTCATGGTAAGAGCTCAACAGCTCAAGAGGGAATAACTCCATAAAAAAACAATGTTCAGTGTTGCAAGGTGACAGAGGATATGAACAAGAGTTTCATCTCAGAACAACAGAGGATCATGGGTGAGGAAGGTTTCCATCTAATGATAAAAATCTCCAAATTTTTACTGAGAGTCGTCTAACAGCTTGGGAGTGATTTCAGTGCTAAAGCCATCATAACCCTTTCTTGAAAAGTGAGAGCAAACGCAGGTTGTTTTACCCAGGGCAAATGGGCTGGGGCTCAGAAAAGGAATAGTGCAGATCTTGACATGTAAGAGAGGGGCTGAGTAGTGAAGTGGGGAATCCTGGGATGTTCTAACTAGAGCATTTAGAAGAGGTCCCACTGTGCTAACAAAGGCTGGCTTTGCCAAAATTTCCCACTGGTTATGCAGGTGTATACACGATCTGTGATTGAACCACTTCCTGTTACTCCAACTCGCGATGTGGCTACATCTCCTATTTCTCCTACTGAGAATAACACCACTCCGCCAGATGCTTTGACCCGGAACACTGAAAAACAAAAGAAGAAGCCTAAAATGTCTGATGAGGAGATCTTAGAGAAATTACGTAAGCACTTTATATCTTTTTTGAATCTTCCCTTAGTCTGTGACCAATTAATCATTAAGATGGAATGCTACAATAAAGATCTGGATCCTACTGGGCTGGAGAGATGGCTCAGTGGTTAAGAGCACTGACTGTTCTTCCAGAGGTCCTGAGTTCAATTCCCAGCAACCACCTGGTGGCTCACATCCATCTGTAATGAGATCTGATGCCCTCTTCTGGTGTATCTGAAGACAGCAACAATATACTTACATAAAATAAATAAATCTTAAAAAAAAAAAAAAAAGAAAGATCTGAATCCTAGGTTTAAGCCATGTGCCTGGCTGACTCTGTTTAACACTTGAACTATGGGCTGTCTGCTTGTTCAGCATCTGAACTTTCACCTCTTCCGTGTTTCACCAGCTCTGGGTATGTACTACCTTAGGATAGAGATAGAATAAGAGAGAATGTGGGCAGCTCACTTTGAGGGTTGGCTTTTATTTTGTGAGCATCTAGAGTGTTGTATGGAGAAAGACTGAGGTATTGACTATGTGCTTGGTGGAAAGGGTGCTCTTGATGCTTTCTGTTGACCTACAAGAAGACAGCTCTGCAATCATGGTTGTAGAAAAAAAAAGGAAAGGGAAACCAATGTTTTATGAACCTGTTCTGTATGATAAGCAAGATAAGCAAGATAGTTTCTTGAATTTTTAAATTTTATTGTAGTTACTCTGTGAAGATACTTATGATAATCCTCATTTATGCAGTTAAGGTTTTTATGACCCAAAGAATCTATACCCTGCTCCAGATCATAGAGCTGCAAAGTGGCTCAGCTAAGGTTAGGTCAAGATGTGTTTTGTAAATAGAACATATAGGATGATTTTTATCTTATTTATTTATTTATTTATTTCTAACTTTTATTGCATTATGATGAAAAGTTACATGATTTCAATTTATCTGAATTTGTTAACATTTAAAAACATATTTTAATTAAATAGAATTGAATTACATTCTTGTTTCCCTTTTGTACCACTGCTCCTCCCATAGACTCCCCCCCCCCCAATACCTACAATATCTTATTTATTTTTTTGTGGCTTGGAAAATCATTGAAAAAGATGTGATATGACTGGTTTGATCAAGTTTGTATGTTCACATTGCTTTCTAAAGCTGAGGTTCATGATTCTTTAGTTTAGCTGCTTTATAATAAGTCTTGTTTAACTTTTTGTTTGTTTGTTTGTTTAGTTTATTGTCTTAAGAATTATTCTTGCTAGGGCCCTCATGTGAGGAAGTAAAAGCCACTCCTAGGCATCTGTGTAATCATATGCACTCCTGTTCTCTAAACCATACTTTGTTTCCTAAAGAGTAATACAATGCCTTATGAAAACAGTCTGGCCTGGATAATTTCCTGCTGTTCTTTGAGTCTCCTTTCCTCTTCACACCTTTTAAATACTGATATTTATGTTTGATTAGTTTTAAATTAAAGGATATAAGAACATATATGATAAGTACCAAATCCTAGTGGTTGCGGTATCAATGGAAAAGCTATTTGGGCTGAGAGATTAAGAACCAGATTCTGACTCTTAGCCTTGGCACCAGTTAATATATGAGTTTGGAGAAGTATCTCCCCTCTGTGGGTTTCAGTTCCCTGCCTCTAGAATACTGCTGTGAAACCCATGGGCTCTCATACTTCTGGATTTTTTATGTAAAGAATCCCCTGCTAATGAAATCTCTTGGCTTTCTTAACCCTGCTGACTTGTACTTATAATGGAAATCAGCCCAGACAGCACCTTTCTGAAGCCTTTCGGGTCTGTCTGTGCCCTTTTTCCATTCCCTGTCCCATCAGCACTCACTACAGCAGTCAATATTTTGTAGTGCCTTTTGTTTGCTTGTCTGTTCCATAGATTGAGCCTCTTGCAAGCAGTAACTGTCTTAAATGTACTTTGTCTTTCTCTCTCTTTGTAGCACTCAGCATATAGTCTGCTATGTAACAAATGAATAAATGTAAATGAATTAATTTAAAAATAACTAGCTCTTAGGAATTTAGAAATTGAATAAATTACTATTAAAAAAATCAGTCAAGGATATAAAACTTTTGCTTGGGATTCATTGGGGGAAAGTTAATTTCCTGACTGGTATGCTTTTGGGGAATTGGACACAAAAAATTTGTCAACTTAGGGAGTTAAGAGGATCATGGGATCTCTTGTGTATCTTGAGCTGGAACAAATTAATTCATGGTCTCTGTTTCTTTCAAAGGGAGCATAGTGAGTGTGGGTGATCCTAAGAAGAAGTATACACGGTTCGAGAAGATTGGACAAGGGTTAGTAGCGGCATTCTGTTTCTTTGGTGAAATGTCTTAAAATTGTATATACTGGCATGTATGAACTTACTTGTTTTTTTAGTCATGATGGTTTTTGTCTTGTCTCTCATCAGCCTTGTTTTTCTTTCCTTGTCTCAACTATCTGGAAGTTTGATATTACGATGACTTCAAATTTTGCAGAATTATGCCTTATATGAGAAATGTACGATTATCTGACCTTACTAAAGTACTCCAGCAGCAAGAGTAAACGAGTCACCTCTTGTCTTAGCATAAAACCAGTTTCTCAAACTGTAGCTAGTTTTCTATATTAACCCCATTTGCCCAAGTATTAAGACCTGTCATCACTAATATGAAATTTAAGATCCAGATCTACAGAGTCCATAGTAGTGGCATGGGACCTATTTTTCTAGATTGGTGACAGATTTTGTAACCATTACTCTCTAGTTTCATCTCCACAATGTATATGCTGTCTTACAAGATTGAACTCAGCAAATCTTAACTGAGTTCTTGTTGTGTGTTAAGAAGTGTGAATATGGATAGGAATCAGACACAGTCTGCCCTCAAGGCTCTCACATCAGCAGGAGATAGAAAGGCATACAAAGAATTATAATAAAGAAGTTAGCTTTTGTCTGCAGGAGATCAGATAGGACAAAGAAAAAGGGAATAGAGGAATCGTTCAAGGAGCTTAGTGGTGAATGTGAGTTATATGCAAATATAAAAATCAAACTGTAGGCTTACGATTTAATGCAAAATTTTAGGTAAATTGTACCTCCATACAAAAAGTGAAAATAATGAGATTTCTATGAATATATCAAAAGACATGAAATGTCACAGAAACTAAAAAAGTTAAGTTTGGCTCATAATAGGTTCTCATTGGAACAAAGTGTTGTTCATTCAAACTTTTTGTCTTGATTTTCGTAAGCTACCAGAAGTTTCTTAAAATGTATTAAAGGATTGTAAAATATGGGTATGGGGTGTTACATTTTTCACATCATTTTGCAGTTTATACCTGTTATTTACATGGAGCTTTTTATTTGATTTTCATAGCAACTTTTGGCTGAACAGATGTCATTTTTTCCTGATGCACATGGTTTTCCTACTAGATAATGCTTTTGTGAGTCCAAACTGGTAAAAGATAGCTTATATTTTAGTGAAGAATTTATATTACCTATCTCAAAAATGTAGACAGAATTTTGTTTTTAGGAAGTTAAATTGAGTAATTAAGAATGTAGCAAAAGCTGGATGGTGGTGGCACACACCTTTAATCCCAGCACTTGGGAGGCAGAGGCAGGTGGATCTCTGAGTTCAAGGCCAGCCTGGTCTATAGAGTGAGTTCCAGGATAGCCAGGGATATACAGAGAAACCCTGTCTACAAACAAACAAACAAACACAAAAATTTAGCAAAAAAGTACATGGACAAATTTTAGCAAGTTGGATTCCTACTCTAAATTTGAGTTTATCTGTGATTGGAGGATTGTGGATTTAGGACATGTCTCCTCCAAAACATGCCTTTTAAAAAAATAGATGTACAATATCTATGAAATGTTCTCTGCTTTGTTTCTCAGGTCTGCTAGGACTAGGGCAAGAATGAAATATTTATTATGTACCTATATTAATGTTGCTGCATTCCATAATTTAAAAATATAAATACTATGCCAGTATAATGAATTGGTATTGTTACAATTTTCACTTGTTTCCCTGTCCCTCCCTTTAAAGACCTGAAGACAGTTAAGCTGCCTGATCTTATGTGTGTTTGCTTGAGATAGAAATAATAGAGTGCCACTCAGTATGCTCATGTAGCTTTCTAAACCTTTGTGACATAGAAGATACAGTCCCTAAATGTTCAGTCTCTGAGACCTTAATATATTTGCTCTATAATCATTGTGTATATGTGGTAGCTGGTGGAGAGATGACTCAGTGCTTCAGAGCATTTTTCGTTCTTGCAGTGGTCTGGGTTTGGTTCCCAGTACCAACATGGTAGCTTACAACCATCCATAATTCCAATTGTAAGTGATCCCATCCCCACTTTCTGACCTCAGATGCCAGGAACACACATGGTGTACATACATACATGTAGGCAAAATACTTATATACACATAAAACCTAAACTTTTTTTTTTTTAAAAAAGAGCGATATATAGTAGCAGGAATACAGAGATCTATGGACAAGAATATAGACATATATTCTGTAACTAAAGATCTCTTGGTGAAGGTGATCAGACAGTGAAGAAAGAGCTGCCAGTGAACATATTCTTATTTCATAGCCAATATCCTAAAATCACACTTTACATGAAGGTAGCTGGGCTGTCAAAGAGTGGTGATTAGGGAGCTGGTAACCCTAGTTTCTAACTGGAAGGCATACATACAACTAACTTCCTCCTAAATTGACTTAACTTCTGTGGGAAGCATAACTTTAGGATTTGCTGAGAACATCTTATAAAAGACCAGAATTCAACATGTCTACAAGTTGCACTATATATATATATGTGACGTAGTTTGTATAGCTACAAGTAAGTATGTATTACAAATTACCTAGACATGTGCAGGATTTTTGGTTTAGGCATAAGATTAGGGTTTTAGTTACTTCATATAGACAGGATTACATTTCTACCATTCTCTACAGTACCTCTCACTCTTTGTGAAACCCTTTCACATCTTCACTACACCCATCTCTGTGTTTGAGTGTACATATAAAATCTTCATGTCTGTCAGGAACTATTCTTACTTTTAGGTTGAAGTAAAAATATCAGATTTTTCTGGAATTATATATATTTGGAAAAGTATGTGCAATATCATTTTATATTTTTAAAAAACTGAAAATGCATTTTATTCAAACCATAGGACTCTTTTGATCAAACTCTTTTGATTGGCTGTGATTGAAAAGTATGATTTTAAAGTGTCAGGGTCCTATAATGAGGAGAGAAAGAATTCTTCAGAAGTATTTAGTCTATTGCATGTGGGTTGACCAAATTTTCATAGTTCTTAAAAATTAGTTATAGTTTTAAAAGATTAATTATAGAATAGAACCTCAAAAGCTGACTATCAATCCTTGCAGCTCTCTCCTGCCCTCCTAATTTTTTTGGGGGGGGTAGGGGCAGAGGGAGTCTGTCCTCTTCTCTTGGTTTACTGAGTTGCAGGATTACAGGCAAATACCACCACTCCTTACCAGTTGTAGGTTGGGTTGTTGTTGTTGTTGTTTGTTTGTTTGTTTTTGTTTTTTAAGAAAGGATTTTATACTGTAGTACAAGTTGGCCTCAAATTTGGGCAAACCTCCTGCCTCAGCCTTCTGACTTGCAAAGATTATAGGCAGATGCCACCACAATAGCCCCTAGTTACAGTTTTTAATGTGAATTTTAATTAAAGATAACATAAGTATATTGCACAATGAATTTTCAAAAACTGAATAATGTATATAAGCTGCATCCAGGACAATAAAGAGAGCATTACTGATATTCTAAAAGACTATATTTTAATAAACAATAGTCATCTTCCTTATTCTGAAATTCTCATTGGCCCCCTTTCCGCCCCTCACTCCCAGTTGAAACTGTACAAAATGAAAGTAAGTTCCCAAAAGAAATAGACAAAAGTAGGGCAAATTGATGTAAGAAATGAATGTTTTTGAACACCTTTGTAATTTATGGATTTGGCCTAGTGATTATCATGAACTAAACTCATACCTATGTGTGGAAGTACAGCTCAGAGTCCAAACTTGCTCAAGATGATACAAAGTAAAAGTTCTAGGCTGGTTAAACCTCCATTCTTTATCACCACACACTACCTTTCAAATGTGAGACTAGGAGGGCTGCAGAGGGAGGATTTGTTTTTGCCTCTTTTGTTAACATAGTCCCAGGTTGGTGTGAAGCTGCATAGACAAATGCTGTGTCATTGAATACCTGTGTTTGTTTTCCTCCCTTTCCTGTCTTTTTTTCAGTGCTTCAGGCACAGTGTATACTGCAATGGATGTAGCCACAGGGCAGGAGGTAAGTATTCATCACCAACTGTTGTTATTTCTACTTCTTCAGGTTTTTGTTTAATTTGGAGTTAATTTTATCCCCACCCCCCATTTTTTCTTTTCTTTTTTTGGCTCAACAGGACAGTTCTAGTTTCTTTCTTTACTGGGCTAGAACTAAATAAGAGACTGATATGATAAGACTTAAAATTTTGCAAAAGCTAACAAAGCTCCTGTGTGGAGAGCAGGTGAGAGTAGGAGGAATGGACAAAGTAAGCTAGGCTGCTGTATAATTGCACGTAAGAGATGATGATGCTGTACAAGTTAGTAGATTTGAGAAGTAGTTAGCAGGTGTCCTGATAGAACTTAGTGATAGATTGTGAAGACAACTTCCAGATGGGAGAAAGAATAAAGTGAGAGATAGAAGTATGAAGAAGGTAGATACTGCCTGAGAACTTTTACTGAATGGCCTAGTTATAGGAAATTCAAACCTTTGTCTGTCAGCTTCTACTCTAGTACCTTCCACCTATATGCTTCAGATCCCACTGGACATTGGCCTCCTCATTTATTTGGAGATACCTTATTTTTTTTAAGCCATGAGAACACAGTCAGCTAAGGCCACTGACACAAGTTCGGCAAAAGGAATCCAGAAAGGCAGTATCAAGTGGTTGAAGGTTTTTTTTCTCTTGGTTCGCTACAAAATAGGAATCCTGATAGGTGGTAGCAACCTGGGAGGAATTCTTAGTTAAGAGTATTGGAACTCAGAAATGGAGCAAGGAACCTCCTCTTTGAATGAAAATAAAGTTTGTTCCTCTGAGAGAGGCTTCTAGAATCTACTTGTGTATTTTTAATTATTAAAGTCTGGTATCTGTCCTTGAGGGACAGCACATGTTTTTTTAGGTTCTTGTTAGCTTACAAGTGTAAAAGCCAAATGTTGATGTTCTGTGTGAGCAAGTTAATTCTTTAAATTACCAGTATGAGAGCTGGAGAGATGGTTCACTAGTTAAGAACACTTGCTACTCTTGCGAAGGACTCAATTTCAGTTCCTAGTATCCTCATTTGGGTGGCTTAGAACATCCTGTATCTCTAAGGGGATCTAACACCTTCTGGCCTCAGCAGACACTACACTCCTGTGCACAAACACACATGGACACAAACAAAACACACATAATTAAAAATAAAATCTTAAAAAGAGTAAAAAAAATCATTATCATACTTAAGAATTTATTGAGAATTCACAGATGTGGATGCTTGTCTAAAGTTATTTCTGTAACCTTTGGTGAACCATTTGACCTTTTTCTGCCCAAATGATCAGAGTGTGTTATACTTTTTTGGTTTTGAATGGTGTGTATTTTGGGCTGCAGAGTCACAGCAGAGCTAAGGCATTAAGGACTCCCTTCTGCTCTGTTTCTAGCCTCTGGGGCCTTGTAACCCTTGATGGGAGATACACAGATGATGAGTGGTTCCTGGAAGTCCTGGAGATTGCTTTGTGAGAGTGAGTGACAGGAAAGCTTGACTTTGCTGTGTGCTTGTCTTGTGGTTACAAAACTATGAATGGAAGCAAATCCATTAGAGTGGCTAATGCAGTGTGGTCAGGAAGGCCTTGTTTCCTGCCCAAGGGAGTATATTGGTAGTGAGGCTAGTGTGATGCTCTTAGTCTTTGTGAATGATTATGGGGTTGTTATCCACCTGGAAGAAAGGGAGCTTTTGTCTGTGACACACAGATGGGTTAGCATGTTAGTGCTTGGAAATCTACCCATTAGAAATCAGTCATTTTCAAGCTTGTTTTTAAAGGTAATGTGTATAATAGAAAGAACATACTAGAAGAGCTTTTGGAATCATAGTGATCTGAGACATTGATTGTGATCATAGGTGGTTTTCTTACATGTCTTAGCTTCAATGTCTGTATCTAAAAATACAATACTTTGAAGAGTTGTTAGGTTTACCTAATAAGTAATCTTGTGAATATCTACGAGTTAGATAAGGTAAGTACAGCAGGTAGTACCATCGTCATTCTTGCTGTTCTCACCAGGTGCTTATGGGCTTACTACTATGCTCATCATATTGATTGCTGGCTTCTTTATTTCCTACATCTTTTATTTACATGCTGTAATTTAAAGTAATATGTTGCCTATTTTTTTCTTACTCAAAACATATTTTGAGTAGGTTATTATTTTCAGTGTATCTCTGAGGAGACTTAGGTTTAGAAAGCTGGTGATTGGTCAAATTTGGAAAATAACAGTGAGACCTAAAGCAAAGATCTTTTGAGTTCAAGTCCAGGTATTTTTCTTTTATAGAAGTGCTATTGCCTATCCTAGATGGATCAGGTTTCCTGCTTTATTTAAATTAAATTTAAAAATTACTTAGATTTTAAATTAAAATTTTTATTATACTTGTGTGTATGTAAGAGAGAGAAAGACAGAGAGAGAGAAACACACATGACTATGATGACCATCTCCACATATGAGAAAGTCAGAGAATACCTTGAGCATTTGTTCTTTCCTTCTGTTAGGTCCCAGGAGAATCAAACAAAGGTTGTCAGGTTTGGCTGCAAGAACCTTGATCCACTGAACCATCTTGATAGCCTATAAGAATTGTTTCTATTCTTAATAAGTAATTGAGTCTTTTCAAAGGACTATATTGGCTTGAAGTAACGTTTGACTTCAAAATGTTTACATCATTCATTTAAAAATTTTTTAATTTATTTTTATGTGTAGAGGTGTTTTCTCTGCATGCATCTCTGTGCATGTCCAAAGAGGTCAGAAGGCATCAGGTCCCTTGAGACCGGGTTTAGACAGTTAGGAGCTGCCATGTAGGTGCCGGGAATTGAACCGACTCTTAAGTACCTTTAACCCCTAGACCATCTCTCCAGTCTCCATCCTTCAATCTTCTATCACTTCAATCACTTCTATCACTTCAATCACTGCTTCTAGAAATTAGTTCTAGTAGATGCTCACATAAGAAAAAGAAAGACAATTTCTAAGAAATAAATGTAACCCTGTGGGATGGAATAGTGTTGTGCGCGTGCGCGCGTGTGCGTGTGTGTGCGCGCGCGCGCGCGCGCGCGTGTGTGTGTGTGTGTGTGTGTGTGTGTGTGTGTGTGTGTGTGTGTGTGTATGTATGTGTGTTTTCTCAAAACAAAGAACTTATGAAATGAAATAGCCTAGAAAGGTTTTATATATGTCTTTCTCTCTTAGGACCAACTGTATTTGTTGAGCTCTGTGCTCAATATTGGAGATTTGAGGCTTTTAACTAAGCTCTGAAAAGCCTAGATACTTTCACATGTGTGTGCATACACAACACACACACACCTGATTCTTCAGATACAGTAGCAAGAATAAAATGATCTTGCAAGGCTTTCCAAAAAGGGGAAAACAAACAAACAAACACATTAATTTTGAAAATGAAGTTTCTTTTGCCCTGATATAAAGCTTTTGAATGTGTAAAAGTGGTACAGTATTCCAGACAGAGGTGATCTTAAACAAAGGTAGAGAGAACATGGAACATATAATACAGTGGTAAATAATATTGAGAAATTTTATTGTCAAACTGAGGAATATTTCTAGGTAAATGAGCTATATTTGCTTTCAGATGGGAGAGAGTCATCCCAATGTGTATGGGGTTGGCAGAGTAGTCTGTGTTAGCAGGATAAATTAAAACAAAGTAGCTTTTATATGTATGTATGTATGTGTGCATACTTCAGTACATCTACTAAATGAATTCCATTACCTGCTGATCCAAAATGAAATAGCCTAGAAAGGTTTTATATATGTCTTTTTTTTTTTTTAAAGATTTATTTATTATTATAAGTAAGTATACTGTAGCTGTCTTCACACACACCAGAAGAGGGCATCAGATCTCATTACGAGTGGTTGTGAGCCACCATGTGGTTGCTGGAATTTGAACTCAGGACCTTCAGAAGAGCAGTCAGTGCTCTTACCCGCTGAGCCATCTTACCAACCCATATATGTCTTTACTACTGAATTACCATGTATACAAGTCATGTATCCTCTCTGAGCACATTTTCCTCACTTGTTGAAAAAGATTCATGTAAGATACCTCTGAGGATTAAATGAGATAGGCGTGGTGGCACGTACCTTTTAATTTCAGCAGTTGGTGGTAGACACAGGCAGTTCTCTGTGAGTTCAAGGCCAGCCTGGTCTACATAGTGAGTTCCAGGCAAGTCAGAGTCAGGACTTCATAGTGAGACTCTGTCTCAAAAAGAAAAAAAAAGATAACAAATTTGTCTACACCTTAGAAGGGTACCTAATACCTAGGAATCTAAAGGTATACCTTATCATTTGTATCAAGTGGGATTTTATTTTACTGATACAAACAAAGAGCCCCTGAAGCTCCTTTCCATATATAAGCATTAGGAATCTTGTCCCCTTTCTTAACCTGGTAATCTCTGATTTATCTTTCCATGCTATTTTGGGGGCAGGGGACAAAGTACATGTAAGTACTGGGAACTGAACTCTCCAAGAGAAGTGCATGTTCTTAACTGCTAAGCCATCTCTCCAGCCCCGTATTCAGAACTTATTATTCTTTAATTTTTTAAATTAACTGTCTTTGAACTTCTGATAGGCTTTTTTTTTCTATTATCATTTTAAAAGGCAGTCTAACTATGAAACCAGGTTGGTCATCAGTGTACAGTTCTCTATCTCAGCCTCCTATGTGCTAGGATAATAGGTAGTACCAAGTATTTTTCTAGTGACTTTTTAAAGTTTTTTTTTTTTTTTTTTACATTGAGGTATCCCATTTTGATGTATATCAGAATAGCACAGGAGCTTATTAAAAGTTTGTGCTTTTCAGTAGGTTTTGAATGGCACCTGAGAATATTTATTTCCAGCAGTCTTTGAAGTGATGTTAAATGTCACTAGCTAAGAGACTCCCTTTGAAGCCATTTAACATTGATAAATGTTATGAATTATTTCAGGGATAAGACCATGTCTTCCTCATCACTGTTTTCCCTAGTACTTAAGGTTTAGTACAAAACATGTGCTCAGTAAATGTTATGTGACCCTTGGTGCACATTGAATTTACTGTTATTTCAGGTGGCCATTAAACAGATGAATCTTCAGCAGCAGCCGAAGAAAGAGCTGATTATTAATGAAATCCTAGTCATGAGGGAAAACAAAAACCCAAATATTGTCAACTACCTGGACAGGTATGGCATGGGCGGGCTCTGTCACAGAAGTCTCAGGCCTTTGGAGCCTAAGTGTTGGAGGAGAATATGAAGGTAGCAATTGGAACTGCTTCTATTTAATTAAGTATTTTCTGTGCTGAGCTCTTTGATTGCTGGAAATCTGAGTTAACTCCACCACCCTGCAGCTTTTAGCAACTAATTCTTTACGGTTTCTAAAGCTTTCTGTTGAGGGAAGTTGGCCTTTTCAGCCCATCTTCCTAATGTCCTTATTTCATTCTATATTCCAAGTATTTCCGTATCTTGCTCACCTTCCTGAATATACTTTTAAAATGCAATGCTCACTACAGTCTAGTGTTGTTTTGAAATCTGACCACCATGGAAAGAATGATACTGTTTGCTCTTCTAAACTCAACCAAAGCCCATCCATCTGCCATCCCCCACCCCAATGTCTGTTTCATTGTTAACTACTAGTAAGTTTGTGGTCAACTGAAATTGATTATTGTTCCCTCTCCATATAAACTTGCATTAAACTGGAAATACAAAATATTTTAGCTTACCAGCCTCAACCTCTTGACTGCTGGGATTAATGCTTGCACCACCATTTTTACCATGTACTGTTTAGTCTTCATTACCTTAAAAAATTAGTCTTGAGCTGGGATATGCTTACTATTGTAGCTTATGATTGAGTGCTTGACTAGCATGTGTGAGACTCTGAGCTTGGTTCCCAGCACCACCAGAGGAAAAGTACAGAAGAACAGGATTAAAATCTTACCTTGGTTTGAGATAAGTGTTAAATTATCTGAGGCATCCCCATCTGGCAAGTAAGAGTCCCATTATCAGGATGAAGAAAAGTTGACAGATCTCTTACCTTAAGCCAACACATGTTTTTCTCTATCATCGTTTCTTTGCTGAAGGTTACCACAAGTCAGTTGTCTGCTTTTTCCTTTGTGTACAGTGAGATCATGTAGACTAAGTTACCTTTTTTATTTATCCAAAAATGGGGCTGAGAAGTCCAATCTTTGAGTCAAATTTAGTGCTAACTCAGGTCAGGCTACTGAACCACACAGCCTTGGTTTATTTGAAGAAGCTAGAATCCCAGAAACTCAAGGTAAAAGTCATTGTCAGCATAGTAAGCTTGTGTAGACTTTACAGCTTTTAAAAGATTTACTACTACCCTTTCACTTTATATATATCATGCTATGTATATTATATTAAAATAATATATATTTAACATTATTTTACTCATGGGTTTATTCAGTAAATATTGTTATCTGCCATGTTGGACCCTGGGGCTAGAGTCTTGAAAAAGACCCAGTATATCTTGTGGATCTCAGATCTAATAAAACTCTCAAGGAGGTTCCATGGCTCTCCCTTTTGATGGTAATGTGACTTCCAAATCCCCTCCTTATCATGTGTGTGTACTGCCTGGATGCTTTGCAGGCATGGAAATAAAGGTAGTCTTTCTAATTTTAGGAGATATCCTCTGGTATTGTGATAGGATGTGATTTTATATTTTAACTTAGTATTCTTAGTTTTAGTGTTTGGGACTTCACAGACCATGTATGCTTTTTTTTCTGGGCATATCCCTAAGTAAATTAAATTACTGATTCTGTCCTCCACATTTTGTGGTTTTCCAGAGTAAGGAATCGTAGACTCTTCAAAAGCTGGCTAAGATAGTTTCCTAGGTTTTGAAACTCACTTCAGTGGCTTAATGTGTTTTGACTGTTCCTTTTCATCCTATACCTGTTTTTCTGCAGTTACCTTGTGGGAGATGAGCTGTGGGTTGTCATGGAATACTTGGCTGGAGGCTCCTTGACAGATGTGGTGACAGAAACTTGTATGGATGAAGGCCAGATAGCAGCTGTGTGCCGAGAGGTAAGGCCAAGGATCAAACAGGAAGTGACCTCCATATTACTGTCCATGAAAGTTCACACCCAAAAGAGGTTTCCATATGGGCTCTGTAGAAGTAGGAGAAGTTAGTTCTGAGACTTATGTGTTTTATAATTTCTACAATCATGACTTTTTTTTTTGAAGCTAGTTGTTTTGACCATGGCAGAAAAATTAGAAAGTGCGCAGCAGTATCTATTTAAAGTCATAATTTCAATTTGCAGTTATAACTATTCTTTTTTTTTTTAAAGATTTATTTATTTATTATATGTAAATACACTGTAGCTGTCTTCAGACTCACCAGAAGAGGGCGTCAGATCTCATTACGGGTGGTTGTGAGCCACCATGTGGTTGCTGGGATTTGAACTCATGACCTTCCGAAGAGCAGTCAGTGCTCTTCCCCGCTGAGTCATCTCACCAGCCCCAGTTATAACTATTCTAACACATACTATTTCTCTTTATCTCTTTTATTTGGACACACATTTGTTCTGCCTCCCTGACATTGGTAAGAAGGTAGTGGCATAGTTCCAATAGTCAGAGAAGGCGTCTTCCTTGACTTGTATATGCATCTAAATGACATGTAGAGGCAAGCCAGCAGAATTCTAGGATAAAGCAACTCCAGACAAAAAGCCTGGTGTGGTGGTACATGCCTGTCATCCTGGCACTGGGGAGGTGGAGGCAGGAAGATCAGAAGTTTTAGATAATCTTTGATTACATAGCAAGTTCCAGGCCAGCTTGAGATATAAGAGACGCTGTCTCAAGCAAATGGTAAATAATCACAACTCTAGACAAAATAAACAGAAAAAAAGGAGCATAAATAGATACTTGGTTTCTTTCCCCCTCATTGTAATTAGATATCTAGAGGTCTGTAATGCTGTAGTCGGCCTTCCAGAAAGTTTCCATGAGACGCCATATCTGCAGAGGGTAGGCACATTTTCACATTTCTAAGTCAGAAGGATAACGATGGGAATAAACAGTGGTGACGACTTGGGTTCTGCTCTTGAGAGACTGAGACAGGGTTTCTCTGTATAGCCCTGGCTGTCCTGGAACTCTCTCTATAGACAAGTCTGCCCTCAAACTCCGAGATCCGCTTGCATCTGCCTCCCAGTAGTGCTGGGATTAAAGGTGTGCAGCACGATCTGGCCCTGAGAGATGGAGTTAGACTGACACAAAGTGAGATTAAAAATTTTATGATGAGTCTGATATAGTGTCTGAAGGTAGAAAAGTTAAGGCATATGGATGAAAATAGAGTTTTATATTTAGCCAATGTTAATGAGAAAGAAATATATTAGCAACATTTTAATTCCAAGCTGGGATTCCTAGAAGTTCAGGTTTCATTTACTCTACCACTAATACAAGGACCTTTCAAAAATAATTCCTCCCCAAATGCTCCCCCTATCACGTTCTTCCCGTGAAATTTTATTACTACAGATACGATGGATAATTGTGTACATGTAGCTGCCCTTTGGAGAGTCAAAGTCATTATATTATTTAATTTGTTTTCACTTCTAACCTTAAGTGAAAGCCTGGTGACTTGATTTCAATCCTCTGAACACTAGCAATAGGAGAGCAGCAAAGCCTCATAGCTGTACCCTGACCTCCACATATGCTCGGGGGCCCCCACCCTAACTCCTGTGAGGATAAAGAAAATAAGATCTTGACTGAAACCCTTAGTTTGATCCCCAGAACTCTACCAACAAAAAAACTTGGGAAGAAAATATAAATTACTTAAATAAATGGTTATTCTTAAAATATCCATTTCACTTTTGAAACTGCTTACTGAGAAATAATTCATATGCCATATAATTCATCCCCCCGAAGTATATAGTTCACTATTTTTCAGCTTATTTTTGAAGTGACTATTAAAGGATATGGTTTTTTTTTTTTAAAAAAAAAGCACTTGGGAGCTTGAGACTAGGTCAGCCGCACAGAGTAAGTAGTGTGCGTAAGGCCCCGAGTCTGACCTTAAGTATTGTGCCAAAGCCACAACAAGTATATAATAGGCGCTATTATCATTCTTTAAATTTAATAGTGATGCCTCTTCTTACTTTAATGGGCACCAAACACATACATACATATATGTATGGTACACATACATACATGCTGGCAAAACTCTCTCACATAAAATAAAATATATAAATCTTATCTAAATTTTTTAAAGATACTGCTTACTTTTAACTAAAAGTTCTTTTGCATTTGTGTGTATCTGTATGTGTACACATGTATATGGTGTGTTCATGCCATGGTGTGCATATGGAGGTCAGAGGGCAACTCTACCATGTGGATTCCAGGAATCTAGCTCAGGTCAGATTGTTTGGTGGCAAACTTTTTTACCCACTAAGCCATCTATCTCACTTGCCCAGAATCAGACATTTTCATTGTACCATTGTAATGTTAGTCTGTTTGTCACTCATTCTGTTGGGTGCTATTATCATTCTTTAAATTTAATATTGATGCCCCTTCTTATGTTCATGGGCAAGTGTTTAAGTTTATATGTATGTGTTTGGGGAATCATCACAGTAGGTGTTTTGTTTTTATTTATTTTTCCTTCCTTCCTTCCTTCCTTCCTTCCTTCCTTCCTTCCTTCCTTCCTTCCTTCCTCTCACAATTTTTCTCATGTTTTTTACCGGTTGTAATCATTACTAAAATTAAAAGTCTATCTGTGCAGACTCTGTGGGTCAGTGAAATAATGTATGCTTGGTGAGGCCATGGTCTCACTTCTCAGCACTTGAAAACAAAACTGTCTTTGTAAATATCTTTGTATAGAGCTTAAGGTAAATTCAGGTGCCCACTGAACATTTGTCTTTATGCTTCATAGGGATATCAAATTCAATGTGTCCCAAATAGTATAGACTTCCTTCCCAAAAATAAGATTGTATGCTAAAATCCCTTCCATGTGTCTCCTTTCCCAGACATGGAAATATATTATTAAAATACGTCTAACAATACTTTTTGTTTGTTTGTTTGTTTGTTTGTTTGTTTTTTCCAGACAGGGTTTCTCTGTGTAGCCCTGGCTGTCCTGGAACTCACTCTGTAGACCAGGCTGGCCTCGAACTCAGAAATCCGCCTGTCTCTGCCTCCCAAGTGCGAGGATTAAAGGCATGCACCACCACTGCCCAGCAAAATGTAGTTTAGGGATGGTCCAGGATTGAACTCATGACCTTTAGAAGGACAGTTGGTGCTGTTAACCACCGAGCCATTCCCGTAGCCAGCATCCAGTTTTTAAATAAAATAATTAAAACTTAAATTGTATATGTGTTTGGGGTGGAGGGTTAAGTGCACATATATGTAGATGCCCAAGGAGTCCAAAGGCATAGGATCCCCTCAAGTGAAGTGAGAGGCAGTTTGTACATTGCCCAGTGTGGCCACTGAGCCATCTCTTCAGCCTCCTCCACCCCATCCTGCCTCATGGAATTTTAAAATGCTTAGTTAGGAGCCAGAATAAGACTTGGTTATATAGCTGGCTTTGCCTCTTTATATAGGGCAAGTAAATTTATTTCTGGAGGCTTTACTTCCTTTGTCTTAAAATAACGAGGTTAAATTATTGTTAGTCTTGTGTATGTATTATAAGTCTCTCTCTTCTGTGCACACTACTTCAACAGTGTCTACAAGCTTTGGAATTTCTACATTCGAACCAAGTCATTCACAGAGACATCAAGAGTGACAATATTCTGCTGGGAATGGATGGCTCTGTCAAGTTAAGTAAGTAGGAGTCTTAGGAATGGTAAGACTTAACTCTGCATGTGGGGCTAAATCTCTGCTGGGATTAATTAAATAATAGTAACTACATTCATCAAAGAGACTTAGGTATTATGTAAAATATGAGATATTTATATTCTTCTGTATTATATTGTATCTTACAGTGTCTTTTCACTATTTTTTCAATTCTTTTACACATTATAACACTTTTCCCTCCTGAATGCCTACTTCTGTGGTTCTCTGATAGGCGCTGAGGGTGCATTTTACCAGTTTTCAAGAAACTTTCTGTCTAGTATGAGAGACTTGTATGGATTAAAAAAAAAGGTTTTATGTAACTTCACTTATCCAGTTATTTATTCAGCAAATGTATTACTTGCCAGTCTCTTCTGAGGTACAGAGAAGACAGTCTTTACTCTATCAGTTTAGATACATGTGTAGCTTCAGGATAGTGCAAATGAACTACAGGTAGTTTTTGTACAAAGGTGTGAAAGCAGTTGCCTAGACAAAGGCTGTGCTATAAGTGGGTAAATAGTTTATGAGAGGACTCTGTTGGCACAGGGTGAGGGTTGATAAAACTAGGGCCATATTTAAGTGTTGGTGGTTGCATTTTAATTCAGGGACTTGTGTCCAGAGGATGTGGAATGAGTTAATTATAAGACTCTTGAGTTATGGGAATGAGTTAAAATAAGTTAAAAACTCTTGAGTTTTTAACCATTTGGTTTGAGGAAAAGGCAGGCTAGAGATATTGTTCTTAATATTTCTCCTACTTCTTTTCATGGTTGAATGAGCTGTGGACTATATGCATTCAAGTGAGTCTTGCTTTGGTGAGACAGAGATTGTAGTGAGCAAAGCTTGCTGCCCATGTGTGAGTACACAGCACTTACTGATGAAGTATCCTAAGTGTGTCTTTCTTCTCCCCCTTTCTAGCTGACTTTGGGTTCTGTGCACAGATAACTCCAGAGCAGAGCAAAAGGAGCACCATGGTGGGAACTCCATATTGGATGGCTCCTGAAGTTGTGACCCGCAAGGCCTATGGACCCAAGGTTGACATCTGGTCCCTGGGAATCATGGCAATTGAAATGATTGAGGGGGAGCCCCCTTACCTCAATGAAAACCCTTTGAGAGTAAGTATTCTCATCTTCTTGCAAAGTATTTGGGCTGCTGTCTCTAATCTTATGAAATTGTTGTACTCAGGCTCTTCTCTGTATACCTGGGCATAGTTACACATTCTTGTATGCCTAGATTTACAAGACTGGGATAAGAAGATTGATGGCCAGTTTGAGACAAACTTGTCTCAAACGAAAAAATAAGGGTCTGGTGAGATGACTCAATGGGTTAAGGCTCTTCCTGTCAAGCCTGACAACTTGAGTTTAATTCCTGGGACATTGTGAAAAGAGAGAACCAGTTATCACAACCTGCCCTCTGACTCCCACACAAGATATATGGTACACATGTGCCCACACCAAATACATGTGTATACACTAAATAAATGAATATATATATATAAAACATGAATTCAACAGATACTGTTGAGTTTAAAATATAAGTGAATATAAAATATTAAGTGGTCTAAGGATATATCTCAGTTTTAGAGCTCAATCCTAGAATTGGGGGTTGGGGGAAGGAAGGAAGAGCTGAGTTCTGATTATATATAGAAATTGTTCCGATAATACCAAATGATTCTATAGTAACAGATGGTAACTGCTATGGGAAAAAATGTAGAATAAGAGTGATTGACAGAGTGATAGGGAATTTTTTATTTAGAGGAAAGTTTTCTCTTATTAGCTACACAGAGAAACCCTGTCCTGAAAAACAAAGCAAACAAACAAGAATGAGAGACAGACAGACAGAGAGAAGAATAGAGCTTTGTAATTAAAGAGCGTAGTGTTTATGAAGGTTTACTATTACTATGTTTTTTTTTTTCTCCCAAGAGATGCTTCATCTTAGGGGCAGGGAAGCAGCAGAGAAAATTGCTGCCTAGCCAAGCATGACTTTTTAAAATCCTCTTGGGTGAGAGAGTCAGCAGCAGATGTCTGTCAACAACTAAAGAGATGTTTAACTTGCCATGCTAAGTAAAGAATAAACTTTAGGTTTGTAACACCTCATAAGTTTACAAAGTGCTTTCCAAATGCACTCTTTATTTTTGTGAATATATAAAGCATTGTTTTATTAGCAAAGAAGTTATATGTTAGGTGCATACATACGGTCACATGACCTTGAATGTTAAACTTGATCCTTAGGTTAGTATACTCTCTTCCGCACATCACAGCTGCATCAGAGCTGTGTGTTAGAGCATACAGAAGCTGGCTGTATTTTTAGAGAACGTGTCTTAATACTGACGGAGAGCGCCTCAGTGAGAACACAGCATGATTCTTCATTTGTATTGCTAGGCCTTGTACCTCATTGCTACCAATGGGACGCCAGAGCTTCAGAACCCAGAGAAGTTGTCAGCTATTTTCCGGGACTTTCTGAACCGCTGTCTTGAGATGGATGTGGAGAAGAGAGGTTCAGCTAAAGAGCTACTGCAGGTAACTGCCGGCCGTTCTGCAGGGAGACGCCTACCCAGGCCTTTTTACCTTATTTTTGTCTGAGGCTGCTGACTTTAGGCTTCTTTCCTACCATTTCACTTTGCATGTCTAGCCCTCTGACTGTCACGTTTGGGCCTTTGCCAAGGCCGCCCTCTGACTGTTCCTCATTCTATACCCCCCCTCACCTGCCAGTCCCTGGCCTCCAAGAGGATGTCCCCATCCCCACCACACCAGACCTCCCCATTCCCTGGAGCCTTAGATTTCTTGAGGGTTAGGTGCATCTTCTCTGACTGAGTCCAGACCCAGCAGTTCTCTGCTGTATATGTGTCCAGGTTCTCATATCAGCTTGTATATGCTGCCTGGTTGGTGCTCAGTATGTGAGAGCTCTCGGGTGTCCAGGTTAGTTGAGACTGCTAGTGTTCCTATTGGGGTTGCCCTTCTCAGCTTCATCCAGTTTTCCCCTAATTCAACCACAAGGGTCCTCAGCTTCTGTTCGTTGGTTGGATGTAAATATCTGAATCTGACTCTTTCAGCTGCTTGTTGGGCCTCTTGGAGGGCAGTCATGCTAGGCCCCTGTCTGTAAGTACATTATAGCATCAGTAATAGTGTCAGGCCTTGGAGCCTCCTTTGTTGCTGGATCCCAAATTGGGCCTGTCACTGGACCTCCTTTCCCTCAGGCTCTTCTCCATTTTTGTCCCTGCTGTTCTTTCAGACAGGAACAATTCTGGGTCAGAATTTTTGATTGTGGGATAGCAACCTCCTCCCTCCACTTGATGTCCTGTCTTTCTACTGGGAGTGGACTCTGCAAGTTCCCTCTCCCTAGCATAGGGCATTTCATCTAAAGTTCCATCCTTTGAGTCCTGAGAGTCTCTTACCTCCCATGTCTCTGGTGCATTGTAGAGGGTCCCCTACCTCCTACTTCCTGAGGTTGCCTGTTTCCATTCTTTCTGCTAGCCCTCAGGGCTTTAGTCCTGTCCCCTGCTCCCAATACCTACTTGATCATGTTCCCCCTTTTCCCTCTTTGTCTCCCTTTCCACCCAGGTTCCTCCCTCCCTCTGCCCCCTGTGATTGCTTCCTTCTTCCTCTCAAGTAGGATTGAGGCATCCTCACTTGGGCTCTTCTGCCTGTTAACCTTCTTGAGTTCTGTGGATTGTGTCCTGGGTATTCTGTATTTTTTTTTTGGCTAATATCTACTTATTAGTGAGTACATACCATGCATATCCTTTAGGTCTGAGTTAACTCACTCAGAATGATATTTTCTAGTTCTGTCCATTTGCCTGCAAAACTCATGATGTCCTCCTTGATAGCTGAGTAGAATTCCATTGTGTAGCCACATTTTCTGTATCCCTTCTTCCGTTGTGGGTCGTCTGGGTTGTTTCCAGCTTCTGGCTATCACAAATAAGGCCCCTATGAACATAATGGAACACATACCCCTGTGGCATGGTGGGTCATCTTTTGGATATATGCCCAAGAGTGATATAGTTGGGTCTTCAGGTAGATCTATTTCCAATTTTCTGAAGAACCTCCTGACTGATTTCCAGAGTGGTTGGACAGTTTGCAATCCCACCAGCAATGAAATAGTATTCCTTTTTCCACATTCTCGCCAACATGTGCTGTCACTTGAGTTTTTGATCTTGGCCATTCTGATTGGTATAAGATGGAATCTCAGGGTTGTTTTGATTTGCATTTCCGTGATCACTAAGGACTTTGAACATTTCTTTAAGTGCTTCTCCGGCCATTTGAGATTCCTCTGTTGTGAATTCTCTGTTTAGCTCTATATCCCATTTTTTGATTGGGTTGTTTGGTTTTTTGGAGGTTAGCTTCTTGAGTTCTTTGTATATTTTGGATATTAGCCCTGTTTTGGATATGGGGTTAGTGAAGATTTTTCCCAATCTTCTTAACTTGTCAGTGTTATCTTGTAAATATTTAAATCCTAAACTTTTCAGAAACTTGAAGTTTCATATCTGCTTCTCCTGTGAGAACATACATATGGATAGAAATATATAGGATAAGATATTGGGATTCATATCTTCAAGCTTTAGCCAAGATTATCCATAGTTCTCAGTTCTTCTATGTATCCTGTCTCTGTCCCAGTAAGAGTTGAATCAACTTTTAGCAAAGAGTCTCTCTGTATATATCTCCATGTGTGTATCTGTATATAAATAGTAATACTAACTATAGGGATTACAAGAATAGAAGAATGAGATATGTTAAGTAATTATAAATCTCACATTTGCTCAGAAAAGGAAATTTAGCTCTGATCTTTATTATCAAATGGATGAGAGAGAGTCTGTATCTTCAAGACAAATGTAAAAACAAAAATCAAACTCCCAAAACAACCCACCAGTTTAGGCAAGAGCTCTGAGTTATATAAAGAATTATTTTCTATAATATTTTCATATGATATTTTCTCTTAAATAATTTTTAAATTGGAAGTATGGCTCAAAGTACATTCCAGGGTAATTTTGTAAAGGACTTGAAAGTCCTTACTTGAACACTTAGCCTTGCTGGAGTCAAAGATTGAACAAAAGATTCTTAGCCACATATGGTGCATGCTTATAGTTCCAGCTAATAGGCTGAGGGCTGGAGTTTAAGACTAAAGATAGGTGTCTTCTCCAAAAAGAATAGTTACTCTGCTGTTGCAGGGGGTTAATTTTACCTAGGAACAAACAAAATCATACAAAATGAACTTTTTGTCTCACTTCTTTCACTCAAAATGTCTGTGGATCCATTGTGCTGTCAGTGTGTTAGTTACTGTGTTAATATTCTGTATAATGGCATATGAATATGAAACTATTAATTTGTTGAGCTTTTTCTTACAGTTACTGACTTACACGTAAAACTTGTATTGGTCAATGAGATAACTTGCTGGGTATGATCACCTGCTGCCCAGTCTGACAATCTGAGGACAGTTTTCTTGCACCCATAATAGTGAAGAGAATTCATTCTAGCAAATAGACCTATATACGCATGCATATTATGGCATGGATGCACCCACACACGTACAAAAAAATAAATAATTCAAATTTTTCTCCTTCAGTTCGTGGAGGATGATCTGGCACTGATGCCCTTATTGACTTGTAACAGCTTCTATGTAAGAATGGCAAATACTCATACTCTTTTTACTTTTTCTTCTTCTAGCATCAGTTCCTGAAGATTGCCAAGCCCCTCTCTAGCCTGACTCCTCTGATTGCTGCAGCAAAAGAGGCAACCAAGAACAATCACTGAAACCATGCTTACCCCAGCCTCATGTGCCAAGCCTTCTATGAAATAAACACTCGTTTCGGGAACTCCGACCCCTCATGTCCTCTTCTCGTTTCCTTGCTTCTCCCATTTCCTGATCTAGTGCTCTCAAGACTTTGATCCTTGGAAACTGTCTAGCACTGAAGAGAACTGCAACTGGATGGGATGACTAATCCAGCAGAGGCCATTTCTAAATAGAAATAGGAATTCCTTTCCAGTTTGTGGGCATGGAGGGGACTGATGAGCAAGGGTTTACCTGAATAAACCTGTTTCTACGAAACAGAATCTCAGCCATCCCATTCCTTACCCCTCATAATCAGTTCTTAACTATATAAACTTATGGTTTGATAGCGTTATCGATTTGCGATCAGTTGAAATTTCTTTAGTTTTTTATTTCTGTGACCAAATTGCCCAAATATCTCATTGTATTTGAAAACCATAACAGCTTTGAAATGCCATGGAGCCTGATAATCTGCCAGGGACATGAAGAGGCTGTTTCCTGAACCATGACCTTGGTGCAGCTGATCCTGACATGGGAGAACTACCATGTTTTTCTTTGTGTGTGCTTCTAGCAGCTGTTTTGGAGAACCATGACCCAGTAGTGTTCCCTGTGCTATTTCTAGTGAAATGGTCTTAGCTATGTAGCAGCTTTTGATTCCCTGCATCCCCTAGGCTGCTGCCTGCATTCTGTCCTTATTTATAGCACTGAGAAATTTCCTAGAGCACATGCTGAGTGAGAAGTGTGAGAAGTCGGAGGGAAAGTGCAGCTACTTTTAGCACATGGCTGGCTTCAGCACCTGTCCAGCTATACTTGTGTGATATTTCAAGATCTCAGCCTCTGTTTTTACCTGGGACTCAGATCTTCTGGTAGCTTATCTATTTCAGTTAAAAGAGAAGGTCTCCAAATATGAGATAATGTGCTACTAGTAATAAGGGGACCCTGTTTTTAAGTGCATGACCAAGCTCTCTGCAAGTGGACATGCTTACTCTCTGCAAGTGACACGTACTGCAGATGTTTGCTACCTCCTGCTCTCTTCATGGTTTTGGTTCTCCTGCCGTGGTAGGATGCTTGGCCAGCATTGTGGCTTGTCATGTCAGCCCCGTTGACTACCTTGTCATGCTCAGAGGTCCTACTGCCTCAGCAGCACAAGTTTCTATTTCCTTCAATAAAAGGAGATGAAAATATTCTATAGGAAGTGTGTCTTTTTTCCCCCTCTTTTTTTGTTTTTGTTTTTCTCTTTCTCATGAAGTAATCATGATTCTTCACAAACTGTTTGAAAGTAAGTTGCAGTTGGATGCCCCTTTACAATTATAGACGTCCATCTGTAGTCTTTTGTTTTTGTCTAACTTAGGGATTTATTGTTGTGAAGAGACACCATGACCATGGCAACTCTTACAATGGAAAGCATTTAATTGGGGTTGGCTTACATTTCAGAGGTTTAGTCCTTTATTGTCATGGCGGGAAGCATGATAGCATGCAGGCAGACATGGTGCTGGAGAAGGAGCTGAGAGTTCTACATCTTGATCTACAAGCAGCAGTAGACTGTCACACTGGCCAGACTTGAGCTTCTTAGACTTGAGAGGCCACTCCTAGTAACACTTCTTCCAACAAACTCCCACGTCCTAATACTGTCACTCCCTATGTATGAACAGGCATTCGAGTTTGTGAGTTCTAGAGGTCATTCCTGTTCAAACCACCACACTTTCTAAAAACATTTTTAGATATACATTAAAAGAACTTAGCAAAAACAAAACAACAACAACAAAATGTGTGTCATTTAAAGACTAATTATAAAAGCATATGCATTTAGTGCCCATATAAGAAATGGAATACATTTAGTAGCCTAGAACGGTCTTCATCTTGCCATTGCCTTATGCCAGCCCCAACTCCCAGTGGTAACCACTGCTACACTTAGGTGAAATCCCATGTGACTATGCTTTCACAACATTAAAATATATTCCACAGCAACTCATTCTCCCAGGTTGGTTCTTCCCCCTCAAGACTGTTTCTAAGAACGATGTAGTTGTATACAGGTCTAGCCTCAGCAATAAGAGTGCTTGAGGTTAGGCAGATCAACACTCCAGCTTGTTAAGATAAGCACAGATTCAACTTTCACTTGAAAGAGATAACTCCAAAGAGATCAAATGCAACAACAGCTGTTGTAGGTCTAAAGTCTTGACATCTGAGTTTTTCTGCTCAGGGCTATCTTCTCAGTGTTCAGTCGAAGTGTCCTGGGCTGCCATTAATAAGGTTTCTGGAGTACTTCCCCAGGCTCACTGGTGTTTGGTAGAATTCATTTCTATCATTAGAGGGCAACCATCTAGAGCAGAGTTCTCAACCTTCCTAATGCTATGACTCTTTAAAGTTAGTTCCTTCTGTTGTGGTGACCCCAATCATATAATTATTTTTATTGCTATTTTATAACTAATTATGCTACTGTTATGAATAGTAATGTAAATATCTGTGTTTTCCCGTGGTCTTAGGGTGAAAGGGTCCTTTCACCCCAATGGGGTTTCCACCAACAGGTTGAGAACTGCTGATCTAGAAGAAACAAGTAGCACAATGTAACTGAAATCAATTGAGTGTTTCATTTTTGCTCACCCACAATAAGTATGCCTTTGGATAAACTACTTAAATCATCTGAACTTCAACTTCCAGATCTGTAAAGTAGGTATAATAATAGCATCTACCTCTAAGTTCCTGAGGAAATAAAAGAGTTTATGCAGAGCAGTTGGTATAAACCCTGCAACATGGCAAATGCAGACCTATTCTGTAATGCTTGAAGTGACCTGGTTTGTCAGGAGACTTTATGCTAACTCTGCCTCTTACTGGCACTAAAATAGGTGCCTTACATAATAATCTATATCTGGGAGTCTTAAGTTATACTTTAACATTTTGATCAAAACTAGTTTCTAATCATAAAATCAACAATCACTTAAACATTGGTAAAAACTTGTATATGGCTGGGTATGGTGATGAAGGTCTGTACTTCCTGTAATTCCAATCATTGGGAGATAGATGCAGGAAAATAGCACGGGCTACATCGTGTTATTTTGTCTTCAAAAAAAAAAAAAGACCAAAATAATAAATTGTATATGATCATAGGTGCTTGTCCAAACTGTTAAAAAAACAGAAAAACAAAACCGAGCTTCTCTTCTTGATAAGTTGCTAAGTGATAAAATACCTAACAGTATTTCATATCTCTTTTAGATTTGGAGTTCATATTTTTTTTTATTAGGGTTGTGTTAAAAGCAACGGGAAATTGGAGAGCTGGAGAGATGGCTCAGCAGTTAGGGGCTCTTGCAGACCTAACATTGGTCCTCAGCACCAGGATCTGACTCTCTTTTGGCATCTGTAGGCACCCACACACATGGCATACATTCACACAGACATACACATAAAAATAGGAGACTTGGATGTCAGTAAGATGCTCGGCAGATAAAGGCATTTATGCAGCCTGCTGATACGAGTTTCAATGCACATACACAATAAAAGAAATTCAAAAGTAATACAAGAGGTTTTTTTTTTTTTCTTTTAAGAAGGGTCACTTGAGCTGGGCAGTGGTGGCGCACACCTTTAATCCCAGCACTTGGGTAGCAGAGGCAGGCAGATTTCTGAGTTTGAGGCCAGCCTGGTCTACAGAGTGAGTTCCAGGACAGCCAGGGTTATACAGAGAAACCTGTCTTGAAAACAAACAAACAAAAGGGTCACTTGTCAGAAACACTGCATTTTTAGCAAGTAAAGCATTTAACAACAGCTTCATCCAAGTTTTGGGCTTGATGCATTGCTGCTGGATGGATGTCGAGGGTCTGGCACCAAGCCTCAGTGTGCTGCCAAGAAAAAGAAATCAGAAGCTGGCACAAGACAGGTGCCATATGTACTCAAAAGTATATCCCTTTCTTCATGTCACTGCTCTCATTCTGTTGATTTAGATAAATGCCAACCTTTGACCATTTACTCATTCTTCAGTCCAAGCACTGAGTAGTGGAACTGCTCTTAGAATAATGAAGTTATAACTGGTTTAGAGAACTACTGCACTCAACATTCAAACTGCAGAGAACTTCAGGGCTGGCTACCATTAACATTTATTTGGCTGGGAAGCCTCTAAGCTAAGTGGTAGGGGAACTCTATCATTGCAGATGCGTGAATGTGCGTTGACGCTTACACATTTGTGATTATGTCTCCCAAGTGTTTGAAATAGACAGGCCTTATAGTTAATAGAAAACACCAAACACTCTTGTAGGTTTTTTTCTTTTTTAGCGGAATTTATATAAAAAAAAAATAGTGTGCTGGCTCATCAATAAAATAGTTAGTATGTGCAAGGCATCTTGAGTTAAAACTGTTTCAAATATTGTCAAAATCAGTGCACAAATAAAGAATGGAAGGTGAGAAGAGAGTGCAACACTGATCATCAGGAAAGGTTTTTACCTCAAGTTCTCTTATAAAAACTGTTGACCTAAGATTCTAAAGAAGCTGGAATTTTAAAGAAACTGATGACAGGCTTTCAGTTTTTAATTTTAAAAGAATTAAAAGAAACAGACACAGTGTCTCCAAAACCAGTGAGATGGCTCAGTGAGTAGATGTGCAATCCCTGAAATTCACATGGTGGAAAGAGACAACTCACTTCCAAAAGTTATCCTCTGACTTTCACATGTATGTGCATGTGTCTGCGCCCGCATACATGCGCACGCACACACATACACACACACTAAATAAATAAATGTAAAAACAAAAAACAATCCCCTTAAACAACAACAATTTCTTTACACAATGATATTGGAGTTCGTCACTCTTGACTTTTTGTCTAGGGTCAGATAGGGTCCAACAACTGAATATCCATGGCAAAATACAGTTGAACTAGATGAATACTGTATCGACAAAACTGTTTACTTTCACAATATACAAATACCTCATTCTACCAGGTTGGTTTTCCCCCTCAGGACATTTCTAAGTACGATGTAGTTGTACACAGGTCTAGCCTCAGCACTGAGTGCTGAGGTTAGGCAGATCAATACTCCAGCTTGTTAAGATAAGCACAGATTCAACTTTCACTTGAAAGAGATAACTCTAAGGAGACCAAATGCAACAACAGCTGCGGTAGGTCTAAAGTCTTGGCATACTGTTGGGGTAAAAAAAAACTATAAAATAAATTATCTCCTAATTATCAGTGGGAGCCCGTGGTTTTGAGAAACCTCAATCCCAAGTTAGCTTTCACTACTGATTCTAACAGCCTCCCACAGAAACTTGTTAAATACATGCATTCTTTGAACGAAATATGCAACTAGACTTACGTGATCAGTTCTTTCATATTCTTTTTAGCCTATTTTGAATGCTTTAATTTTGTTTGTCTTGCTTGACCGTGGATCAGGCTCACACCCAAGACACCAAGAGCTACAGCTTACTTCAGTGTCTCCTGATACAAGATGGGATGGTGGTAGTGGTGGGGTTCTCAAGAAGCAATCAGAATGAGATTTTGAAAAAGTCTGCATATCACAAAAGACTACTTAACCTTTTGACTGCTACCTAATCTCAGAGGGTGCCAGCAGCTTAGGGTTTCAGAATCTAATTTCGAAGGAAGGGTAAATACTTTGAGGCTTAAGCTTCTTTTCTTCATCTACATAATCATCACTCCATGCACCTCACACCATACAACTAGAAGGCATACTCAAGGGAATTCAGTGTAGTCAGAAAAGATGCATCCACTATATGCCTTTTAAGGGTTGGTGGGTCTGTAACTTCCAAGTACTTATATAAACAACCATTAACTGACCCTTGCCAAGAGCTTCAGTTGGCACTGGTAATAAAAAAAAAATGAGTAGATGTGATTGTCTTAGCTATTTTTCTCCTGCTGTGACAAAACACCATGGTCAAAGCAATTTAGAGAAGAGTTTCCTGAGGGGTGTTTCAGAGGGTGAGTTCATGACCATCATAGCATACATGGTGGGGGGTGGTGGTTTGGGTGTGGCAGCAGGGATGGCATTTGAGTAGTAGCTAAGAGCTTACATTTTGACTCAGAGATAGCTAACTAGAAATGGATGGGCTTTTGAAACCTCAAAGCCTACCCCACAGTGATATACTAACTCCAACAAGGTCATGCCTCTTAATCCTTCCCAAACAGTTCCACCTACTGGAACCAGTACTCAAACGTATGAGCCTATAAGAGCCATTCTCATTCAAACCACTAAGGTGGTCTAGCCAGTAGGAGTTAGATTACAAAACCTCAGCAAACAAAATAAGTAATTACCACCAATGTGGCGAATGCAGTAATAAAAGGTTTATTCGGAAGGAGATAAAGGGTATTTAGAGTCTGCTGACAAAGTCATAGCATTGAACAAGATTTTCCTGAGCTGAACCTCACATCAAGACTTAATCAAGGAGGCTGAAGAGATGACTCACTGACTGCTCTTTAGAGTACCCAGGTTCAATTCCTAGCACCCACATGGCAGTTCACAACCATCAGTAACTCCATTCCCAGGTGATCTGACATCCTCTTCTGGTATACTTCTATACATGCAAGATATCTATATTTAATCTATATCAATATTGATATAAGGAGTTATTGGATAAAAGCTGAGGGCAGGAAAAGACTCTGGCAGTAGGGACAGCATGAGTAAAGACACATGACAGCATATGGGATCAAATCAAGGCTTTGTAGATGCCACTGTCCTGTTGCTGATTGCTGCAGTCATGGTTAATCCTACTGTGTCCTTCAATATCACAGCTCAGAGTGAGCCCTTGGGCTGCGCCTGCTTTAAGCTGTTTGCAGACAAAGTTTCAAAGACAGCAGAAAACTTTCATGCTCTGAGCACTGTAGAGGAAGGATTTGGTTATGGAGATTCTTCTTTTCACAGAGTTATCCCAAGATTCATGAACCAAGGTGGCAACTCTACACACCACCATGGCACTGGTGGCAGGTCCATTTATGGGGAGAAATTTGAGGATGAGAACTTAATTCTGAAGCCTACAGGTCCCAGCAACTTGTCCATGGCAAACACTGGACCAAACACAAATGGTTCCCAGTTTTTTATCTTAACTGCAAAGACTGAGTAACTGTGTGGCAGACATGTAGACTTTGGGAAGGTGGGAGAAGGCATGGACATTATGGAAGCCATTGAACATTTTCTGTCCAGGAACAAAACCAGCAAGATGATCACCAGTGCTTACTGTGGACAACTCTAATTTTTCTGACTTGTGGGCATCTTACCCCCCCAGATTTCTGTAGCTCAGGAGGCTGCCCCAACTCCTTCTGCTTTAATACCCTGTAATCTCTGCTCTTACTGAAGTTCTTTGGACTTCCCCTCCAATCTAGCTAGATTGCAGAGTTAAGTTTATGGTTATGAAGAAAAGTAAATATGAAAAAAAGAGATCAGTTCAAAAAGTCTGGTGTTGCTGGGGAATCAGTCTAAGTGGGAAGGGAAGGGAAGGGAAAGTAAGGATGGAGAAAGGGAAGGAATGCAATGTAAGAAGATTGCACTTTAGAGATGCATTGTAAGAATTGCTAGTGTTGTTAGAAGATCAGCATGACCTGCTCTTTGGAGGAGTATGAGTGGTAAGATTGACTCTCTCTTAAGCAGTTGCTACACACTGAGAAATTTAGGGGCTTTCAGTGGGCCTTGAAATAGAAGAAAATGAGTAGGAGAAATGGAAGGAAGTGGACAAGAAATATTACAACAAGCAGCGCAGAATCTGGTCACTCTTCCAGGACTGCGAAGGAAAGGGGGGGTGTTTAGAATGAGACACTGGCTTCAGGCCCTGTCATTTAGAGCCACAGGAGATGGAACAGACATGAAAAGAGTGAATTTAATCCACAGTTTACAGAGTTTGAAGTATAAACAGCAGCATATGCCACTGAAGACAGCCAATGTGCTTTTGAGTTTCTGACTCAGTGAGACCTTGTATTGGAAATAAAGCAAAAACAACAGAGGAAGAGATCAGAAGTTTGCCTTTGTCCTGCCTATTTCCATGCGTGTAGACACACACAAACACCAAAAACAAAACAAAACAAAACAAAAAACCCAAACAAACAAAAAAAACAACCCCCAAAACAAAAACAAAACAAACAAATAACCCAACCCTTTTAAAAATAAAATAAACCCAAAGTTAAAACTGGCTCATTGTCATCTTTGAAAACAGGTTTGTTTGTTTTTCTTTAAGGGAACGAGAAGAGAGAAATTAAATGGCGATCTGAAAAATTTCACTTCAAAAATAGCTACCATGAATTTTGCAAGCAATAACTATGCTTATTTGTATGTTAACCATAACAAGTCAGAGAGCGTTTGTTTACCTTGGAAGGTATAATTAAAACATGCTGCTCTGAGAAAATGAGTTCTAATCCCAGGCATCCATCAGTCAACAACAGCAACAAACCAACCACCCACAGTACTTGGTCCCAAGATTGGGGGCCAAGTTTCACAGGGTTTTCCCAGACTGCCGCCCTGTGTGAGAGTGGCCACACCCCACGACGAGTTGCCACGCCCGGCGCACGTGCTCAGGTCAGGCAGGGACTCCCTCGTGCCTGTCCTCCATCTTGAGAGACGCTCGTCTTCACAGGTGTGAAATTCAGATTTGCGTTGGCAACTGTAAAGTCACCGTAAGTAGTGTTCCCATCTTTTTGGAACTCCCAGACATCACCCAAACCAGGAAGTTACCTCAGGTTCACAGCCCGTAGCCAAGCCTGAGGGGCACGGGCCCGGGTTGCTCATCACTTGAGGTGAGCCAACCGGCCGTGTTTCCACAGCTCTGAGGAAAAAGGGGTTTCCTCTCCACAGCTGTGAAGGGACGGGGCAAAGCTCCGCAACCCAGAGAAGGCCAAGCAGGCCACCCAGACTGTCACCCTCAAGTCTCTGCAGGCTTGTTTCTGTATGAGGATCACAGTTCTGGGCCGCCTTCGTTTATCACTCTACTACTTTTTTTTTGTGGCAGGAGAAATGTGCACTCTCAGTCTCTGGAGTCACTGTCTGATTTTCTGCCCAGTCTAGCTAGTGAATGGTGGCTGGCGTCTTTGAGATTGGATGGACTTCGGGAGGAATAGATTTGGGAGAATGAAATCGTGGTTCAGTTTTACATATTTACTTTGAAGTACCTGTGAGAAATCTGAGAAATCTAAGTGGAGATTTCTTCAGACTGTTGGAGTGAGTGTAGAGGCCTGGGATGGGAATAATGTAATCGATCCCCTCCTAAATATTACAGTTTCATGTCAATTCAGCTACCCCGGCCAGTGCAAAAGCCCAAAGGATCTGTGAGTACCTTGAAATACTAGCAGTAATGACTCTGAGTCAAAAGCTGAGTTTTAGTCAGTATTCAGTTTACCCTCCTCCTGTCACAGAGCCTTTCTTCACATTAGATTTTCCAATATTTACAACTAGTCACACCAAGCTATAAACACACAGTGATCTCATATCAATCCACTTTTTCATTTCCATTGTGATTATTTCATGTTAACTCATGAATTTTTTTATAAATGTATTTAATCTCTAAATGTAAAATATTCTAGTTATCTGTTTCTTACTGATTCATGGTTACATTTCTCTGTTGTTTAAATTTTTTTAAAAAATTTTTAAGATAGATTCTTTTTTTTTAATCGTATTGGAATTGTATTCATTTGTCTAATTTCAGAGAGCAAAAATATTTTCTGTATCCAAATTAAAAAAATAAAGTAAGTATACTTGGAAGAGCTAATTAAGAAGATATGTTGGTGTTAAACACAAATAAGCAAATACTCAGTAACTAGCAGAGGGGGCACGCTCTTCTATATAACTACAATTCACTGAAATATTTCATATGACATTACAGTGACATTTGGTATGACTCTACAAACAGAAACACACAAAACACTTTTCGATATTTGGGAGGGCAAGTGTGTGTGTAGAGCAACTATTTAGGAGGCTATTGTAGTGCTTGTGTAAGGACTGCAATTGGAGAAGTGGCTAGGGAGTGAAAGTATGAAACAAGATCACCTCCAAGGGACAATTCCCAGCAATCACATGGTGTCTCACAACCCATCTGAATGGGTCCCCACTGCTGATGTGTCTAAAGACAGCTACAGTGTACTCAAAGAAATAAAATAAATAAAACTTAAAAAAAAAAAGCCCACAGATACAAAAACCAGCCACTCAATGAACCAAGCAAGCAAACAAAACCTAACTATCCCTTCTCCAGTGAATTGCCTTGGTAATATTGATCCACGTTTTCCTTTTCTCTAGGTCTGTACGTACTCTATTTTTACGTCTTGAACTTAGTTTGAATCCTCAAAATACATTGTTTGGCTTTGTATTTCCTTTGGTTTTCTGTATAAATCTTACATCAGTATATTGCTTTCTACCAAAAAGTCCACAGAGGTCCTGTTGGGAATTGTAATTGTGTTAAACCTGTAGAACTTAGGATAAATTAAGATCATATTTGATTTTCCTTCCCTGCTGTTCTATGAAACAGGTTGAGAAGCCTTGGTGTCAGCTCTTCTTTAATGATTTGGTAGAATTTGGCAATGAACCCTTCTAGGCTGGGCTTCCTTGCCAGAGAGATACTTGATTACTATTTTTGTCTTATTAATGGTTATGGATCTGCTTAAATGGACCACATTTTCATCATCCATTCATCAGTTAATGGGCATCTAGGATGATTCTAGATCTTTGCTACTGTGAATAGAGCAGCAATAAACTTGATGTACCTCTGTGGTAGGATATACAGAGTCCCTTGGCTGTATGCCTAGGAGTAATATAGCTGAATCATATGGAAAGTTTCCTTTTATTTTTTTAAGAAACTGCTAAGTGATTGTATCAGTTTGTACTCAGCTGAACAATGAATAAAGATGCCCTTTCTCCACATCCTCAAGAACATTGCTGCCATCTGATTTCTTGATTTCTAACCAGAGTGAGATGTAATTTCAAAAGAGTTTTCTATTATTTCTATTCATTTCCTTGGTGGATAAAGACATGGAGCGCTTTTTAAAATAATTATTGGGCCTTTGTACATCTTTCGAGATCTCTACTTAGTTTCATAGCCCTTCTCCCCATCTTTAAATCAGGTTGTTTCCTTGTTTCTTTTTATATTCAGTTTTTTGTAAATTCTGATTTTCACTTCTTTGTTAGTCATATGGGGCAAGGTTTTGTCCCATTCTTTAGGCCATCTCTTCATTCAGTTAGCTATTCCTTTTCCTGTACAGAGCTATATGATTTCTTGAGGTCTCATTTATTGGTTGTTGGCCTTATTTCCTGAGCACTTATTTCCATTCAGAAAGCCTTACCTATGCCTATATCTTGATGTGGGTTTTCCTACTTCTTCCTCTTAGTTTCAGAGTTTTAGGTTTTACATTAAAGGCTTTGTTTGATCTATTTAGAGAGAGAGAGATTTTCTGCAGAGAGAGAAGTGTTTAGTTCCGTCCTTCTACATGTAGATGTCCAGTTTTCCAATCACACTTTGTTGAAAAGGCTCTTTTCTTCCAATGCACACTTTTAGCATCTTTGTCAAAAACTAGGTGGGTTTCGCTGTGTGGGCTTACATCTGGGCCCTCCATTCTATTCCATTGATCAATATGACTGTTTTTGTGTTAGTACTGTGGTATTTTTAATTACGATAGCTGATCTGTAGTATAACTTGAAATCAGACAGATTATCCTGAGACAAAGGTATCCACTCTCCGTTTTTACTCAGTGGAGTGCTTGACTAGAGCAGTAAGACAAGAGAGAGAAATATTCTTTTTCCTCAAGATTGTTTTGTCTATCTAGGGCCATTTGTGCTTCCATATGAATTGTTAAGATTGTTGTCACAATTTCTGTGAATAATAGTGTTGGGATGTTTGAGGGAGAAGTCTCATTGCGTTTGGAAGAATAACAAATTTCACATTATTAATGTCCCTATCTATGAGCACGGGAAGTCTTTCTGTCTTCTAGTGTCCTCCTCAGTTTCCTTCTTTAGAGTTTAAAGCTTTCACTGTGGTCTTTCACTTCCTTGGTTAGTTAGGCTTATTCTAAAGCATGCTCTAGACTGTTATGAAAAGAGTTGTTTCCTTTTCTCAGCATGTGTGCCATTGGTTTGTAGGGATGCTACAGATTTTTGTTTAAGTTTGTATCCTGCCACTTTATTGAAATTGTTTTTTATCTTTAAGAGTTTTAAGCAGAGTCCTGATAGTCTTTCTGTGTAAAATCATCATATGAAATTAAGGATATTTTAATTATTTCCTACTTGTATCCTTTTTATTCTTATTCTTTCTCTTGTTTCATTCCTGATCTTGGTAGAAATGCTCTGAGTTTTTCACAGTTTACTGTTATGTTGACTGTGGGTTTGTTATAGAAAGCCTTTCCTGTGCTGAGATAGATTCCCTCTATTCCTAGTCTCTTCCAGGCTTTTGTCACAAAGGGACATTAGACTTTGTCAAAGGCCATTTCTTTATCTCTTGAGATGCTCATGTGATTTCAGTTCTTGAATCCATTTGTGAGTTGATTTGTGTATGTTAAACTATTACTCTATCCTGTAATGAAGCCATAGTTCATCATAGTTAATGGACTATCTGATGTATTTGTGAACTCAGTTTGTAAATAATTTGTTAAGAATTTTTTCATTTTTCTTGATGAAGGAGATTGATCTATAATTTCCTTTTTATGTTATATACTTGAAAATCAGTTAGGAAGGGAACTTTTTTGTTATCTTTTATGAATAGCTTGCAAGCCATTGGGGTTAGTTCTTCATTATAGGCCCGGTAGATTTCAGCAATGAATCCACCTCGGTGTAGAATTATTTTCACCTGGGAGAATTTTTGTTTTATTGCGGCTTTAATTTTGTTGCTTTTATATAAACCTAAAGTGTTATTATTGTGATTTAATTTTGATAAGTTATATATGTTTGGAAATTGATCTGTTTCTTGTAGATTTTCACATTTAATTCACTGTAAGTTTTCAAGATATTACCTGCATAATCATTTTCTGAATTATTTTGGTATTTGTTATAAAATCTCCAGTTTTACCTTGGATTGTATTAAGTTGAGTTTTCTTTTTGTTAGTTTGGCTAAGAATTTGTCAGTCTTGCTTTAAAAACAACTCATTGAATCGGTCACAAATCAGGCCTCAACAGATGCAAGAAGATTGAAATAATCCCATCCATCCTATCAAATCACCATGGACTAAGGCTGGCCTTCAATAATAACAAAAACAACAGAAAGCCACATACATATGGAAGCTGAACAACTCTCTACTCAATGATAAGTTGGTTAAGGAAGAAATAAGAAAGAAATTAAAGACTTTTTAGAATTTAATGAAAACGAAGGCACAACACCCAAACTTATGGGACACAATGAAAGCAGTGCTAAAAGGAAAACACATAGCTCTGAGTGCCTCCAAAAAGAAACTGGAGAGAGCATACACTAGCAGCTTAACACACCTGTAAGCTCTAGAACAAAAAGAAGCAAATACACCCAAGATGAGTAGATAGCAGGAAATAATCAAACTCAGGGCTGAAATCAACCAAATAGAAACAAAAAGAACTATTCAAAGAATCAACAAAACCAGCAGCTGGTTCTTTGAGAAAACCAACAAGATAGATAAACCCTTAGCCAGACTAACCAGAGGGCACAGAGACACAATCCAAATTAATAAAATCAGAAATGAAAAGGGAGATATAACAACAGAAACTGAGGAAATTAAAAAATCTTCAGATCCCACTGCAAAAGCCTATATTCAGCAAAACTGGAAAATCTGGATGAAATGGACAATTTTCTAGACAGATACCAAAATACTAAAGTTAAACCAGGATCAAATAAACCAGCTAAACAGTCCCAATAACTTCTAAAGAGATAGAAGCAGTCATTAAAAGTCTCCCAGCCCCCCTCCCCAAAAGGCAGGACCAGATGGGTTTAGTGCAGAATTCTATCAGACCTTCAAAGAAGACCAAATACCAATACTCTTCAAAGTATTCCACAAGATAGAAACAGAAGGAACACTACCCAATTCGTTCTATGAAGCCACAGTTATGTTAATACATAAACTACACAAAGACCCAACAAAGAAAAAGAACTTCAGACCAATTTCCCTGATGAATATAGATGCAAAAATACTCAATAAAATTCTTGAAAACCGAATCCAAGAACACATCAAAAACGATCATTCACCACGATGAAGTAGCCTTCATCCCAGAGATGCAGGGATGGTTCAATATATGGAAATCCATCAATGTAATCTACTACGTAAACAAACTTAAAGAAAAAAACCCACATGATCATTTCATTAAATGCTGAAAAAGCATTTGATATAATTCAATATCCCTTCATGTTAAAAGTTTTGGAAAGATCAGGAACTCAAGACCTATACCTAAACATAGTAAAAGCAACTTACACCAAACCAGTAGCCAACATCAAACTAAATGGAGAGAAACTTGAAGCAATCCCATTCAATCAGTGACTGAACAAGGCTGCCCTCTCTCTCCCTATCTATTCAATATAGCAATTGAAGTTCTAGCCAGAGCAATTAGACAACAAAAGGATGTCAAAGGGATACAATTGAAAGGAAGAAGTCAAAATATCACTGTTTGCAGATGATATGATAGTATACTTAAGTGACTCCAAAACCTCCACCAGTGAACTCCTACAGCTGATAAACAACTTCAGCAAAGTGGCTGGATAAAAAATTATCTCAGACAAATCAATAGCCTTCCTATACTCAAAGGATAAATGGTCTGAGAAAGAAATTAGGGAAACAACACCCTTCACAAGTCACAAACAATATAAAATATCTTGGTGTGACTCTAACCAAGCAAGTGAAAGATCTGTATAACAAGAACTTCAAGTCTCTGAAGAATGAAATTGAAGATCTCAGAAGATGGAAAGATCTCCCATGCTCATGGATTGGCAGGATTAACATAGTAAAAATGGCTACCTTGCTGAAAGCAATCTACAGATTTAATGCAATCCTCATCAAAATTCCAACTCAATTCTTCATAGAGTTAGAAAGAGCAATACTTAGATTCATTTGGAATAACAAAAACCCGAGGATAGCAAAAACTATTCTCAACAATAAAAGAACTTCTGGGGGAATCACCATTCCTGACCAATTTCTCTGAGAGCAATTTTCCTCAGAGCAATTGTGATAAAAAGTGCATGGTATTGGTACAGAGACAGGCAGGTAGATCAATGGAATAGAATTGAAGACCCAGAAATGAATCCACACACCTATGGTCACTTGGTCCTTGACACAGGAGCTAAAACCATCCAGTGGAAAAAAGATATCATTTTTCAACTAATAGTGCTGGTTCAACTGGCAGTCAACATGTAGATGAGTGCAAATTGATCTCTTCTTATCTCCCTGTACAAAGCTCAAGTCCAAGTGGATCAAGGCCTCCACATAAAACCAGATACACTGAAACTAATAGAAGAGAAAGTGGGGAAGAGCCTCAAACACATGGGCCCAGGGAAAAAGTTCCTGAACAGAACACCAATGATTTATGCTCTAAGATCAAGAATGGGACCTCATAAAATTATAAAGCTTCTGTAAAGCAGACACTGTCAATAGGACAAAATGACAACCAACAGATTGGGAAAAAGATCTTTACCAATCCTACATCCAATAGAGGCTAATATCTAATATATACAAAGAACTCAAGAAGTGAGACTCCAGAGAACCAAATAACCCTATTAAAAATGGGGAACAGCTAAACAGAGAATTCTCAACTGAGGAAACTAGAATGGCTGAGAAGCACCTAAAGAAATGTTCAACATCCTTACATCAGGGAAATGCAACTCAAAGCAACCCTGAGATTCCACCGCACACCAGTCAGAATGGCTAAGTTCAAAAACTCAGGTGACAGCAGATGCTGGAGAGGTTGTGGAGAAAGGAACACTTGTACAATGCTTATAGGATTGCAAGCTGGTTCAGCCACTGTGGAAATCAGTTTGGCGGTTCCTCAGGAAATGGAACATAGTACTATTTGAGGACTCAGCTATACCACTCCTGGGCATATACCCAGAAGATGCTCCAACATGTAATAAGGACACATGCTCCACCAAGTTCATAGCAGCCTTATTTATAATAGCCAGAAACTGGAAAGAACCCAGATGTCGCTCAGCAGAGTTATGGATACAGAAAATGTGGTACATTTACACAATGGAGTACTACTCAGCTATTAAAAACAGTGACTTCATGAAATTCACAAGCAAATGGATGGAAGTTGAAAATATTATCCTGAGTGAGGTAACCTAGTCACAGAAGAACACACATGGTATGTACTCACTAATAAGTGGATATTAGCCCAAAAGTTCAGAAAACCAAGATTCAATTCACAGACCATATGAAGCCTAAGAAGAAGGAAGACTAAAATGTGGATACTTCAGTGCTTCTTAGAAGGGGGAACAAAATACTCACAGGAGGAAATATGGAGACAAAGTACGGAAAAGAGACTGAAGGAAAGACCATCCAGAGACTGTCCCACCCCAACCCCCCGATCCATCCCATATTCAGCTGCCAAACATGGACGCTATTGTGGATGCTGGGAAGTGTTTGCTGATGAAAGCCTGATATTGCTGTTTCCTGAGAGGCTCTGCCAGAGCCTGACAAATACAGAGGTGGATGCTCGCAGCTAACCGATGGACTGAGCACAGATGGAGGAGTTGGAGAAGGGACTGAAGGATCTGAGGGGGTTTGCAGCCCATGGAGGGAGCAACAGTGCTACCAGTCCAGACTCCCTGGAGCTCCCAGGCACTGGACCAACAACCAAAGAGTATACATGGAGGGACCCTGGCTCAGGCCTTGTATGTGGATGGATGTCTAACAAGGATGGCCTTGTTAGACATCAGTGGGCAGAGCACCTCTTGGTCCTGTAGGGGTTCCATGACTCAGTGTAGGGGAATACCAAGGTAGGAAGGTGGAAGTGGGTGGGTGGATGGGAAAGTACCCTAATAGAGGCAGGGGGAGGGGAGATCAGGAAAGGGGATAACATTTAAAATATCCAACAAAAATAAAGAAAATATCCAACAAAAGAAAAAACAACTAATTTTTAAAATTAATTTTGTGTATTTAATTTTTTTCCTTTTTATCAATTTCTAACTGATCTTAATTACATCTTTCCATCTACTAATTTTGAGTTTGGCTTGTTTTTATTTGTTCAAGGCCCTACTTATTGTGTGTCATTATTTACTTGAGATCACTGAACTTTTAATTAGGCACTTTCCACTACAGACTTCCCTTTTAGGACTGCTTTCATTGTGACTTAGGTTTTGGTATGTTGTGCTTTTGTTTCATGCAATTCTTGGACTTTTACATTTTCCATCTTTTTTTTTTCAGTGACCCATTTATTATTCAATAGTATATTTGTCAGTCTCCATGAAGTTTCTTTTCATATTGACTTCTAGCTTTGTTCCATAGAATTCTTTATTTCACAGACCATAAGAAATTGTTTCAATTTTCTTATATATGTTATGTTTTGATTTGTGTTTATTATCTATTTTTGGAGAATATTCCATGGGCTGCTGATAAGAACATGTTTGGATCTGCAGTTTAGTTGGAAAGTTAGGTCCATGATTTTAATTAACTCAGATGTTTCTATACTTTTTTCATCAACATTGTCTCTAGATTAGTGAGAAAAGTCTATTAAAGTCACCCTCTATTATTGTGTTTTGGCATTAATGTCTTTACATCTAGTAATATTTATTTTCTAAAATTGAGTGTAACTGTGATTGGTGTTTATCTATTTAAAATTGTAGTGCTCTCTTAATGGATTGTTCTCTTAGTAATTATGAAGTGAAATTTAATTTTTGCTGATTAATCTTGGTTTCAATTTTTTTTTTTGTCAAATATTAGGATAGTGACATTTGCTTGTTTCCTAGGAACGTGTGTTTCCATTTTTTCACCCCAAGGTTTTATCTGTCTTTGATGGTGAGGTGTGTTTCATAAAGCCAACAAATAGATGGATCCTGTTTTTAAATCCAACTTGGTAGTCTTTCTTTTGAGTGAGAAATTGAGACCATTAATATTCAAGAATTACTGTTGAAATGTGTATGTTAATTTCTGTTATGTCATTGATCTTGTAGTGTTCGATGTTTTCTTGTTCCTCACTTGCTTAACTATACTAATGTTATTTCTTGTATCCTCTTTGGTGTGTTTATCTTTCTTTTTGGTCTTAAGGATTCCTTCAAATATCTTATGTAGGTGGCTTAATGGTCATGGATTGCCTTAGCCTATTTTTTATCATGGAAATACAAGTCCTAAAAGTCCTTCCAAGCCCTCCTGACTTGGGAAGTCTCTGTTGATAAATTTGCTATTATTGGGATGAGTACACATTTATATGTGATATGTGTATCTCTATTGCAGTCTTCAATATACTATCTTTGTTTTATTATGTTAACTATAATGTGAAGAGATTCTTCTCTGGTCTTGTCTGTCTTGTGTTGCTAATTCTTGTACCCAGATGGGTGTCTTTTCTCTTAGATTTGGGATATTTTCTTCTGCAATTTTGATGAAAATTCTTCCTCTGTTATTAGCATGAATATTTCCTTCTTCTATGCCCATGAATCACAGATTTGGTCTTTTCATAGCATTCCATAGATATTGAGTGTTCTGTTTGTAGTTTTCTTATAGATTCATCTTTGACCAATTGCTCTACATAGTCTTCAAGTTCTGATATTCTATTTTCCCCTTGGTCTTGACTTTTGTGAGGCTTTCCATGGAGTGTGTATGCATTGCATGCATAGGAATGTAGGGGTGTGCATATGTGCATACACACAGACCAGAACAAAAACACCAGATATCTTCTACTATTTTCTAACTTGCTACTTTAAGATGGATCTCTTACTGAACCTGACCTCACTTTTGCTTTATTTGTTTATTGTTAGGTATCCTCAATGCTGTAGTTAGAAGCACACATAGCCATGCCCAACTTTTTACATAGTGCTGAGCACTCAAGCTTGCCTCTTCAAGTCATGCTTGCTGAGCAGCTACTCTTCCTCACCAAGCCATACCCATTCCTCTAGTTTCCCCAGAGACACTGTTGCCCCAATGTCAGCATGAAGCAGCCAGATATCACTGATGACTCTATTCCTGCTTTGCCATCACCTCTTTCTTTCTTATCTATCTTTCTATCTATCTATCTATCTATCTATCTATCTATCTATCTATCTATCTATCTATCTATCTATCTATCTATTTATTATATGTAAGTTCACTGTCAACCCAGAAGAGGGCATCAGATCTCATTATGGGTGGTTGTGAGCCACCATGTGGTTGCTGGGATTTGAACTCAGGACCTTTGGGAAAGCAGTCAGTGCTCTTAATCGCTGTGCCATCTCTCCAGCCTTAATTTTTTCTTTTTTAACTAAACCAAAATGGGGAAATATTGGTATTCTGTCTAAACTCCACCCCCACAGTTCCTGGCAGCAGCCAGTATGCTCCTCCCCACAGTTACCTGGCAAGAACCAGATAGGCTTGGCCCACTATAAAAGGGGCTGCTTGGCTCCTCCTTTCTCTCTTACTCTCTTTCCTCTTTTATGGTCTTGCCTCTCTCTTGCCTCTTTCTACCTTTCTCCCTCTCTTTCCCCATTCCATTCCTCTTCTCTCTACGTGGTCATGGCCAGCCTCCACTTATCTACTCCTTCTCTCTGCCTTTCTCTGCCTCTACTACTCTCTTAACTACCTTCCCCAATAAATAAATAAAATAAACTAAGTAAACTCTATTCTATACTATACTGATGTGTGTGTGTGGTCCCTCAGGGGAAAGAGATGCCTTGGTATGGGCCCGCTGAGGCATCCCCTTCTTCCACACCCCACCAGAACATGTTCTTATACTCTTTCTCTTTTTGTGATCACAATACTCTTCAGACCCATATGATGCTACTATTCAAATATTGGGTTTCTCATATCTATTCTTTCAGTTTGATTTTCTTCAATATTTCTGTATCTTTGCTGGATTCCACCTAAATCTGTGAAGGTTTGTATATGCTTGGCCCAGGAAGTGGCACTATTAGAAGGTGTGGCCCTGTTGGAGCAGGTGTGGCCCTGTGGGATTGGTGTGGCCTTGTTGGAGTAGGTGTGTCACTGGGGGTGTGGGCCTTGTCCTAGCTTCCTGGAAGCCAGTATTCTGCTAGCAGCCTTCAGATGAAGATGTAGAACTCTCAGCTCCTTCTGCACTATGCCTGCCTGTATGCTGCCATGTTCCTGCCTTGATGATAATGGACTGAACCTTTGAACCTGTAAGCCAGCCCCAATTAAATGTTGTCATCATAAGAGTTGCCTTGGTCATGGTGTCTGTTCACAGCAGAAAAACTCTAACTAAAACAATATCCTATATTAAATTTCTTATTTTACTCACTTGTTTATATTCTTTAGAAATTCACCCAGAAGTTTGTGTCTTTGGTTTCTTTGAATATACTTACAATCATTCTTTTGAGTTATTTGGCATTTGTCTAATTCAATCTCATTGGAGACCATTAATCTGTGAATTGTTCATTTTTGGAGGAGTTGCATTGCTTTTGTTTTGTACTATTTCTTTGGTTTGGCATTGGGGCTTACCCATTTCTCTAGGATCAGGTGGTTGGTTGGGCTGCTTTTAACCATGTATAGTCTTTCAGCGTTCAACTGTAGATTCAGGAGTTGAATACTTACTTCTCCCTAGTTTCTTTTGTCTGTTTAATTTGTGGAGCCTGCCAGCCTCTACCCATATTTTCTTTATTGGTGCTTTGACCTCATAATTCTATAGATATTATAAATAGGTCATTAATAATGTTTACTTCTTTCATTTTTTTCTCTTAGTGCTCCTTCTTTTTAAAAATTATTTTTATTGTTTTTACACTCCAGCCATTGCCTTCCTCTGGTCCCCCTTCCCACAGTTCCTCCCATCTGTCTCCAAGAGGATGTCCCTGCCTCCATCCACCAGGCCTCTCCACTTCCTGGGGCCTCTAGTCTCTAGAGGGTTAGGCACATCTTCTCTCACTGAGGCCAGACCAAGCAGTCCTCTGCTGTATATGTTTTGGGAGGCCTCAGACAAGCTCATATATGTCGCCTGGTTGGTGGCTCAGTGTCTGAGAGATCTCAGGGGTCCAGGTTAGTTGAGACTGCTGATCTTCCTGTGGGGTTGCCCTCTTCTTCAGCTTCTTCCATATTCAACCATAGGGGTCTCTGACTTCAGTCTCATGGTTCAGTGTAAGTATCTGCTTCTGTCTTAGTCAGTTGTTTGTTGGGCCTCTCAGAGGATTGCCAAGCTAGGCTACTGTCTGTAAGCACACCATAGCATCAGTAATAGTGTCAGGCCTTGGAGTCTCCTCTTGAAATGGATCCCAAGTTGGGCTGGTCACCAAGTTGGTTGACTTTCCCTCAGGCTCTTCTCTATTTTTGTCCTTGCAGTTCTTTAAGACAGGAGCAATTTTGGGTCAGAATTTTGACTGGGATGGCAACACCATCCCTCCACTTGATGTCCTGTCTTCCTACTGGAGGTGGACTATACTAATTCTCTCTTCCAATTGTTGGGCATTTCATCTAAGGATCCTCCCTTTGAGTCCTGAGAGTCCCTTACCTCCCAGATCTCTGGTACATTCTAGAGGGTCCCCCACCTCCCATATCCCAAGGTTGCATATTTCCATTCATTCTGCTGGACCTTAGAGCATCTCTCCTGTCTCCCTTCCTCTTCATACCTGATCATGTTCTTCTTTCCTCTCTCCCCTCTCCTACAAGCAGAAGGGAGGCAGAGGGAGGAAGGGAAACACATTTTCTGTATCAGTTCTTCTATTGTGGAACATCAGGGTCCAGCTATTGGCTAACACTGATAAGGCTGCTATGAGCATAGTGGCACCTATGTCCCTGTGGTATGGTGGGGCATCTTTTGAGAATATACTCAGAAGTAGTATAGCTGAGTTTTCAGGTAGATCTATTTCTAATTTTCTGAGGAACCTCCAGATTGATTTCCAGAGTGGTTGTACCAGTTTGCAATCCCACCAGCAGTGGAAGAGTGTTCTTCTTTCTCCACATCCTCGACAACATGTGCTGTCACTTGAGTTTTTGATCTTAGACATTCTGATTGGTGTAAGGTAGAATCTCAGGGTTGTTTTGATGTGCATTTCCCTGATGACTAAGGACTTCAAACATTTCTTTAGGTGATTCTTGCCCATTTGAGATTCATCTGTTGTGAATTCTGTTTAGCTCTATACCCCATTTTTTGATTGGGTTGTTTGGTTTTTTTTTTTGGAGGTTAGCTTCTTGAGTTCTTTATATATTTTGGATGTTTGCCCTCTATCAGATGTGGGTTTAGTGAAGATTTTTTTTCCCCAATGTATAGGCTGCTAATTTGTTCCATTGACTGTGCCTTTTGCTTGACAGAAGCTTTCTAGTTTCATGAGGTCCTATTTATCAATTCTTGATCTTAGAGCCTGACCCATTAGAGTACTGTTTAGGAAATTTCCCTATGAAATTCCCAATGAGTTTGAGATTCTTTCCCACTTTCTCTTCTATTAGATTCAGTATATTTGGTTTCATGTGGAGGTCCTTGATCCACTTGAACTTGAACTCTGTGCAAGATAACAAATATGGACCTATTTTCATTTTTCTACATACCAACTGCCAGTTAGACGAACACCATTTATTGAAGATACTTTCTTTTTTCTATTGTATATTTTTGGCTTCTTTGTCTAAGATCAAGTGTCCATAAGTCTGTGAGTTTATTTCTGGGTCTTCAATTCTATTCCATTGATTGACCTGTTAATTCCCTGAAAGAGCCAGCTTTTGATCTTGTTGATTCTTTGTATAGTTCTATTTGTTTCTATTTTGGTTGATTATGGCTCTGGGTTTGACTATTTTCTGCCTTCTAGTCCTCTTGGGTGTGCTTGCTTCTTTTTGTTCTAGGGCTTTCAGATATGCTATTTCGTTGCTAGTGTATATCCCTCTAATTTCTTTATGAGGGCATTTAGTGCTATGAATTTTCCTCTTACCACTGCTTTCATTTTGTCCCATAAGTTTGGGTATATTGTGTCATCATTTTCATTGAATTCCACAAAGTCTTTAATTTCTTTTTTTTATGCCTTCCCTGACCAAGTTATCACTGATTAGAGAGTTGTTGTTCAGTTTCCATGAATATATGGGCTTTTTGTTGTTATTGAAGACCAGCCTTAGACCATGGTGATCTGATAGGATGCATGGGATTATTTCAGTCTTCTTATATCAGTTGAGGCTTGATTTGTGACCAATTATATGGTCAATTTTGGAGAAGGTATCATGAGGTGTTGAGAAGAAGGTATATGCTTTTGTTTTAGGGTTAAATGTTCTGTAGATATCTGTTAAATTCATTTGGTTCATAACCTCTATTAGTTTTACTGTGTCTCTGTTTAGTTTCTGTTTTAATGACTTATTGGTGAGAGTGGGGTGTTGAAGGCTCCCACTATTATTATTGTTTGGGGTTCAATGTATATTTTGAGCTTTAGTAGAATTTATTTTATGAATATGGGTGCCCTTGCACTTTGAGCATAGATGTTCATAGACTTTCTCTTGGTGGATTTTTCCTTGATAATATGAAGTGTCTTTCCCATCTTGCTTGATAACTTGGTTACAAGTCCATTTTATTGGGTATTAGAATGGCTACTCCCATTTATTTCTTGGGACCATTTGTTTGGAAGACTTTTTCCTAGCCTTTTTCTCTGAGGTAGTGTCTGTCTTTGTCATTAAGTTATGCAGCAAAATGCTAGCTTATTTCTTTTTATTGGAAAATTGAATCTGCTGATATTGAGACAGATGATTGTTAGTTTCTCTTATGTTGTTGTTGTAAGTGGCATTATGTGTATGTGATTCTCTCCTTTTGATTTTGTTATGAGATGATTAATTTCTTGTTTTTTCTTTAGTGTAGATTCCCTCCATATGTTGCAGTTTTCCTTTCAGAATCCTCTGTAGGGCTGGATTGGTAGATATTGTTTAAATTTGGTTTTGACATGGGACATTTTGGCTTCTCTATCTATGATGATTGAGAATTTGTAAGGTATAGTAGCTTGGGCTGGCATTTGTGTTCTCTTAGGGTCTGTATGACCTCTGTCCAAGCTCTTCTGGCTTTTAGAGTCTCTGTTGAGAAGTCTGGTGTAATTCTGATAGGTCTGCCTTTATATATTACTTGGGTTTTTTTCCCCTTACAGCTTTAAATATTATTTCTTTGTTCTGTGCATTTAGTGTTTTGATTATGTGATGAGAGGATTCTTTTCCTTGAAAAAAAGTTTTATTTATTTTATTTATATGAGTACATTGTAGCTGTCTTTAGACATATCAGAAGAAGGCATCAAATCCCATTACAGATGGTTGTGAGCCACCATGTGGTTGCTGGGAGTTGAACTCAAGACCTCTGGAAGAACAGTCAGTGCTCTTAACCATTGAGCAATCTTTCCATCCTTCTCTTGGGGATTCTTGACTATCACTGACTATTGTCCACTATCTGGAAAGTATTATTTTATATTTCTCCCAGATTTTAGTCAATTAAAATGGAAAGGTCACTGTAATTCTTGCTATTCCATTTTGGTCAAATTAGAAATTCAGACTTGGATTTTGTTTGTCTGTTTTATTTTATTTTTTTAAATTTTATTTGTGCTTGTGTGTGTGTGTGTATGTGTGTGTGTTTGTGTGGTGTGTGTGTGTGTTTGTGTGGTGTGTGTGTGTGTGTGTGTGTGTGTGTGTGTGCATGCATATGTGTAGATTTCCTGAGGAAGTCAGAAGAGGATGTCAGATCTCCTGGAGTTGTAGTTATGGGTACATTGTAAGTCTCTCCGTGTGGGTTATTGGAAATGAAGTTTGATCTTCTGGAAGAGCAGCAAGCAGTCTTAATTTCTGAGTCATATTTCCAGCTCCCCCACCCCCTAGATTAGAGATTCTTCAGCTCAGACACAGAATGATGTTTATATAAAACAGAACAGAACATGGTTGAAAATTCTTAGTAGTAGAGACTGTTGCCTAGCATTAGCTCCTTTATGACTTTATAATTATTTCTATAATTATGTCTTATTTTTATTTGTTTTCCTCAAGAGTGTTCTTGTTTGTTTTTAAATACTTATATCACATCTACACACACACACACACACACACACACACACACACACACACACACACACTGGCTGAATTTATATGTTTTTTGAAAGTCCTTTGGTATGAAAGCAACATTCTTTGACCTTTTTTAAATTTCATTTTGTTTGGATTGTGTGTGTGTGTGCACATGTTTCACAGCACAAAAGTGGCAGTCAGAGAAAAACATGGGAGTTGACCTCCTTCTACTATGTAGATACTGGGGATTGCACTCAGGTTTTTAGCCTTGGTGGCAGGTGCCTTTATGAGCCATGTTACCAATCCAAGAACAGCATTATCTATCATGATACACTGAGAAAATTTTCTGTACTGGATAGGCATATGTCAACCTAACACAAGCTAAAGTCATAGAAGAGAACCTTACCTAAGGAAATACCTCTAAAGATCCTGCTATAGGCAAGACTGTAGGGCTTTTTCTTAGTGATTGATGGATGAGAAACCAGCTTTTGGCTGGTGGTCCTGGGTTCTAGAAGAAAGAAGTCTGAGCAATCTATGAGGCACTATCTAGTAAGCAGCACCCCTCCATGGCCTCTGCATCACTCTTGCCTCCAGGTTCCTGTTATGCTTAAGTTCCTGCCCTCACTGCTTTTGGTGATGAACTGTTATATTGACATGTGAGCAAACGAAGTCCTTTCCTCTCCATGTTGCTCTTGGTCATGGTGTTTTATCACAGCAATAGTAACTCCCAACTAAGGCAGCGTATAGGAAGGGAAAGAGACAGGAGGTTGGGTTTGAATCACTCATAAAGAGGAGGGCATTTTTCATATGTCACCCATGCATTTAACATCCTGGGTTATTTCAAAAGAATGTTGCAGTTAGATACTGTGTGATTGATACTTTTAGCACCTTTTAGTTGACTAGGGTAGAAATGTGGTCTCACTTCAGAAGTGAAAGAACTATACCTAGTGTGGTGCAATGGCTACAAAAAGGGTTCAGTGAGTTAGTTGGGAAGCTTAGATGAAGCTTTTATTTCTCTGCCTTGAATCCCACATTTCATCCTTGATTGTAAATACATGTTCTTATCTATCTATTGTTGATAGAATTGTCTATGGATGGCAGGCTAGAGTAAATGAACAGGAGCTGCCCTAGGTTCTGATTATTTTATTTGTCCTTCCAGCAAAAGGGTGAATCATGGAAGAGATCCAAGCTGCGCCTAGTAGCAAGCCAGAAAATACAAATGAGAATTCCAATCCATGGATAGAACAGTACTTCAACCACAAATGCTGCATCACCTTCCTGACTGGCTGCTACAGTTGCCAGTGGCAATACAGAAAGTGGGAAAAAACTGAACTTGGATCCTGTTGCTGCTCCCGGGTACAGAGATGGAAAGGAGCTAGACTCCACTTACTTAGATGTGGGTGTGGGTGGGTCCCTAACCACTGCAGAACTCATTGGAAGTCCCAAGGCTGGGTCCACTAAGCTTCAGTTTTCCCATCAAAGTACTGTGAATGTCTAGAGCCAGAGTTGAATGGACTTGACGTCTTCTTTTCCTCCCTTCCTTTTTCCTTTTCTCTCTTGCTTTTTTTGTTTTATAGGAGATCAGATCTATGGTTTTTGTATGCTAGGTAAAAGCTGTATTGCTGAGCACCTGGCTCTCCCCTCAATTTTATTTTCTTTCTTTTTCTTGATGTCTCTTTTATATTATTCATTTACTCACTTATTTATCATTTCATTCACTTTTACATTTATTCATTGAATTTTGAAGAAGACTTGAATGCAATTAGATGTTCACAGGAGATTACAAGAACGCAAATCTTTCATTATCAATAGTAGTCTTTTTCTGAGTCTTTATTATTTTTTACATTGAGAGAGAGCAAGAGAGAGAGAAAAAGAGAGAGAGAGAAAGAGAGAGAGAGAGAGAGAGAGAGAGAGAGAGAGAAAGAGAGAGAGAGAGAGAGAGAGAGAACAAACATCTGTGGTGATCAGAAGACAGCCTATAGGAGTTGGTTTTGTCCTTTCACCGTGCAAGTTGCAGGGATTGAACTCCCGTCATTAGACACCCTTAACCACTAAGTCATCTCATCAGCACCTCAATCTTTACTTTTCTATTCTGTTAGTTTCCAAGGGGAAAGTGTGTTCCTGGGAGGAAGGGGTGGGGAGCAGATAGGGAACCTAGGCAGTAGAAAACAAGGTTTGCTCCTAGCCAAGCAAGTGCTTGATTTTCACTCACAGAACTCTTGTGAAACTGAGTGGTAGCATAACGCACAGCCTAAGGAAGCCTCTTCGTCTCTCTAAGCAGTGTGTGCTGAGCCCTCTGGTGAACTCCTCTCAGTCTCTCTAAGCAGTGTGTGCTGAGCCCTCTGGTGAACTCCTCTCAGTCTCTCTAAGCAGTGTGTGCTGAGCCCTCTGGTGAACTCCTCTCAGTCTCTCTAAGCAGTGTGTGCTGAGCCCTCTGGTGAGCTCCTCTCAGTCTCTCTAAGCAGTGTGTGCTGAGCCCTCTGGTGAACTCCTCTCAGTCTCTCTAAGAAGTGTGTGCTGAGCCCTCTGGTGAACTCCTCTCAGTCTCTCTAAGCAGTGTGTGCTGAGCCCTCTGGTGAACTCTGAGGTGCAATCAATCAATCAAGTCATGCACTTTCACATGACTGTAAGCATAGTCCAACTCATTAATTAGTTCTCTAATTTCTTATTAAAATATTTTATTTTATAAATATGTATGTTTCACCTGCCTGGCTGCCTATCTTTGGGATTTTGATGGTTGTGAATCTAAAACTTAGCACATGCTAGGTAAGTACTTTACCACTGAGCTACGTCTCCAGTCCTGGATATCTCATTTCTTATGTATGGTTTGAGTAATTATAAAGGAAAAATGTAGGAAATGGGATGCTTCCCTGGAGTAATCGAGAGTGTTCGTCTGTCCCTTATTTTTTTATGCCCCAATACTTGGCTTTTATTCTAGTCACAAATGTGCTTCAGACATGGTCTACTTTCAAATAACTCATATTCTGCTGGGAGAAAAGGTAAATACATTCACATTCTAGCATAGCAACGAGTATATGTTCAAAAACATAGGCATATATTTAAGGAAGAGGCCATGGGTAACTATTTAGAAGGTGAAAGGTGATTAAGAATTGGTTAGGTAAATTGGTTAGATATGGTATGAGAAATTACCTTAGAGGTCAAAGCATGTAGGTGTATGTAGATTGGTTTAAGGGGAGCAGAGCGGAATACAGAACTTCTGGCAAGTGAAATTGGAGAAATGAATGGGTCAGAGAGTGTGTAATTTTAAGAACTTATCCCTGCCATATTGGACATAAAGAATATCTAAAGAGGGCCGCCAGGGATGTAACTCAGTGATAGAGCATATGTGTAGCATGCATGGAGCCCTGGGTGTGATCTCCATCACCAGAGAGTTGTCATATTTTAATCTGAGAATGTGGCCTGAGCTATGATTTGCAATTGTTATTTGATATATGGAGGTTATATCAGAAGGGGCCAATGTAGGAAGGCCTCTGCTTTCAAAGGGAAACAGAGGTAGTGTGCCAAGGAAGAGGTGTGGGTGGTGTGGATTAGAGTAGTGAAGGCGGCTATGGGGGATGATGGTTTTTTTGCTTGGGAATAAAAAATACATCACTTGAGATCTACAAAGCATATGGAGTAAGAAACAAAGGGAAACAGTATTGAAAATGGTAGCATTTGTGGCAGTCTAGTATAATGGTAAAAACACAGGATCAGAACATTGGAGTATGTGTGGATTCTAATTGTAACTGTAACTTGAACTGGTTATGTGATATATACCCTACTCTCTCTGTACCTAGGGGGTTGAGTGAGGTAAAGTCCCTAGATGATTTTCAAGTCCTAGATTCAATTTATGTCTTTGTTACTGACCATCCATAAATTAGTGACCCATTGTTATAAGAATTTGGGCAATTATTTAACATCTCTGTGCTTCAGAAACCAAATCAGAGAGATATTAACAGCAAAGCCTACCACAGGAGTTGCTATGAGAATAGCAGAGATACTATTAGAATATACTATACTTTGAATTGGGTATGATATACTGTTACTACTTGATGGATATTATTGTAGTGTTCTTAGTGTTACTGGCTTTGGGAAGCCACATATAGAAAGAAATACATAGACGATTATTCTGAGTTTAGGGTACAGGGCATGGAGAACTAACCAAAAATCTAAAGATCAAAAATCACAGTGGTGTGTTTAAGGAGAATTAGATTTCCAGTGCTGAATTTAGGGACATTAAAGGAATAAATAATAATTAGAATCAGAAAATAAAATTCATATGAAATTCTAACATTTTTACATTAGGCTAAAAAAATTCAAGCTTTAACCTATATATACAGAGAGGAACCCTTGAAAAATTTCAAGCCAGAATGGTTATGAGATTAAAAAAAGAGAGACAGATTTATTTAGCAGAAAATTATTAAATATATCAGATATACCACAGTAGCCAAGACAGCTGAAGCCTTTTCTGGCCTTCCAGCAGCTAAAATTCTAGAGGGATAAGTTATGCAATAAATAACAGGTGAGAAATGCTTTCAAATAGTAATATGGACTTTGAAGATAAAATAGAAAAATGTATTAGAAAATGGGAAGGGGGTGGTTAGAGACCTCATGGGAAGCAAGTCCTTTGATCCATCTCCAGATGAAGAGACAGAGCCAGCCTTGTGTTGGGACAAATGCACCTCAGGCCCAACTGCCAAGTACCTTGCTCCTCCTGAGTAAGGATGGAGTTTGATGTGCTATAGAAACAGAAAGCAGCAAGCAGCTAGTGTGGCTGGTCTTGAAAAGGGACTCAGTGGAGAAGAGATGAGGTAGGGGATGGGCAGGGACTAATCCTATATAACCGTGTAGGCCGTGGAAGGCTGGATGGTGACAGTATAATAACATAGGGAGCCCTGGGAGGGTTTGAATGGGGCAGAGACATTATTTGACCACGTGCATTTTAAAGGTCCACTGAGGTTCTGTGGAGGAGTGTGTGTAAGATGGAGTCAGCTGTGTCTGCACTCTGGGTAGTGGTGTGCTGCTTTAGTGCCTGAGGGCCTCTTCAGCTCATCAGGGCACCCTTTCTGTGTGTGCTTGCTAGCTTTTGTTTGTTTGTTTTTGTTGTTGTTGTTTTTTTTCTTTTTTCTTTTTTTGAGACAGGGTTTCTCTGTGTAGCCCTGGCTGTCCTGGAACTCACTCTGTAGACCAGGCTGGCCTCGAACTCAGAAATATGCCTGCCTCTGCCTCCCAAGTGCTGGGATTAAAGGCATACGCCACCACTGCCCAGCTTGCTATCTTATTTTTGATTCCTGCTCCTTATAAGACCTCAGACTATTCTAGCCTAAGGAAGGTAATATCCAACACCAGAGTGGCACTGACCTTTGGCAAATGTTTACAAGAATTATTGAGGTCACATGAACAAATAGAACTAAGTTACACTTTTCTCTCTTTCCAGAAAGAGCAATTTTTTTATGTTTGCCTGGTAATTGCATTCCTCGTTACTGTGCTTTTTCTGTTCATCTGGGTAGAAACCTCCAATGAATACAATGGCTTTGACTGGTGAGTACCATTTTCTGTATTTTTATTGGTGTGTGGACTCCTTCACTGGAGAGCCACATGGGCCTTCCCAGGTAGACAAGATCTGGTGGTATAGTAAGAAGGGTGGACAGAAGTGGGTAAGAGGTGTGACTCTAGTGCAGCAGTCAGATGCTCGCACCCAAACTTTCACCTCCCTTCCACCCATACTCACTCAACACACTGAATGCCAAATGGTATTCTCAGCTTTCTTTGTGCTACCAGCATCCCCAGCCCCTAGACAGGATCCTCTGTCATCTTCACTCTGGTGTCTGCTGGTGTCTTTGATTACTGATGTCCATACTTCTTCCTTGTCACGATTATGTCCCTCAGTCCTGCTTTCTCTGCCTTTCCTACAGCCTTTGCTTCCTTCTTTTGTCTTTAGGGGTCCCTTGAAACTCTGAACACAGGGACACATATCCCTTCTCAGCTCCCTTTCATGGCTAAGCTACTCCTGGATCAATCTCAGGCATCCCAGCTTTTCTTTCCCAATGCATCCTATCTTTTTTGTAAATCTAACCCATTATTTGGTGTTTGTGGGAGAAGGCAATGTTTAGATGTTAGGCCTCCTGTCTTTCTTAATGAAGTGCAGTTTATTTTTCTCTTTATAAAGTTAAATCTAGTTGGATATTTTAAGTGTAAGACACTCAGCCCCCCGGTCTGAGTTCCACCCCCACGACCCATATGATGGGAGGAGAGAATTGACTCCTGCAAGCTGTCCTTTGACCTTCACACACGAGAATATACCCACACAATGAATGACTGTAATACTTTTTTAAATGCAGAAAATTAGAAAATAACCACATTTTCTTTTTTTAAAATTTTTTATTAGATGTTTTCTTTATTTACAGTATCTCCTTTCCCAGGTTCCCCTCCAAAAGAAAAAATA
>NW_022196904.1:86733791-86735515 GCF_008632895.1 Mastomys coucha
AAACCCTTCAGCTCCTTGGGTCCTTTCTCTAGCTCCTTCATTGGGGACCCTGTGCTCAGTCCAATGAAGGGGCTAAATAATCACATTTTCAAGTGACAACCACAACCTACCTTTTTCCTGTGCTTATTTATACCATTATGTTTATACTATTTTTATAACTTTGCTTTGTATTTTTACATAAAACAAACATAAGCATTCAATAGATTATTAAAACTCATATTGAATATTCTTTTATGTGATTTCAGAATATGACATGAAGATGCATTAACTTTGCTTGCTGTGTGGTGGGGTAGTGGGACGGGGCAGAGCCTTGCTGTGTAGCTCAGGCTGGCCTCAAAATGGCATTCTCACCGACTCCATTCCCACTTTCTAAGTGCTGGGATTACAAGTCTCTGCTATTATGGTTAAGAAGCTGGGTTAGGGTTGTTTACTTATTTTTGCCTAGGCATTATGAACAACATTTATGTCTTGATAAGCTAATGATAAAGTGCAATTTTCATTTTTTGAACTAATGTTCCTCAGAATAGATTAGTACAACTGGCATTGAGAGAATGAACAGTTAAAATCAGTTCTGTTTCTTTGCCAAAGTACTTTCTGAAAAGGTTATGGCCAGTTCTGATTACAGTGGAGGTAAAAGACGGTTCCTGTAATAAGCTGCCAGTAGCAACATTAAAGATTCCACTTTGATTACTCAAAAAGTCTTCCTGATGGAGTTGTTCTGTTTTGATTTGAGTCATTTGTGTTTCAAAGCAGTTTTAGAAAATGTATTCTCTGGATTGTCCTTTCTTCAGTCTCTGCTCCATAGTTAGTCTCTACAACTCCTTCCATGGGTATTTTGTTCCCCCTTTTAAGAAGGAACGAAGTATCCACACTCTGTTCTTCCTTTTTCTTGAGTTTCTTATGGCTTGTGGTTTGTACTTTGCGTATACCAATCTTCTGGGCTATTATCCACTTATCAGAGAATGCATACCATGTGTGTTCTTTTGAGATTGAGTTACCTCAATCAGTATGATATTCTCCAGATCCATCCATTTCCCCAAGAATTTCATAAATTCATTGTTCTTAATAGCTGAGCAGTACTCCATTGTGTAAATGTACCACATTTTCTGTATCCATTCCTCTGTGGAGGGACATCAGGGTTGTTCCCAGTTTCTGGCTATTATAAATAATGCTCCACCTGGGAATCCTTCCCATATTCAATCATCAAATCCAGACACTATTGTGGATGCCAGCAAGTGCTGGATGACAGGAGCCTGATATAGCTGTCTCCTGAGAGGCTCTGACAATAACCAACTAATACAGAGCTAGAGGCTCACAGCCATACATTGGACTGAGTCTGGGGTCCCCAATGAAGGAGCTAGAGAAAGGACCCAAGGAGCTGAAGGGCTTGCAGTCATTTAGGATGAACAACAATATGAACTACCTAGTACCCTCAGAGCTCCCAGAGACTAAACCACCAACCAAAGAGTACACATGGTGGGTCTCATGGCTCCAGCGGCATATGTATAGCAGAGGATGGTCTAGTCGGTCATCAGTGGGAGGAGAGGCCCTTGGTCCTGTGAAGGTTCTATGCCACAGTGTAGGGGAATGCCAGGGCCAGTAAGCAGGAGAGGGTGGGGTGGTGAGCAGGGGGAGGGGGGAGAGAATAGGGGTTTGTTTTTTGTTTTTTGTTTTTTTATTTTAGTTTTTTTCTTTTTCTTTTTCTTTTTTTTCTTTTTTTTTTC
>NW_022196904.1:86735612-86762205 GCF_008632895.1 Mastomys coucha
AGGGGAACCTGGGAAAGGAGATATTGTATGACATGTAAATAAAGAAAACATCTAATAAAAAAAAGAAAATGTATTCTCTTTGGAAGTGTTTCTTCCTTTGTGCTGTTTATGCTTGAGCATGTTCAATATGTTTTATCAGTTTCTAAGCAGTTTTATTATGGATCTATTCTGAGTTATTCTTCAACACATGCATTTTAATTGTTTTTGGTGTTTATGATTTTAAGATATCTGGCATTGACATCTCCAGAGGACTAAGGCTGTACAATGTCTAATATTCACAAGTTTGTACTTCCCCCATCCCTTGAATGCTATCAAAGTCCTGCAGCTAAGCACAGCAGAAGTTGTCTGGTGGCAACATACATAAAGCCTTTGAATTTTCTTTGACAAGAACCTGCTGGTGACTATTTCTGGAAGTTCCTATTTTTGTGAAGACAGATCTATTTCATCTTTATTCTTGAAGGGTATCTTAGACAAACTTTGAATTCTCATTTGCAGTTTTTCTCTTAGCACAGTGACTCCCTCCGTCTCCCATCTTGTTGCTTTATGTTGAGAAATATGCTATCTTTGATCTTTTAAACCTAATCAGTCCTTGAAAAATTTACCTTCCTTTAAGAGTTTTCTCTTTATTTGGTTTCCATGATTTTATGATCATGTGCATGGGTTACTTTGTTTTCATTCTGCTTTAAGCTTATGTTGCTTCTTGAATTGCAGTTTGATATCAGTGGTAGAGACCCTTTATTGAGGCAGGAAAGATGACTCAGCAGGTAAAGGCTGACATCATAAATTCAATCCCTGAAGCCCACATGGTGTAAAGAAAACTGACTCCCACAAGAAGTCTCCTGACTACCATGTGTATACTGTGACATGTAGCTCCTGTGTCCATAAAATAGATGAATATAAACATATTATTTAAATAGAAGATGCAGCCGGGCAGTGGTGGTGCACGCCTTTAATCCCAGCACTTTGAAGGCAGAGAGACAAGTGGATTTCTGAGTTTGAGGCTAGCCTGGTCTACAGAGTGAGTTCCAAGACAGCCAGGGCTTCACAGAAAAACCCTGTCTCGAAAAACCAAAAATCAAAATCAAAATCAAAATAAATAAATCAATAGAAAATGCATATTTTCCTTAGACTGCAACTCTCCAGGGAAGAGGCAACTGCTCAGGGAACATTAAGAATAGGCTTTAATTGGGCCAGTCCATGTAGAATGAGCACTCTGCAGCCATCAATATTACATATTCCTAGTTTAAAGAAGTGGTGGCCAAAAAGAGACTTCCCTTTTCAGGTTCCATTATATAAAAGCAATCACATAAGCAAAATCCTCTTCATTCTAAATGGCACTCCTTTTGACCCATCATTCCTCCATGAAGAGTTTGTCACTGTGGGGGTGGGCTTTGAGACCCTCCTCCTAGCTGCTGTGAGGCAGTCTTTTGTCTGCCTTTGGAACAGAGGTAGAACTCTTAGCTCTTCCTGCACCATGCCTGCTTGGACTCTGCTCTGCTTCCTGCCATGATGATAATGTTGTCCTTTATCAGAGTTGCCTTGGTCATGGTCTGTTCACAGCAATGGAAACTCTAAGACTGAGGGTGATTCTTTTTCTTTTGTTATTGCAAAATTTCTACATCACAATTGGTTATTGAAGATGATATAAATTTGAATATATATTATAAATAACTTTTTAAAGATCTCTCTACTTATAGAGGCTTCATTAATATATCTGGTTGCTTATAGTCCAAAATTAAAATTAAAAAAATCCCCAAAGTACTCACAGATCTGTCCACAAGATGCTTTTCTTCTTGTCTCCACCATTGTTAATGCTTCATTTAACCTGTTCTTATCTTTACCATTAATGTAGATGCTATTACTGATTCCTCCTATATTTTAGGCATTGAAATATTTTTTCCAGGGTCGTTTATCTAGGGACAGGACGCTGGTTCTTGTGGTCCATTTTGGTGCTGAGTGCAGGTGTGATCATGGTTGCCTACACTTCCTTGCTTTTGGTGAGTGATGCTTCTCATTTTTTTCCTCCTTAAACAGCCTCCTGGGTTACTCTTTCCTGTGCTATTGTATCTATCTGTAGTCTTTGATATTAGTAGAGTTGGAGTTTACACCATCTCCTTCAATTTCATGCACAAGGGATGGTTGAAGGAGATTTATGCTATTTAGAGTGTATGTCTAATCAAGCTAACCCTTGGGCAGGTAACAGAGCACCCCTATTTTATTCCCCCATTTAATACTCTATCCATTAATTTACTCAGCATTATCATTTAAATGCCAAGAGTTTTGCACTCATAGTCTGGGACTTATACATCAAACCAGTTCTACTACGCAAACACTAGTTATGTAGCTCAGATGCAAACTATTTGTGTATGACCCTGCCTCTATTGCATGACATGGTAAAGTCATGTTGCATGAAGAATGCACACCATGTAAGAGAAAGGTCCATGAAAAAGAAGAACCAAACAGAAAAATAACCTTAGGGAAAACTGTGTACTTACTTTAATTTCATAATTCCATGTTTCCACTGATTTCTCTCTGACACACAAGAGTCAAACCCTTAAATATGTTACCAATTGAAATATTTTTCTTCTAAAATGTATTAGTCACTATGAAAATACTGTAATAAGTACTGAGTATGTAGAAATCAATAAAAGTAAAACGTGATTTCTACCTTCATGGAGAGCCCTCAATAGAGATAATGTGCTCATTCTGTTTCTCACTGACAGATGAAACTTGGGGGCAGGGGGCGGTAGTTGACTTACAGTTTGAAAGGTTTAGTCTTTTGTAGTAGAGAAGGAAAGGTGGCAAGCAGCAGGCAAAAGGAGCATCTGGTCATATTAAGTCTCTTGGCCAGGAAGCCAAGAGAGATCAACGCTCACCCTCAGCTCCCTTTGTCCTTTTTATTCAGCCTAATAAGGCCTCTTCCCATGGGATGTTGCTGCCCATATTCAGAGTGAATGTCCCCTCCTAAGTCAGACCTTTCTGTTAAAAATCTTATACAAATATGCAGAAGTATTTCCAGGGTGGTTCTAAATCCAATCAAATTGACAAGGAAAATTAATTTTAACAGATCGGCTGTTTCTTCATTCATTGTTTAGAATCTCTTAGACAACTAAGCCACAGAAAAAAAGTAATTATTTCTGATGGAACTTTGTAATTATCATTAGAGATACCTACCCACATGAAGCTTGTCAAGGCTTCTAAGAGGGAAGGCAGAGTTTCTAGCAAAGATCATCAAATAAAACTTGATAAAAGAGGTAGCACTGGAGAGCTGGGAGATAGCATAGTCAATAAAGTATCTCCAGAATCAGACTCAGGGCTGCAGTGGGGACAGGGCAGAGGCAGGGAAGTTCTTGAAGCTCATTGACTAGGTAGCAGTAAGCTTCAGGTTCAGTGAAAGACCTTTTATACAAAGATAAAAGTGGTCCATATACTTGTGTAAATGTATGCATATACATGACCACATGTGCAAACATCCACACCAAGTACACACACACACACACACACACACACACACATACACACACACAAAACATAGCATTGGCGTGGGATTTTGAACAGATGATGGTTTTGGACATAGGGGGATTGAAATGGGAAGGAACATTGAAGTCTGAGAAAACATATTTCTAGAGAGTAATAAGAGATAAATATATTTGATGTTTTGTTAAGGAAAGAATAGTGTAGAATAATGGGGAGACACAACATGTGACAGATTTTGAAAGGCGTTGAAAGTAAGAGTGAGGTACTTGACAAACATGGTTTTCATTTTTGGAAAATCACTCTAGAAGTTGCAATGTGAAGGTAGAATCTTTGTTTTCAGTGAGGAAGATGCAGATGTAATATATACTCTAAGCTATGTTCTGGACCACTGAATTGTACCACATTTACACACAACTAGTGGGAAAAGGATTGTTAGCTTCCAGCCTGAGAACATTAGTGCCCAGCAGAGTCTCAGTTTCAACAGACTACATAGCCTACCTCTCTTGGACAACGGTGAGAGGCCTGGCTTCACGCTGCCCTCCCTCCTCTCCATCGTTAGGAGGCTTTCTTTGAGAGCTCGGTGTGAAGCTCAGTGGTGAGAATGCTGTGCACAGTACGAAGCCCCGAGTTTAATTTCCAGCAGTGAAGAACAAAGATTACTAAGTAGTAATTTTGGTCAAGATTACTATAACTTGACTAAACTCTCCTAAGCTTTGGCTGCTTTTTAAATAGAGAATGATATTTAATAAAATGGTATTTTTATAGAGCTGTGTAAAAATAAATAAAATAATATATACCAAATTATTGTAGTAAAAGGTAAGTGCTTTGTACATGAGTATGCTAACATATGAGGACTCAGGTTTGCAGTTTCTGTGTTCATACTGACTTGAAGACTGGCTAGATTTAGACTTAGATTTAATATGTATTGAGCATATTCCAGTTGTAATGACAATCAAAATCAGCAGCACCAGTCCTGGAAAAAGCTTTTAAATGACCCTTGGGAGAGTTGGCTCGTAAACTCCCTTCTCTTGTTAGAGAATCTAAGCATTCCCAGGCATGAAGTCCATCACAGAGAAAATAGTGTGCAGAAATTCAAGAAGCATCAGTGGTAATGGCTGTGAGTTCCCAGAGGAAAGAATAATGAATTCTTCCTAGGGTGCTAATTGAAGCTACAGACAGTGATTTGAACTGGCTTCAAGGGTCAGTGCCAAGGAGAAGAAGAGCCTAAAAGGGACAAGAAGTAACGTGGCAAGAGAAAATAAAGGGTAGCCTAAAGAAGCAAAGGTGGTGTCCATCAAGAGGCTCCTGAACTACTGAGCTGCTCTGGGCAGGACTTTAGTAATCTGGAAATAATCACCTCACCTCCTTTGCTTTGCAGTTGATTGGGTTTCTGTTGCTCTGGGAAAGGATTGAACTAAACCTGCATACGTCTCATAAGGTAAGAGAGGGTCATCCTCACAGGAGACCACAGACAGGATGGCAGGACCTCCCCAGCGCTCCATGCTACATTTGCATCTGGCTTCTTTCATCGCTCCCTGGACAGATCTGCTTGTGCATGTTTAACTGAAATATGTAAATTTTTGACAGTATGAACTGAAGTGCTAAGCTTGCTGAGCCTACACCATTTTTTTTCTCTCTCCCACTGGTTCATGTCATACTCCCCACTTTGTTCTTCCTGTCCCAATGAAATCTTAGGCACATTTCTTGCTTTTGTCATTTCTTTCCATCACAATAGCATTCTCATGTAAGTCAGTAAAATTGTGGTTCATGGTAGTAACCCCATCTCCAACTTTCTAAACTTCTACTTCTAGAACATTCTACCTCCTCTGTTTGGGCATGACTCAGCCTCTGCCTGTCATGATGGAGAGGGCAGTGGCTCTTTTTACAATGACATTTTCCTTGGGTTAGTACCTGCTTCCTTATGATCCCCCTGAAACTTCGTTAAGATCTGAGTGATCGTTCTGTAGTTGAATCCCTTTAAAATGATACTACCATGGCTTCTCTCAATCAGTTCGTACCTAGTCCCCAGAGTCGAGGCAACCTCATTCCATTCTCTGTGGACCAATAGCATACTTGCAACATGGAGTTTCTGACTTTGCCCTACCACTGATAGATCAGCTCCAGTAGCATGTTCTTCCTTCTTTTTCTTTTTTTAATAGACCTCCTCACGCATGGCTGTGACTGCATGCTAATGTTTCTCCAAATCTGGGAACATGGCAAGTCTTCTGAATGGCATCCTTAAATCTCCTCTTTCTCAAATGAGAAATTCAAATTGGAAGTGTAACTTATTAAAGTGTTATTAAAATATGTGGACATTGAAACCATGAGCTGTTGCATGGGAAGAATACATATATTGAGAAGAAAGAAAAGGCCTCAGTACTAATACTATCCATTTTAGACTTTGGACGCAAGAAACTTGTGTTATTCCATCAGCCCCCTTTCAACAAATCTTCAACCAAGACACTGTTGGCATCCCACAATATGCTTCATTAAGCATAGCTATTATTTTCAGCCAAGAGCAGATGAGGCATATGCTCTAGGCTAAATTCTAGCCACAGAATCTTTCCCTCTTCATACACAACCAGCAAGAAATTGTTTTGTTAGTTTCTAAAGTGGGAATGCTAGTATCCAATTAAGTCATATGTTTTAGAGAACTTTTTTTATTATACCTTACCTTTTTTGGATACATGTAATGATTATTGAATCAGTTTTAGAGAATAACATGCTGCTTAAATCTTAGATTCTGATATCCCAGATGAAAATCTCTGATATATGTTCCTTTTAGTAAAGTTAGACTGGTTTATAAAATTATGCTTTCTTCTTGTCTGGCATCATCCTTTGAATTAGTTCCTACACATCTTCAATGGGATTTTTGTCCATCAAGTTGATAAAATCTTGCCATTGTTTTCCAAACTTTCTTGTCCTGAAGTGTTTCTGGATCTAACTGCAGTTATGAATCTGTGGCACTGAGAAGTGAGGGAGGGAGTTTTGAGAGGATGTGACCTTCCCTTTGGAAGGTCATTACTTTGGTTATGCCTTCGAACTAGCAAGAACAAGACCTATTGAATCTGCTTTTATTGGCCAGGGGCATTCTCTAGGACTTGGAAGTTTACTTTTATCCTTTTTCAGAATAACCCAGAAGGGATAGTACTGGTCTAGACTCTCTAGATTACACAGGAAAGCCCAGAGAGTGCTTTCAGATTGCTATGATGAGTCAAAAGTCCTTGTAAACATGCAAATAACTTGACTTCCTTATAAAACCCCTAAGGTATCAGTTAGCTAGCAATAATGGGATGCCTCTGAAATTTTCTAACAAGATAGACCTAATATATCTTGGTTGCATTTACTTTAAATAAGCCTGGAATTACAGGTTTGTTTGTTTGTTTGTTTGTTTTAATGATGGAAAAGGACTTGCTGGAGCTGTATAATTAATAGAGTGATAGATAAGGATGCTATGTACACAAAATGACTCCTTCTGTAAGCAGCATTTCTATATATTTGGCTGAAAATATACCTCATATTCTAAGCTCAAAATTAGAATGCCTGACTAATGTGGGTGAGTAAAGAAAGAACTTTCATAAGTAACTGTGTTTTACATGACCAGATTTTCCCGAGAGAAAATATGTTTTTTGTACCCTTTGATTATATCCTTTAAATCATCTGTAAAGAAGCTTGGTATTGAATACGAGGTAAAGTCACCAGTTCAACTGTTAAATGCATTTAGTTTGCTAATCGGCTGGTAACTTCAAGTTTATGTATTTGAGAACTTGGCTTGAACTTCTTTATTTTTTAAGTCAAAGAGGAGGAAAAGGTTTTTAATAGCTGTTATTGAGATTGAGTGGATGGCTAAAGATGAAAATCATTGAAAATGGCCTGACTTAAGGATGGAGATACTAGATTGGTAGTAACATCTAGCCACCCAAATATGTAATTCCTTCCAGTCATGCTACACAGCAAAGACTTAAGAACAATGAAAGTGAGTTATTGGAGCCACCTAACACTGAGGATTCACAAGGTAATTACATTGAAAAGACAAGGTCTAAGGTAGTATAATTAATCATATGCAATTCACAAGGACAGTTGTTGTCTAGAAGTAAAAACAAACAAACAAACAAAAAAACACCACAAAACCTTTCTCTTTCCCCAGGTCTTCATTTTGCTAATCATTTTCCTGTGTTCCTTCTTAATTGGTGTTTTAAGTTATTTCTGGAAGGACAAGTGGCTGATAGCCGGGCTGTCAGTGCAGGTAAGCAACACCCTATAGTTCTCAGCCATGTGTCCAGATGTGGCTTGTCTGACTTTTGACTTTTCCCCAGATCTTTGCTCCCTTCGTGCACCTGAGCCTCATAACTGTGATGATTATAGTTTCCTGGCCTCTAGCCATCTGTGTGGCCCGCTTGGAATCAGAAGGTACATCATGTGAGGTGAAACCTTGCCTGATCTCCCCAATTTGCACACACCACTCAAAGAAACAGAAATGGTAGCTAGCTGCCTATGTACTTCTTTGAAATTTCTTTAGCATGTTATATAGGCAATTTTTTTTATGGTCTCACTTACCAACCTCTGTAGCCTATCATAATATTTCCATGACTAAGTCAGCCTTCTTCTGAGAAGGTTTCTTCTAGAAAAATATCTTTTCCCCTTTATGTTAATGCACACCATTTATCTGGGACAGCAGAGGGCATCTTAATTCTGCTTTGACCTGAATGCTACTTATAAGACTTAGCCTGTTCATACACAAATGTCACTGATTTCAATTAATACTATGTCCTGAGAGCTCTGGTTATATCAGGCAACTCAGAGAAGTCCTCTGTGAGGCCCTGTCCTACCTAGCAACTTAAAGAGTCAAGAATGGCTGCCTCTGCAGCTCTATTCTTCTCTATTCTTTTGCAATGATAGTGGAAACAAGACAATGAGCTCTGTATGTTGAACTGCTTTGCAAAAGGAAAGCAGTAGGGTCTTCCTTCTCCATCTCTCTTTTTACTATTGGTTAAGTAAAGGATACTTGCTTCCTGGCTTGTGGGAGGGTGCAGGCAAGTGAAGGGTTGGCTTAATATTGGTGCTGGTGTGTGTGTGTGTGTGTGTGTGTGTGTGTGTGTGTGTGTGTGTGTGTGGTGATTGTATTACATTTTAGAAAATATTTCTGGGGCAGGAACTTAAAGTGAACAACAATAAACTATTTTCTCTATTTTAGTTAAAATAAGAAGATACAGGATGACAGATTATGAGCAAGAAGTACTGCAGAGGTGTAATGTATTCCAAAGGTTAAGAGGTTAGAAATGGAGATCTCAGTTTGAGAGTCACTGAAGCATAGGTAGTAATTTAAACAACGTAAAAGTGGGTGGGAATCCTCAGAGGCCTAAAACGGAAGGTGTTGGGAAACAGTTAATAATAGGAATTAAAGATAGCTTGTGGTGTGGAAGCTGGGTATGGGTGGAGGTGTGGGAAGAGGAGAAAGAAGGAAGAAAAGAAACAAAACTATTATTTATCAACTATGATAAGTCAACACTGTTGTACCACCTCTGTGAGCAGTGTTAGCTGCCAGACAGACCTAATTTACAGAAAAAAAAAAATGAAGATGCAGAGAAGTTACATCATGTGTCCTCAGTTACCATAAGAGGTGATAGAGTTTACACCCACATTCCTGCCAGTTGGTACCTTTCCCACTATACAGCCCTGTCCTAAGTTAGAGGGTCTCTTGAGTTGATCTTCACAGCCATCAAGGCTCTTTCAGAGCCAGCCAAGCTCCTCTTCTGAGACACTGTTTCTAATATTTCCTTCCTTCTCTTCCCTCCCCTCCCTCATCCAGCTTCCCCTTCCCTTCCTCTCAACCACCTTCTGTACTGTTTTTTTTTTTCATTTTTACTTTCAAGTTCCAGTAATATTGCCTTAATAATAATGTCTTTGTCTGAAATGTAGGTCAGTGGTAGAGCACTTGCCTGGCAAATATGTGGCTTGGATTCAATACCCAGCCCTGAAAAAAGTCTTATATCTGAACAATCCTGTGTATGCATATCTAAACCAATGAAAGAGGATGTGGTAGAAATAGAAAAGAAAATCATGGCCTGGCTGCTGCCTTGGGAAGTTAGCTGTTCGAAATGGCTCTCCACCCCTCTTCCATTTTACCCACTTGACTCTCCTTCCAACTTTTTCAGCTCTACAACTAGCTGCTGGACTGTCCTTCCTGATCGTTCTTTTATGCCTTTATTTGATGCCTCTGGGGATTTATTCTCCCTGTGTTCTAAAGAAGGAGAATTTGGGGCCTAAGCCTACCCTCTTTGGACATAGAGGAGCACCCATGGTAGGTCTGAGAATATTGAGCTTGGACGAATGCATGGGGCCTGTGGATGAGAGAAGGGGATCTCAGAAACATCAGAAACCCTGGAGAGGAAAAGGAATCTTGGCCAAACAAGAGTAAAGAGATGTATATGTTATATTTGAACTGAGGTCATCTAACTCCTGGTCAGCTTCTCTTTACTGTGCCCAGTGTTTGGCAGGGTAGAGGGGATTACAGTCAGCTTCTTTGAAAAGAGAATGCAGGGAGCTAAGCTCTGCTTTTCAAAGCATTTCATTTCCAGGCTCTATGCCTACCATAAAAGAAGTGTTGGGAGGAATGATTCTAAGGCATAGCACTTGATGTCCCTTTCTTTCATAGTTGGCGCCAGAGAATACCATGATGTCCTTTGAGAAGGCCGTTGAATTTCATGCTTCTGGCCTGGAGACAGATATATACTTAAGGTAGGACTAGGGTAGAGGGGAAAAGGGGATTTGTCCAGTATCAGGGCATAGGCCCATCTGGCTCAAGATGTAAATAGAATAAGCCTTGAAGAATTTCTTCCATGTTTGTATAGCATATTTGCACATGCTACATATATGAACCATATTTCCCTTATAAAATATATTCCTTTACCTCTGTCTTCTTTACCAAAAGCTCACAAACCACATGCAATTCAAGTGGTGTTCCAGTGTAAACCACTAGCCCTAACCCAAGACTTACTCATTAACATTCCCTAGATATCTGCTATATTCTAGGCTGCCTTCTGAGTGTTCAGGAGATGCAGGTGAGTGAGATTAATCAACTTTACCTTCCTGAGGTGAAGGAGATGAGGCATAGTTACAGGTGAGCACAGAATAAGGCCATTCGTGATAACAAGCCTTTCAGAGGCATAAATCAAGTGTAATGGAGCCTCAATGAAGGAGGAGGATGCTTCTAAAGAAATCATCTATATGCTCAAAGTTATGTGTGGGTTAGCCTTAAAGGAAAATATTTTGCTAACCAGAGATGAGGTCATTCCAAACAAAAGCATCAACCTATTCAAAGGCATATTACTGAGCAATAAACAAGTCATAGAGCTCCATAAATGTGTAGTGGAAAGCCAAGGTGTCAGGCTAGATGAGTTATTGGTTTTTGTTGTTGTTGTTGATTTGTTTCTTTGTATTTGTTTTTTAATTTTATTATATTACTGTTTGTTTGCTTAAGCATGTGTACATGTGTGCCATGGTGTGTAGTAACAGAGGTCAGATGATGGAGTGGGTTCTTCTCAGAGATCAAAACCAGATTGTCATGTTTGGGAGACATTTCACTAACTTCGTATTTGGCTTTTGTTTTGGGAAGCCAGATCTTGTGTAACAGGATGGCCTTAGACTCTCTATGTAGTTAAGGATGAGTTGATGTAAACTTCTGACCCTCTGCCCCTACTTCTAAATTCTGAGATTGCAGGTGTATACCACCACATCCAGGTTTTTTTTTAAAATAAATTTTAATTTCAGATTTTACAGTGATGGAGCTCAAACTCAGGGTTTTGTACATGCCAGGAAAGCACGATTCCATTGAGCCATACCCCAGTCCACTTTGTTGTTGTTGTTTAATATGCTTTGGGAAGAATTATTAAAGTGTTGGGCAAAAACCAAAGGAATACTTGGAGTAGAGCACAGCCAGGAGCCGGGGGTGGGGGGGTGGGATGGGAGTCGGGAGACAGGGAACAACATTGCTATAGAATTTATGCATCTAGGCATCTTAGGAAGTTGAAAGATTTCAATTTTACTGTGAATATATTACTATATATGCTGTGCATGTAGTCCTGCCATACTCATTCAGTGAGGAAAACAGAAAAGTTAACTTTTGATTTAACAGAGGACTAACCCTGGCTTCAAAGAGGGGAATTGTAGCTCAGGTCATAAGGCTTAAAATGCACGTGATAAAGTAGAGATTAAGACTTGAGTGCCAGACCCCCAAACTGGGACTTTTGGATTAATTGAAACTGAATATTTCAATGGGACCTTTTTATCACTTCTGGAAGTGCCCAGTGGTTGTAGGCTTAATGTGGTAAAGTTCTGGTCCGGTGAACCCTTAAAACATAGCCTTGTTCTCTGCTGTGATGTTAACTCTTCATATAGATTATCCTTCCAACTTCTTATTTCTCTGCTTGTTGGTTGACATCACTTTTCAAAAATTATCTCTTGCAAATGCCTTTGCCACTTTAACAGTCATTCCTAAACCTTCACTACCACCTCAGATTGCATGTCATCCAAGGTTCATCTAGGACATGAAATTCATTATCAAGAATTCTAACAGGGAAAATGCAATTTAAAGAGCTGCTAGATACTAAAATGGGACTTTACATGAAATAGCATAAAATAGGGTTTACAACGAAACCTAATGTGTTACCCTGTTAATCTCTGATTTGAATAATTTGTGACTCTTCCTCTTGCTTTTGCTTGATTAGTCTAAGGCTCTATTAATCTTGTATATTTTTATATATACAGCTCTTAGATGCATTTTTTTCTATCTCATTCATTGTTTTCCTCTGGTTTTTATTATTTCTTCCTGTCTACCAGATTCTTGTGTAGTTTGCTATTGTTTTGCCACCTCTCCAGTTTCATCATTGAGGGTTTTTTTTATGCTATTTTTGATTTTTTTTTTTTAAATGTAGGTAGGCCCTTGGAACTATACATTTCCCTCATGTGGAATTTTGATCTGGTAGTTTTATTTTCATTTGTTTCAAGAAAGTTTTAAAATTTTCTTCTTGTTTGTTTGGGGTTTTTTTTTTTTTTTGACTCATTCATCATTCCATAGTGTGTTGTTTAATTTCTATGAGTTTGTGTAATTTCTAGAGATTCTTTTGCTGTTGATTTAAAAGTTTACTACATTGTGGTCAGACAGGATATATGTTGTTATTTCAAATGTTCTGAATTTGTTGATATTTGTCTTGTGTCCCAATATGTGCTCTATTTTAGAGTAAGTTTTATGAGACACTGAATAGAAGATATAGTCTTTGGTGCTCGGGTGAACTATTCTGTAATCATCTGTGTAGGTGGTCTTAGCTACTCTGTGGGTTCTTCTACCTACCCTTTATTCCCTCCATTTCACCCCCTCGCACTAATTAGGAGTGAAAGAAGAACAGATGGGAGGGAGAAAGAGATCCTTGAATCTAATTTCTTTCCTTTTGTTTCTTCTTTGACTACAACTGCTAACAAACTGCAATCAACCCCCACCCCTAACTGACCAAAAACCACCAACTGCTTCACTGGCCCTAGCATTTATATACCCTCTGAAAAGTTCCCAGAATCCCAAATGGTCCACAACCTCAGAAACTATCTGCAGCTGGCAAAAACATGCCTCTGCTAGAGCATGAGGCAAATCATAGCCAGCTGCTGCAGACAGTCCAAAGGAGCACCATATCCCCACACCTGGGATTAAAATGAAAACACATTCTTATAATATTCCTGTGTTTTTTAAAGAAACTAAAATTCCAAAATTGTAATTACATATATGTTCAGTCCATTTGATGTATGATGCCTCTCAATTCTTATTTTTCTCTGTTTGTTTTTTGTCCAGATGACCAATATGTTGGAGAATGTAGTGTACTGAAATCACCTATTGTTACTAACTTGAGGTTAATCTGTATCATGAAGTCCGTTAGTATGCTTTTAATAAAATTGGGTGTGCCAGGGTTTGGTACATATATGTTTAGGACTGTAATGTCTTTTTTGGTTGATTATTTCCCTGATCAGAATGAAGTGTGCTTCTTTAATTCTTCAAGTTTATTTTGCTCACACATTAGGGTAGTGATCCTCGCTTCACAGTTCTATTAGTTTGGGATAGCCCAACCGTAACCTTTCACTCTAAGATGATACCTATTCTTGAAGGCAAAAAGAGTTCCTTATAGATAACAAAAATATGGATTTTGTTTCTCCATCTGTTCATCTAACTGCTGATCTTTTGATTGGAGAATTAAGGCCATAAATATTTAAAAGTTATTATTAAAATGTGTTGATAACCACCAATTTATTGCCTTTTTGCTGTTTGTCATCTTAGTCCTATTTTATATTTCAGTAATTATAACTTCATTTGTTTACTTTCTGTAGCTTTTTGGTTCCACCTATCTATAGGTAATCAATGATCACTGAGAGTGGGAGAATCAGTTTTTTTCAGGGACAAGCTTTTTGATAGGTCACCCAACCCCAGGTGGTCCCTAAACACATGCACATATTAACAACACCAAATAGACTTAGTTTGTTTATTTTTATATATATCAATAATATTTATAGAAAAAGAGGTCATGAATTCAAGAGTGAGGGCACATAACAGGAGTTGGAGCAGGGACAGAAAGTAGTGGAAATTATGTAAATATATTACTCATGTAAGAAATTCTAGAAAAAATAAATTCAAAGAATAAAAAGAAAAACCATTACAGTAATGCAAAGTATTATTAAAGAATAAGTGAACCGCTTAGAAAATTAGCAAAAAGACATCTGTAGGTATTTTATACTAGAAGATATACAGGTAAGAAGTTCATAAGTGTAAGTCTTTTCAACTTCATTAGACATTAGGAAAATATGGGTAGTACTAGCATTACTCATCTATCTGAATGTCTTAGGAGAGAACAAGATGGCAAATCTGAGTCAAATCCGCTAATGATAATCTTACCATAGACGTACCCTTTTGAATAGCTAATTCATTTGCAAGAGCCAAGAAAGCCAGGGAAGAGACCAGGGTAGTAACCTGGTTTTAGTAAAATAATGAGGGATTTATTGAAGAAGCAGGAAGAAAAGAATTGCTAACCAGCCTTCCTTCAATTCTAAGAAGCATGGAAAGAGAAGAGGGAGTGATGGGAAGAGAAAATGAAATATAGGACTTAGACCTCAAATCCAGTGTCAGGCCTGTCAGAGCCCACAGACCCTGTCCTCAGACCAACACTCATGACTGAGCTACTAGAATCGTGTTAACTAGCTACAGGATTACCCCTACCACCTCTCTCCCAATGTTGACTAGCAGAGAAAGAAAGCAAGATTCTACTTTCTGGGAGCAAAGCACAAAAGCTACTTTGGAGAAGACCTGTGTCAGGTAGAAACTAAACCCCTACACTGCCGAGGTCTTAGACAGAGCCTCTAGGTTTGCTTGAGCCTCAGGCAGAGAGACCTCAGAGTCAGGACAGACTCAAGTTTTGGCCTAGTCCATTATCAGCCTTGAGTAGGGCTTGTTCACTACCACTACCAAACACATAGACTATGCAGGTCCTTGTGGCTGTGAGACTCAAGTACATCAGCCTTGACAGCTTAAAACTTCATATCCTACCTGTTCCCAAACCTTGGGCAGCACAGGTATGCCTAGGCTAGTCCGCACAGATGGAGATTTTAGAATTTCCCTAGATCTATATCCCAATGGGATATATTTGTCTTCTGGCTTGATTCACCAGCAGCTGTAATGTGAACCTGGATATACCCCTGAAGTTGTGCAGGTCCTAATGAAAACTCAGTTATGACTTAGATTAGCATTTGAGTACACATCACAGGTGACAGGGGAGATGTAGAAGGGTTCATCTGCAAGTACTGAGGCAGAGAAAGCTGTACTACTGTTGAGTCACCAAGACTGGATCATAAGTTGGGATGGAGTACATTAACACTATCCCAACCTTGGGTAGCAAGGCTATGCTGGGGAGAGGATGTGGTAGCAAGCATAGGACCTTGCCTTGGAGATTAATACTGGGTGTATGAAACCTTATACTAGTCAGAACCCTAACAGTCCCTGTCCTCAGGCCTGCCTGTTGGAAAGCCTCTCTAGAGAAGCTCTGGTTTATTGTTTTTTTGTTTGTTTGTTTGTTTTTTGTTTTGTTTTGTTTTGTTGTTTTGTTTTGTTTTTTTTTACCCAGTGTCACCTGTGACCGATTGCAGCATACTCTGGCTATGAGTTAGCAATAGGCAGTCAACAACAGCTTGGAATTCAACTCTGCTCAGTCTATCAGCTGTGTGACAGTGTTGCAGCTTTGGTGGCCCTATATCGGAATGGCATAGAGGCCTGTAGCTGGTCCCTCCATGGTGCTTCTATCCAGAGAGGGCAGAGTCTTCAGTATCTGAATGCCTCCTGGTGACTGTGGGTGAAGATTTTTGGACTGATACAACTCTCTGCAGAGGTTTAGATAATTCTCTAGCTCACACTGTGAACAAATTAGCATCTGAGGATTTGAAGTAACCGTGGTCTTGGATCACCCTCTAGTGCTGAAACAGTGGCAGTGCTCCTGCAGTGACTCCAGCACACATGGCTGCAGAAATTACTGTAGACTAAGAGAAAACACATAGCCTACACAGACTTTGTAGGAAAGTGAGCACAAAGCCAGAGTACAAAGACTGAAGCAAGTACATCACACACTAGCAAACATCAAGGGTGTTCATGGAACTATAACCTCACCTGACAGTTGAAATAAGGTACCAGGAGGGGAACAAATGGTAACTAGTATCAGTCTTTGATAGTGAACTTAAGAAGTTTTAATGAAACTCAATGACCTTCAAAAGAAAATAGAATGATTCAGTACTCAGAGAAACTTGACAGAGATGGAAGCATTTTTTTTTAAAATAAAGCTTAGATATGTATAGCAGAGGATGGGCTAATCGGTCATCAATGGCAGGAGAGTCCCTTGGTCCTATGAAGGCTCTATGCCCCAGTGTAGGGGAATGCCAGGGCCAGGAAGCAGGAGAGAGGGTGGGTTGGTGAGCAGGGGGAGGTGGAAGGGTAGAGGGAATAGGGTTTTTTGTTTGTTTGTTTGTTTTCTTTTTTTTCTTTTTGTTTTTTTTGGAGGGGAACCTGGGAAAGGAGATATCATATGAGATGTAAATAAAGAAAATATCTAATAAAAAGAAGAAAAAAAATAAAAACAAAATAAAATAAAATAAAGCTTAGTTGAGCTGAAAACAATACAGTGAGTCATTAAAAATCTAAGAGAACAATACAGGAAAGAAGTAATGAACTTAGAAACAGGCTATTTGAAACCATAATTGGAGAGAAAAAAGAATATAAAGCATGAAGAATACTTGAACAGCTTTAAAACAGAGTTAGAAGAACAAATATTCAAGCTGTTGGGTTTCAAGAGGGATTTAGTAATTCTACATGGATATGAAACTCGTCAGAAAGTTAGTGATGAAAACAGAAGCAAATATCCAGGAACAGGAAAGTCAGAAGCTACTAATCACTCAACAAAATTTGCCCCAAAGCACAATAATGTCAAACTTTCAAAAGTTAAAGGCAAAAAGGATATCCCCAAAGTAACAAGTGTTGGTATCAGGGCTCTGACATCACATCTAGGCAACAGCTCGACTCGCACACCTGTTTGCCAAGGCAACAGCCACTATATTCCCAGAATGCACTTGGCTCACCTTCCACCTTTACCTGTGGCTATGTCACGATCTATATTTAAAAGGAAGGCCTCTCTGATCTCCCTCTTTCTTCCCCCCTTCTCTTTCCACTGCCACCTTGCCCTTTTCTCCCCCAATAAACCCCAAGTGGAACTGTTTGGTCTGGTGCTGTCTTTCTGGAGCCACACAATGATCACAACAGCAAGTGTTCCCAGGGTCTCTAGGACAGACAGATATCCTTGTGGACCAGAAGAGGTGCATGTGAGTTCTAGGAAAAAGGGAAAAGACCACAGCCAAGGTGAATGTATTAGTTGCTTTCATCACTGCTGAGACCAATACCTGGCCCAAACAGCCTGGAGAAGGAAAGCTTTGGTTTGGGACTCACTGTTGTGGGGGATTCTGTCCAGGATGCCAGGGAGAATACAGTAGCTCCTTTATCCTGGGCCAGAAAGCAGAGAAAAGGGGATACTATCATTTGTCTATGTGCCAGTTGGGTTATCTCAACTTGACATAAACCTAGACATAACTTAGGAGATGGGATTTAATTGAGAAAAACGCTTCCATAGGATTGGCCTGGAGGCTAGTCTATAGGGTATTTCCTTAACTAATGATTGATTGATGCCAGAAGACCCAGCCCATTGTGAGTAATTCCATTCCTGAGCAGGTGATCCTGGGGTGCATAAGAAAACAAACTGAACAAGTCTGGAGAAGCAAATCAATAGACAGCACTCCACCATGGTCATAAATATAAATGGATTAATTGTCCAGTTAAAATACATGGAATAATTGTACTAAAAGTATACTCCCTAACTCTAAGCTTCTTTTTTTGTTTTTTTTGTTTTTGTTTTTGTTTTGTTTTAATTCTTTATTGTGATGTTACTATTTTATTAGTACAAGTCACACAGAAAAATATTTAGCTTTATGTTTGAGAGTTGAGAAACATTTATGCTCCTCTACACCTACATGTTTAGGATAGCTTTCAAATTTATTTCTATTCCTAATTTATTATAAAATCACCTGAATTCAAAATAACTTCTGCTATCTTTATACATTTTAATATTTATACCGTCACTGGATGTATTGAGAGCATCTTGAAGCCAAGTCTTTGACGTAGCAGTTTAATGTCTACATCAGTTCAGAGTGGCTTGGCTGAGACTGCCTCATCAGAGCTGTGAGTCACAGATGAGTATCCACATGTACAGACACTGCCGAACTGCCCAGTCAAAGCAATGCATGAGAAAGAAATCCCAGATGCATATTGGTAGCCGGCAATTCATATTAAAAATCACTATTGATTTATATGATTCCAAGAAGCATTTCCCCCTTGAAAACCTAGCTGTAAAGCACTCATGCAGACATCTAGCATGCACACTTCACTACCTTTCTTTCCTGTGGTATGGTGAGGGCGGTGTTCATATAGGTCCTCAAGCAGATCAAACAAAGGCCATATTCATTGATCAGCACTTGAAAGTCTTTCATATCATTTCATTGTTTTTATTGGTATTTAAGACCAGTCACAGTCTTAGTCTGTGGTGATCTGATAGGGTGCATGGAATTATTTCAATCTTCTTGTATTTGTTGAGGCCTGTTTTGTGAACAGTTTTGGAGAAGGTACCATGAGGTGCGGAGAAGAAGGTATATTCTTTTGCTTTAGGATGAAATGTTCTACAAATAATCTGTTAGAACCATTTGGTTCATAACTTCTGTTAATTTCACTGTGTCTCTGCTTACTTTCTGTTTCTCTGCTCTGTCCATTGCTGGGGGATGTTGAAATCTCCTACTATTAATGTGTAGTATGCAATGTGTGCTCTGAGCTTTAGTAAAGTTTCTTTTATGAATGTGAGTGCCACCGGGTGGTGGTGGCACATGCCTTTAATCCCAGCACTTGGGAGGCAGAGACAGGTGGATTTCTGAGTTCGAGGACAGCCTAGTCTACAGAGTGAGTTCCAGGATAGCCAGGGCTACACAGAGAAACCCTGTCTTGAAAAACCGAAAAAAAAAAAAAAAAAAAAAAAAGAATGTGGGTGCCTTTGCATTTGGAGCATAGATGTTCAGAATTGAGAGTTCATCTTGGTAGATTTTTCCTTTGACCCGTATGAAGTGTCCTTCCTTATCTTTTTTGATAACTTTTGGTTGAAAGTCAATCTTATTTGATATTAGAATGGCTACTCCAGCTTGTTTCTGGGGACCATCTGCTTGGAAAGTTGTTTTCCAGACTTTTACTCTGAGGTAGTGTCTGTCTTTGTCACTAAGGTACATTTCTTGTATGCAGCCAAATGCTGGGTCTTGTTTATGTATCCATTCTGTTAGTCTATGTCTTTTTATTGGGGAATTGAGTCCATTGATGTTAAGAGATATTAAGGAAAAGTGATTATTACTTCCTGTTATTTTTGTTGTTAGAGCTGGCATTATGTTTGTGTGGCTATCTTCTTTTGGGTTTATTGAAAGTTTATTTTCTTACGTTTTCTAGGGTGTAGTTTCCCTACTTGTGTTGGTGTTTTCCTTCTATTATCTTTTGTAGAGATGGATTTATGGAAAGTTGTAAATTTGGGTTTGTCATGGACTATCTTGGTTTCTCCGTCTATGTTAATTGAGAGTTTTATTGGGTATAGTAGCCTGGGCTGGCATTTGTGTTCTCTTAAGGTCTGTATGACATCTGCCCAGGATCTTCTAGCTTTCATAGTCTCTGGTGAGAAGTCTGTTGTTATTCTGATAGGTTGTCTCCCTTTGTGATTTCTTTATTGTTTCTAGTTCCATTTTTAGATTCTGGATGGTTTTGTTCAATTCCTTCACCTGTTTGGTTGTGCTTTCCTGTAATTCTTTAAGGGATTTTTGTGTTTCCTCTTTAAGGGCTTCTAGCTGTTTAGCTGTGTTTTCCTGCATTTCGTTAAGGGAGTTGTTTATGTCCTTAAAGCCCTCTATCATCACCATGAGAAGTGATTTTAGGTCTAAATCTTGCTTTTCCGGTGTGATGGTGTGTCCAGGATTTGCTATGGTGGGAGAATTGGGTTCTGATGATGCCAAGTAACCTTGATTTCTGTTGCTTATGTTGTAAGGCTTGCCTCCTGCCGTCTGGTTATCTCTAGTGCTATCTGCCCTTGCTAAATCTGACTGGAGCCTGTCCTTCCTGTGATCCTGGTTGTGTCAGAACTCCTCAGAGTCAAGCTGTCTCTGGGATCCTGTGATTCTGGGATCCTGTGATCCTGAGATCCTGGGTGTGTCAGAGCTCCTGGGAGTCAAGCTACCTCTGGGACCCTGAGATCCTGTGGTCCTGTGTGTGTTAGAGCGCCTGGGAGTGGAGCTCCCTTTTGGTGTTGTGGAACTGGCTGTGGAGTTCATGCCCAAAGACTGCTCAGGGCACTGGCCAGACTGGAAGGAACCCGTGCTACTGGTCAGGTGGTGTTCCTGGGTGCATGGATCCTGCTGGTCCCAGTTACTTCTGGTGTTGGGGCAGATAGTGTGTCCTCCTCACCTCTGACCCTATGATCCTGGGCATGTTAGAGCACCCGGGAGTGGAGCTTCCTCTGGGTCTTGTGGGACTGGCTTCAGAGTTCACGCTCAAGGTCTGCTCAGGGCACCAGCCTAGACCAAAAGGATCAAGTTTCTTACATTAAGAACTTTACCTCTGAGGACACACATAGACTAAGATCAGTGAGTGGATGGAATAAGATGTTCTATGAAAATGGAATCTTGAAGAAATAAAATAATACCCACACTTAGATTAAATACTATGGACTCTTCAATCAGAATCATTAAAAAAGACAGGAAGGTTATTATAAAACAGTCAATTCAGCAAGATTAAATAATTCTAAACATATAGTACCCAATATCTCAAAAACCCAAATAATAAGACAAATGTTAACAGGACTAAAGGTAGAGATAGACACCAATACCATAATATTAAGAATTCTAGTTAGTATTACCAACAATGGGTGATAATCCAGAGAGAGTTAATAAAGAAATGACAGAGTTAAGTTGTGCTCAACACCAAATGTTCCTAAGAGACATCAATAGAACATGACATCAAATAGCTTCAGAACACAAATCTTTCTTAACTACACATTCTCTAAGATAAATCATATGATGGGCCATGAAGTCGCAACACATTTTTAAAAATTGAAATCATATCAGGTATTTTTTCTAACTACCTTCCTTTCTTCCACAAAATTGCAAAATATAAACTTAGCATACAGAAATCTGTAACACAGGGCTGAGAATTTGTATTTATGAGGTTCTAGGGCCAATTGTGGGGTTCCTTAGCACCCCCCTCAATCAATAGTAACATTGCTATGGCTTGTAGGTAGATAGTTATAGTAGAAATCAAGAGGTGGGGGCTGGAATGGGTAAAGTGTTTGTTCTGCAAACATGAAGACCAAAGTTCTAATTTCCACCACCCAAAAAAAGCTAGACATGGTATCACACATCTGTAACCCCAGTGCTAGGGGAGCAGAGATAGGAAGATCCCCAAGTGCTAGCCGGTCTTGCCAGTTGATGATCTCCAGGTTTTGTAAGAGACCCTATTTCAGAGAGTAAGGTGGAAAGAGATAGAGGAAGATACCTGACATCAACCTCTGCCCTCCACACGTGAAGCATGGGATTGTTTTCTCGTGTGCATGCGTGCGCGCACACACACACACACACACACACACACACACACACACACTCAAAAAATGATGACATCAAGAGCTGGGCATGGTAATACATACTTATAACCCCAGTCTTGAAAGGCAGAGGTAGGAGAATCATGAGTTCAAGGTCACCTTGCACTACATAGTAAGACCCTCTCTCAAACAAACAAACAAAATCAAGAAACATTTTCATTTATACTGAAAGCAAAGCAATACAACACTTGGGAATATGTTTGAAAAGGTAAAAGATCTCTGTCCCCCAAACCCTATAAAACATTGATGAAGAAATGGAAAAGACACACAAAACATAAACATTTGTGAAATGAGAGACTTTGTGCTATTAAAACATCCATATCACCCAAAGGACTCTATGGATTTGTGTGATCCTTGCCAACAGACCAATGACAGTTTCCACAGACCTAGAAAAAAGAGTTTTAAAATTTGTATTATACCACCAAAAAAAACCCCCAAAAAACAAAACAAAACAAAAAAACCTAAACAACAGTTTTGAGGAAAAAGAGCAAACTAAAAGGAATTATACTATGGAACTTCAAAGTCTATTACTATGCTATGGTAATAAAAATAACATGGATAGCCAGGTGTGGTGGCACATGTTTTTATTCCCAGAACTCAGGAGGTGAAAGATGAGCCATTCTCCTGGCTTTGGGGGCCAGAGCTTCTGGATTCTGTGTTTCATTGTATTGCTCCATTTTCAAATTCATTGCTCTTTGAATGACCTGTTACCTATTTGTATATGGTAGAACTAGAAGTATTCATCTGTATGGGCACATGTGGAGAGCAGAAGTTGGCATTGGCATGCCTTTCTCTCTCAGTTTCTGCACCCCTGTCTCACACAGACTCTCTCGCTGAACCTGTATGTCATTATCTAGATTAGAATGGATGGCCAGGGAGTCCTCAAGATCTGCCTGTTTCTACTTCCTGGTGCTGGAGTTACAAATGTGCGCTGTGCCCAGGTTTCATGTGGGTGCTAGGTATCTTAACTTAGGTTCTCATGCTTGTATAGCAAGTACCAACTGGGCCACTCTCCAGCCATAGTTATAAATTTTATCCAGCAGAACTTTTATTTAATTTATTATAGTTTTCATCACCAGAATTTCAATTTCTTCTTTATATCCTACACACACACACACACACACACACACACACACACACACATACACACACACACTACCTGTAGGCAAGGTTTAAACTAGACATCTCCTGTTACCTCCCACATGTTTTATCCCACCAAAGTTGGCTCTATATACATATTTTATATTCATGTTTACTTTACATGTTAGTTGCAGAATTTATAATGTTATTCTATATTATTTAGCTTCCTTGTCTAGTCCTATCCACTCTTATTTTTGAGATTGTCTCTGTCAGAGAATCTCACTGGCATGTGTTGACATATTCTTGCATCTTTACAACTCTAAGTTTTTATTACATGCTAGACATCGTAATTTTACATGGATGGGGGCTACTTTTGTTGTTTCCCTTTAAAGAATGTTGGACTTTTCCTAGCAGGTTGATGAAGTAGAAATACTTCTTTTTTTAAAAAAAGTATATTCTTATGATTCTCTGGATTTTCTATGTATCTGTCATTTTACAATCTTTTTTTTTCATTTTTTTATTGAAACCATTGATTAGGTGTTTTCTTTATTTACATGTCATATGATTTCTCCTTTCCCAGTTTCCCCTCCAAACAAACAAACAAACAAAAACAACAAGAACAAACCCCTGTTGTCTCCTCCCTCCCCATGCTTGCCACCCCACCTTCTCCCACTTATTGGCCCTGGTATTCCCCTACACTGGGACACAGAACCTTCACAGGGCCAAGGGCCTCTCCTCCCATTGATGATCGACTTTGCAATCCTCTACTGTACACATGCTGCCAGATCAATCAGTCCCACCATGTATAGTCCTTGGTTGGTGGTTGAGTCCCTGGGAGCTCTGAGGGTACTAGTTAGTTCATATTGTTGTTCATTCTAAGGGGCTGCAAACCCTTCAGCTCCTTTGGTCCTTTCCTAGAAGTACTTCTAACTAGTTTGATCCTCTGAAGCTGTCTTAAGCTCTCTTATGGAGGTACTTAAGAGGATGTACAGTGTTCTGGTTGTAAGTTATCTTCATTTCTAAGGTATGGCTTTCTGGAATCTGTAATGAATACCCACACAATTACTGAGGTTTCTCCTCTCGTTGGATGGAATCAGCTGACTCACACCTTATGTGAGTTCTGCAATTTGGGGGATTTTGATAATTTTTCTTTCCTTGAAAGTTGTTTGTTTAAAAAGTTTCTATTACATTTATTTACTTGTATGTTTATGTATGTATGTACATGGACACACATGTAGAGGTCAGAAGACAACCAATAGCTATTGGTTTTCTCTCCACTGTGTGTTGTGGGGATTGAACTCAGGTTGACAGGCTGGACAGTGAATGCCTTTTCCACCGAGCAGTGCCACCATCCTAAAAGTTATTCTTGCTAAGCTCCATAGAGTGTCCTGTGTGTAGTCTGACACTTAGTCATAGACTCGAGATCTCTGTGTGCACTGCTCAGGAACTGCTCTGCTTGGTTTCTGCATAGCTCCATCCTCTATGGGACTCTATTCAGTACATTGCAACTTTCTTTTCCTACTCTGATCTCTTTTTTTCCCATTGCAGCGAGATGGCTAGGTCCCTTTGGGCTCTCCCTTCTTGTACAAAACTCTAGTATTATCAGGAAGGAAGCTTGTGTAGTGGTACAGATTAGTCCATTTGCTTCCCTCTTCTCAGAAGTAGAACACTGCAGTCCCAGCTGGCCTTTGACTAATAGTTACCCCTTTATTCTGTCCCATTGTATAGCTATGACAAGTTCAACAGCCTCTTGATACCTCATGACCATTGTAGATAGTCTCTTGGTGATTATTTTAAGGAGAAAGAGAGAGCATCATAAAGTCAGGGATTCTACAGAACAACTAGGAAATAGAGGAATTGGGAATTTGCTTTGTGACAATGTACAATGTGGAACATGTGCTACTCTGAAAAAAGGCTCAGAAAAAAAACCCAGGAAACCCATGTAGAAACATGTTTAATATGGTCCTAGGGACCCTACCTCATACCCACTCCCATCCACCATATTCTTAGGTCATTACTGTACCTTCTGCTTTCCTGATGTCAGGAATCTTCTGAATAAGAAAGCTATTCTTCCAGCACCATCAGTATAAATACATATATATGAAAGATTAATTCCCGGGCAGGAAAATGGTGACATCTATATATATGACCAGCACTTAGTGCTTTGCTGAGATTGGAGGGAATGTGAGAAGGCCTTTCAAGGCTTGCCACCCTGAAGGGCTTTGGGGAGGCCATGTATGCCATGGTAGCTAGGTTTATCCTCTGTACTTCTCCCCCTCTTTCCTCTCCTATCTGCAGTTACGATAGTGTGCCTTTCCTCATGCATGACTATGACCTAACTAGAACAACCAATATCAGAGAGGTTCTACCATCAGCTGCTAGAAACCACTCTTCCAGCTTCAATTGGACTTTCCTGTCAACTCTGAATGCCGGCCAATGGTTCTTAAAGGTAGGACTCATATCCTCTAGTTTTATGAACTTGTGTGAAGCCCTCCTCTATTCAGGTTCCTGTGCCTGGAGATAAAGGCAAAAAGCGAAGACAAGTTGAGCATACAGGGTCTCCCCCAGCTTAGTAGCAGGGTTGTCACATTTCCTGGGTATCATGGTCAGCATTTACTAGAAAAACTGATAATAAACTTGTAAACTCAATCCTTATTGCTTGTTCTATCAAAACATTTTATAGCCTTTGATGGTATGTTTGCAGCATACATGGCATGTTCCTAGCTGTTTTGAATATTTTAAAGGAGACTAGGAAACATTTATTTTTTGAATTCTTGCTATTATTCAAGAATGTGTTAAGTACTCATTGGACACACGGCACATTGATCATAATAACAAATAACCCAAATGGAGCAGTATAAGAAATATACAGTATTAGAAATGCACAATTGAGCCAGTCCCACAACACCCAGAGAAAGCTCCACTCGCAAGCACTCAAACACACCCAGGATCAGAGGTGAGGAGGACAAAACATCTGTCCCAACAGTGGGAGTAATTGGAACCAGTGGGACCCAGGCAGGCATGCAGGAACTCAGTGACACTGGTTCCTTCAAGTTTGTCTGGGCCAGTGCCCTAAGCAGGCCTTGGATGCAAACTCTGAAGCCAGTTCCACACCACCCAGAGGAAGCTCTATTCCCAAGTGCTCTAGCAAGCCCGGGATCACAGAATCACAGGATCACAGAGACTTGACTCTGAGGAGTTCTGACACAACCGGATCACAGGAGGGACATGCTCCAGTCATATTTAGCCAGGGCAGGTAGCACTAGAGATAACCAGATGGCAAGGCAAGCCTTATAACATAAGCAACAGAAACCAAGGTTACTTGGCATCATCAGAACCCAATTCTGCCACCATAGCTAGTCCTGCACACACCATCACACTGGAAAAGCAAGATTCAGATCTAAAATCACTTCTCATGATGATGATACAGGACTTTAAGAAAGACATAAATAACTCCCTCAAAGAAATACAGGGGAACACAGGTAAACAGCTAGAAGCCCTTAAAGAGGAAACACAAAAATCCCTTAAAGAACTACAGGAAATGTGATAAAAAACTGCATGGTATTGGCACAGTGACAGGCAGGTAGATCAATGGAACCGAATTGAAGACCCATAAATGAACCCACGTACCTATGGTCACTTAATCTTTGACAAAAGAGCTAAAACCATCCAGTGGATAAAAGACAGCATTTTCAGCAGATGGTGCTGGCTCAACTGGAGATTAACATGTAGAAAAATGCAAATCG